>NC_064638.1:852006207-852347457 GCF_023864345.2 Schistocerca serialis cubense
GTTCGCCGGGTCAGCTAGTTCTTTAAAAGTGGGAGTAGGTGGAAGTCAAGAGGATAGGGTAGATGTTCCAGAATTTTCTACCGTGAATTCTTCAGTTTTTCTGTTAGGAAAACATAAGGGCAAGATGATTTTTAGAGCTCTGTACCTCAATCGGTAAAAAGGGAACCCCTATAAGGTCACTTTCTTGTCTGTCTGTATGTCCGATTGTTAAAATTCCTTTTCCCTCAGGAACGGATGGACGTATCAAGTTGGTCTATGGTCGTTTGGTGGCGTAAAATAACGCAAGTTTCTAAACCAATACAATCCAAAGATTTGCAATTTATGTCACACATTTTGATACTCGTAAACTTACTCATCATCAAAAAATTTCAATTATTTACAGCTAACCTAGAAAGCTGGGCAAGTAGCAAGGCTTCACAGTACAAATAAAGGAAAAATCCTAAAACTGTTAGTTCGTATTTACATCAGAAGAAAAAATATTTTTTTTTGCCATTTGTGCGTCCGTCTATTAAGACCCCGTCTTCTCAAGAATGGGTACACGTTTCAAGTTGAAATTTGTGCCACATACTACGGTCTACCGCCACTTAGCGGTGTAAAAAATTTAAGCTTCTAAGTCAATGCAACGAAAAGACACGGTCATTTCTGTCACATATTTTTATACTCGCAAACTCACAGATCAAAATCTATACGGTACTTCCGTTGACCTACAATCATGAAACTTAGTAAGAATGGAAGTTTTACAGTATAGCTAAAGGAAAAAATCCGAAAATTGTTAATTTGTAATCATATCTTACGAAAAATAGTTTTTCGTATTTTGTTATACGACTGTCTGTATGTCCGTACGTCTTGTAAGTCCCCTTGTCCACTCATTAAAACCTTTAGGGTACTTTCCGTTTACCTGGAAATATGAATTTGACAAGACACAACGTTTGATAATGCGAATAAAGGAGAAAATAGATAAACTGTTAGTTTACAATTATTTTAAACAAAAAATTTCCTTTATTATCTGATTTCAAACTTAAAACACTCTCGGAAGTCCTGGAACTGCCGAGACCTGTATACTGCCAAGGTCAATGTGGAAAACAGGAAAAAATCGTTGAGTTTCACGACCCCCCGGATGGATGAACTGTCTGTAGACACAATTAATTTTGTACGGAATCTTTATAGCGTGATTACTTCTCGCACCTGGCCAATTTCTCTTTCGTGGTTCAGACCGACCTCTTCTGCCGTATTATAAGGAGCGACCACGAAGTTTCCGTTCGAAAGCCGTATTGTCCAGAATCGGTGTGTCAGTCAGGCAAAATCTCCGTGAACGTTGAGACGATCATCCCAGCGACGAAGCAGGTTGAATATACCCGTTTGGTAACAAACCGTATCCTGCTGGGTGCAGAAGTCCGAGATTGTCCGATGCACACCGTCATCCGACAGGAATCGTCGACCCTTCAAGCCATTTTTAAGAGGCCGAAGGCGTGGTAATCGCACGGGGAGGGATCAAAACTATAAGGCGGATGCTCGAGTCTCTCCCACTTGATGGACAGATGAGGCTGGTCTCCCAGATCGAGCAACGCCTTGTGTCGAATCACGAGCAGCGAGGAACTCGGCGCACCATTCCACGACGGTGATTTTCGACAGACATGCTGCACCATACCCATTCTTCATTCTCCGATGGATGTCTCCCTGTGTTTGTCTTTCTGCAGCCGAGAAAAGAATAACAACACGTTCGTCTTATTTGGACGCGTTTGGTAATAACGTCCCCATAGTTCGCGTTTCCGCATTTACCCACACGCGCATCCGTAAGACACGAATGTCACACTGATGCCTTGCCCATATGTCGGTGTTTATATACCCGCATCGCAGCCACGCTACGTTCGGTACACGCTGCAGTAGCGTCCTCAAAGGGGAACCTTTCGATCGCCCCTTATATTTCATTCAGTTGATTGAAGAGACTTGTCAAGTATTTGCCAATTACTGTTTTCCTCTTTGCGGGACAATCAATAAGGAAAATCTCTTCTGATTCGTAGAAAATACAGTTCATAATATTCCCCACAGACTGAAGTGATTTAGCGTTCTTCGGTGTAAGGACATCCCTGTCCACCAACTACTCTGATTACTGTCTTGTTTCTGAAGCCGAGTGAAAAATCCACATCTCTCCATCGTAATAAACTAGGCACAAAGTCAGTTGAATTCTTTTTTAAAAAATCAAACTTGCTGAGAAATTAGTTTTCACATTAGAAATTAGTTTTAGTTAGGTCATCATCCATTACATGTGACATGCTTATTGCGTAAAAATGAAGCATACTTAGTTCTCGTGCACAATACGCAGGGCTCTTTCCACTGACATGACTATGCCGCCAACTATTTCAGGAGTCACTAACCGCCAATCGTCCATTGTAATTTCATAGCCGGCCGCGGTGGTCTCGCGGTTCTAGGCGCGCAGTCCGGAACCGTGCGACTGCTACGGTCGCAGGTTCGAATCCTGCCTCGGGCATGGATGTGTGTGATGTCCTTAGGTTAGTTAGGTTTAAGTAGTTCTAAGTTCTAGGGGACTGATGACCACAGCAGTTGAGTCCCATAGTGCTCAGAGCCATTAATTTTATAGATTGTCCAAACGTTCTGTGTTTGCTTAAAGTTTCGCTACGACTTCCAAATAGATCATCTTCATGAGAAGTAAAGCCACGTTTTAGTCCAAACACCCCTTTCTGAACAGTCTGAACGGGTGTTGGAGGATGCTGAAAAATAAGGATTAAGAAACAAAAATTCAATACGCTGTACCGTCTTCGAGTTACTTAGTTTTGAAGTTAGCGAATCAGGCCGTTCCCCGTGCAAATTCGACCAGCCCGACTGATAAACTTACACTGAGATGATAAAAATCATGGAATAGCGATACGCATATATACAGATGGCGATAGTATCTCGTAGACAAGATGTAGAGGGGCAGTGCATTGGCGTAGCGGTCATTTGTACGCAGGTGATTCACGTGAAAAGGTATCCGACATAATGATGGTCGCACTACGAGAATTAACAGACCTTGAACGTAGTATGGTAGTTGGAGCTAGACGCATGGGACTCAAAAAATGGCTCCAAGCACTATGCGACTTAAAATCTGAGGTCATCAGTCCCCTAGAACTTAGAACTACTCAAACCTAACTAACCTAAGGAAATCACACACATCCATGGCCGAGGCAAGATTCGAACCTGCGACCGTAACAGCAGCGCTGAAGCGCCTAGAACCGCTCGGCCACAGCGGCCGGCAGGCATGGGACTTTCCATTTCGGAAATGATTAGGGAATTCAGTGTTCCAAGATCTTCAGTGTTTAGAGTGTAGCGAGTACACCAGATTTCAAGCATTACATCTTACCACGGGCAACGCAGTGCCCGACCACTTAACGACCGAGAGCGTGGCGTTTGGGTAGAATTGTCAGTGCTAACAGACATGCGGTACTGCGTGAAATAACGACAGAAATCAATGTGGGAGGTACGACGAACGTATCTCTTGTGTTAGTGCTGTGAAATGTGGCGTTAATGGTCTATGGCAACAGACGATCGACGCGAGTGCTTTGCTAACAGCACGACATCGCCTCTCGTGGGCTCCCAACTGTATCGGTTGAGCTGTAGACGACTGGAAAACCGTGGCCTGGTCGCATGAGTCCCGATTTGAGTTGGTAAGAACTGATGGTAGGATTCGAGTATAGCGGGGACCTCACGGAACCCTGGACCCAAGTTGTCGACAAGGGACTGTGCTAACTGGTGGTGGTTTCATAATGGTGTGCACTGTGTTTAGATGGAACGCACTGGGTACTCTGGTCCAACTGAACCAATGGTTATGTTGGCTACATGGAGACCATCTTCAGTCATTCAGGGACAGTATATTCCCAAACGAAGATGGAATTTATACGGATGCCAATGTGACACGTCACCGGGCCACAATTCTTGGCGATAGGCTTGAGGAATATTCTGGACATTTCGAGAAAATTATTTAGCCGCTCGGATCTCCCGACATGAATCGCATGGAAAATTATGAGACACTGTGGATAGGACAGTTCGTGCACAAAGTCCTGCACCGACAGTACTGTCGCAATTACAGATGGCTATAGGGGCAGCTTTGCTCAGTATTACTGCACGGGACTTCCAACGCCCTGTTCAGTCCACGCCACGTCGAACTGCTGCACTACGACGGGAAGAAGGAGGTCCGACACGACATCGGGAAGAATCCCATGACTTCTGTCACCTCACTGTAGCATCAGTTGTTCTCATAGAGTAGACGATGGCGTACGAGACTGTTCAGCCCGATCTGCATTAAATGTCACAAAAATTGATGTGGGTCAATTATAAATTATTAGGATGATGTGTTACTGCACAGTCTCTACCAATCAGTGACAAACCTTTTTTTTTATATAGAGAGGGCTGCGGCATGTGGTCAGAGGAAATCCATCGTCTAGTGTGCTTGTGGCTCATTAGCGTTTCTGCCGCATATGGGCGAAAAACTTGCGTCACCACGATATCACGTTGTCGCTTTACTATTGTTACGGCTTAAAATGTGCCAACATAACAAAAATTTGGTAACGCCACTTTTGTAGTAGGCCGATAATGTTTTACCTTGACCCCGTGCAACAATTTTATCTTAAAAACTGCTATCATCAATACATTACTTTTAATCGTACAATATAACCTCTCATGGCCAGTATTTATTTGTGTAGCCTGTTTGGGAAGTGCGCTTAACTTTCGTCCCCTGCTGAGCGAGACACTGTCAAAAGCTGTGGAGACAGGTATTTAAATTCTGTCAATGCTATTACTATCAGTGCGACGACTGAGAGGGCTGAGTTTGCTGTGTCATGGGATCGATTATCCCAAAAACCTCTCTTACGCGTTAAAGGAAAAACGGGATTCGCCCTTGAATAATTGTACAACTAAATATTTTAGGTAATTGATTGTCTGGTGAGAATTGTTTGCTGTCTTGATAGAAGAAGGCGAGAAAAAATTTTGATTTCGGCTTAAAAGTTTCCATAATTTCTTTCTACATGCGCAACAAAATCCACAGAGAGCCAGGAAAAGATTTTTCCCATATTTATTTCAGTTACAGACCTCAATATTTTACATCGGGTCATAAATGTCAGATATAGAAACCAATAAAACAGGAACATGTTACCGTACGATGCGCATCAGGTAAAGCTGTCAGAAATGAGTTTATGCATAAATGACCCACTCATATGAATACAAACTATTTTTCCGTCACATCGAGCCAACAAATGTAAATATTGTACTGTAAAAGTAATAACACAAACAAGGTTCATTGTTTTTATGTAAAATTGTAAATAACACGTACACTATTCTAATAGACATGTTGAGCAGCGCGGAGTAGCCGCGCCGTCTGAGGCGCCTTGCCACGGCTCCCGCGGCTTCCCCCGTCGGTGTTTCGAGTCCTCCCTCAGGCATGGGTATGTGTGTTGTCTTTAGCGTAAGTTAGTTTAAGTTAGATTAACCAGTGTGTAAGCCTAGGGACCGATGACCTCAGCAGTTTGGTCCCATAGGGAGGGAAAAAAATAATACACATGTTGTCTCTATTCATCTCAGCAGACTGACCTTCAGCGACGACTGACATGCCAACAGCAAGGCGTATGAGGTGTCGCTACTGCTCACCCAGCCAACAAGAACTGCTTTTTTTTCCTTTATCGTTATTTTTATACCTGTACAGGAACGCCGGCAGCGGCAAAACTACGCCGCTCTTCAGCCACAAACATTACAATGAGTACAGAAAGAAGCATAGATAAACAAAACAAAACGGTGGATAGAAAACAGTAGACAAAGTTAAAAAAAACATGGAGCTGTTCACAGGCGCAGTGAAAATAAAAAACGTTCAGCACTAGCACACGAACATAGACGACAAAAATGACACATGTGAACGACGGAGCACAAACGACGAAACACTGAATCACTGTCACAAAGGCACACATAAACACTGATGACGATCTCCGGTACGTGAATGTTCATTAGTCATGTGCAAGTCCGGGGACCTGCCAGAGGGGAAAAGGTGGGGGAGAAGGGAGAGAGAGAGGGTGGAGATGCCAGTGGCAAAGGAGGGGAGGGGGGAAGAAGGTAGGGGGGAAGAAGATAGGGGGGTAGGGGAAGCCTAAGGGGAGAGGAGGGAGGGGGGAAGGGAGGAGGGGGAGAAGGGAGAGAGGGTGCCCTTGGGAAAAGCACAGGGGGTGGAAGGGAAGGATCAAAGTTGGTAGATGGAGGGGATGAGGGCATCATCAGGAAGGGGGAGTTGGCAGAAGTCACCTTGGGCGAGGGTATGGAGAGTGGAGAGATGGAGAGCAGTTGGGCTGTGGGAATACAGGTGCGGTAGCGGACAAGGGTGGGAGAGAATGGGAGAGACAAGCAGGTGAGGGAGATCAAGTTTGCGGGAGGTCTAGAGGATCTGTATCTGTTTGAGGAAAAGGAGGAGCTGTAGGAACGGAATGAGGTCATACAGGATCTGCATGGGGGAGGGGAGGCGGATGCGATAGGTGAGGCAGAGCGCATGGCGTTCTAGGATTTGTGAAAGGTAGGAGGGGCAGAGATCCAGGTGGGATGGGTGTAGGAGAGGATAGGGGGGATGAGGGATTTATACACTCCTGGAAATGGAAAAAAGAACACATTGACACCGGTGTGTCAGACCCACCATACTTGCTCCGGACACTGCGAGAGGGCTGTACAAGCAATGATCACACGCACGGCACAGCGGACACACCAGGAACCGCGGTGTTCGCCGTCGAATGGCGCTAGCTGCGCAGCATTTGTGCACCGCCGCCGTCAGTGTCAGCCAGTTTGCCGTGGCATACGGAGCTCCATCGCAGTCTTTAACACTGGTAGCATGCCGCGACAGCGTGGACGTGAACCGTATGTGCAGTTGACGGACTTTGAGCGAGGGCGTATAGTGGGCATGCGGGAGGCCGGGTGGACGTACCGCCGAATTGCTCAACACGTGGGGCGTGAGGTCTCCACATTACATCGATGTTGTCGCCAGTGGTCGGCGGAAGGTGCACGTGCCCGTCGACCTGGGACCAGACCGCAGCGACGCACGGATGCACGCCAAGACCGTAGGATCCTACACAGTGCCGTAGGGGACCGCACCGCCACTTCCTAGCAAATTAGGGACACTGTTGCTCCTGGGGTATCGGCGAGGACCATTCGCAACCATCTCCATGAAGCTGGGCTACGGTCCCGCACACCGTTAGGCCGTCTTCCGCTCACGCCCCAACATCGTGCAGCCCGCCTCCAGTGGTGTCGCGACAGGCGTGAATGGAGGGACGAATGGAGACGTGTCGTCTTCAGCGATGAGAGTCGCTTCTGCCTTGGTGCCAATGATGGTCGTATGCGTGTTTGGCGCCGTGCAGGTGAGCGCCACAATCAGGACTGCATACGACCAAGGCACACAGGGCCAACACCCGGCATCATGGTGTGGGGAGCGATCTCCTACACTGGCCGTACACCACTGGTGATCGTCGAGGGGACACTGAATAGTGCACGGTACATCCAAACCGTCATCGAACCCATCGTCCTACCATTCCTAGACCGGCAAGGGAACTTGCTGTTCCAACAGGACAATGCACGTCCGCATGTATCCCGTGCCACCCAACGTGCTCTAGAAGGTGTAAGTCAACTACCCTGGCCAGCAAGATCTCCGGATCTGTCCCCCATTGAGCATGTTTGGGACTGGATGAAGCGTCGTCTCACGCGGTCTGCACGTCCAGCACGAACGCTGGTCCAACTGAGGCGTCAGGTGGAAATGGCATGGCAAGCCGTTCCACAGGACTACATCCAGCATCTCTACGATCGTCTCCATGGGAGAATAGCAGCCTGCATTGCTGCGAATGGTGGATATACACTGTACTAGTGCCGACATTGTGCATGCTCTGTTGCCTGTGTCTATGTGCCTGTGGTTCTGTCAGTGTGATCATGTGATGTATCTGCCCCCAGGAATGTGTCAATAAAGTTTCCCCTTCCTGGGACAATGAATTCACGGTGTTCTTATTTCAATTTCCAGGAGTGTAGGTGTGGAGGATGGTGGAGTGGTCAAGACCCCATGTGTGGCACATCGTAATAGCAAAATATGCAGCTAAACTTTATAAAACTGAAATAAGGACGTGAAAATGATAATAAGTGTGCAACTAATTAGAACAACTGTCACCCAAGCGTAACTATAATAATGATGCTTCATCTTTATTGATCTCCAGCAATATAAACATGTACGTGAATGTATGAACACCTGAGGATGGGCGCAAGCTCGAAAGTGGTTGTGTGACAAATAAATAACCTTTTATTGTGACTGGTAGTGGAAATTTTACTACACCCTATAAAGGAACAGTCAAGGAGTTCAACAGCATCCACTATGGATAAAATTCATATTTCCTTATATTCTGGGGAAAAAATATTTAAGTACTATTCCTGTTATAACGAAGATATGTTAGTACAAAACTAAAATGTAATTGCTAATCATTGATCAATATAATAGTCTATATTTTGACAAGAACAGGCATCCAGTTTTATAAAAGCATGATGGTATGGAGAGGCTACAGTCAAACTTAAGCACAACGGACTTACGTATGAGTTGTTTAAAGCAATTATAGATAAAAATCATCAGATGTAAATTTCAGTTCTGGCGAAACAATGTTTACTAACGAGCTCCTTGTCCAGGCCCTGGAGACGCAAGGCATGTCGACCGGCCGCCGTATCATCCCATTCCTCGCGGTGTCAGGTGAATGCGGATGTGGTATGTAGGTCCAGCACAACGCTCTCCCGGCCGTTTTGTCGGCTTTCCAGACCCTGGAACCGACGCTTCTTATTGAAGTAGCTCCCCAGTTGGCATCACGAAACTGAGTGAACCCTCTACCAGTCCTCCTGCCAAGGAAAAATCCTTGACAGTACCAAGAATCGTACCCGGATCCTCCGCATATCAGCTATTTACGCTCACCACTCAACTGCGGAGACGGACTGATGAAGGAATAAATAAAAAGGCTATAAAATACAAACGCGTAAACTGTATCCGTGCAAAGTCCTGTTGGAACTTGGATATGCTGTCCTCATCAGAGCTGTTGCAAAAAAAAGAAGTATAGTTTATTACTAAGGGCAATCGTATGTAACCCTCTGAAATTTGCTACATATCGTAATCGGCTAAACACTGTTCTCCTGGGCGACACAGACAAAATATTAGTTGAAAAGACAAACATTAATATATGCTACATGCTGTGTGCGTAGTTTATACATAAAACATGTGTAATTTTATACACAAACAGAAAGAAAATAGAATGGACAAAACAATAAAATGATTAAATTGTGGCGATACAGGGATCGTAAGGATAATCTAAAGGCTCTCTAAACATAACATAAAAGAGCTGCATTTTTTAGGAACCTGTGGTCATTACCGGCTGGAGTGGCCGAGCGGTTCTAGGCGCTATAGTCTGGAGCCGCGCGACCGCTACGGTCGCAGGTTAGAATCCTGCCTCGGGCACGGATGTGTGTGATGTCCTTAGGTTTGTTAGGTTTGTCCTAATTTCTAGGGGACTGATGACCTCAGCAGTTAAGTCCCATCGTTCTCAGAGCCATTTGAACCATTTTTGCGGTCATTCAGCCTTCTTCTTTTTTGTTCTACGCATAATACCGAAGACAGTACTGACTCAGGGAATTGAAATGCAGACCAGTCACATTAAATGCCATGTGGTACCCCAAACAGTATATGTAACTAACACAACCTACGAAATATGTATGTCGTATAGAACGAAAGAAAGGACAAATGGTTCAAATGGCTCTGAGCACTATGGGACTTAACATCTGAGGTCATCAGTCCCCTAGAACTTAGAACTACGTAAAACTGTCTAACCTAAGGACATCACACACATCCATGCGCGAGGAAGGATTCGAACCTGCGACCGTAGCGGTCGCACGGTTCCAGAGTGAAGCGCTTAGAACCTCTCGGCCACTCTGGCCGGCGAAAGAAACGACACAGCAGTCAGTAAAAGATATAAAAATTCAAGCTAAAACGGCATGTAACTGGTATTGAGCTTCATTACTTGCTCGATGCGATTACCAGACAAAAGGAAGATCTGTGTCTTTCATCGGGCTCTAAAAAAAACGCATTGAGTGCTAAATCAGTTTCTTCATCGAGCTAATTCTTCTTTTATTTATAGATGTCTAGCGCTTCCAGTAGCTCAAGGGCACATAATTTTTACAACGAGAACTCGCAGGCAAAGCTTTTATCGGCTGGGCTAGCCCGGTACTGTTCACAACCCGCACTCACGGATTCCCTTCCGGCTGTACATCTGTCCTGTCTTTGTTTCCGGAAGCAATCCCCCAGGCTGCGCCTAAGTCATTTAATTACATAGATCGTCTTGTTCCCTTCTTCAAAGAACAATTGACCCAAATGAGCTGGAAATGATCACGTCTCTCTCTCTCTCTCTCTCTCTCTCTCTTTCTTTCGAACCGTGCGCGCGCGTTTGTGTGTGTGTGTGTGTGTGTGTGTGTGTGTGTGGTATTAAGTGTGTTCAAGGGCGACGTTATTAGCGCGCTGTTAATCTCTCTGTAGTATAACACACGCTTAGCATTTTCCTTCTGATGTGCAGACGCATCTTACGAGCTTCAACAAGGACATTGATGGGCGCTGTTTCAATTGTATCAAAACATATGCTGATGCTGAATTTTGTTACGGAGTTTCACTATGGCTCTTCCACAGGTTTTCTGCTGAGGGTGTGTAAGGCCGTAAAAGACGGCGTGATAACTGCGGTGATGAAATGATTTTCTGTGGAACATGTTTTATTTCTTCAGAGGTGGAGCTCGAACTGCAAAGCGAGAACTGTCCTGTGTTTGTTGGCAGCCCGAAGGCGAGGTCCAGGAAAAGCAGCGGGGCGCACGCGCTGGCGGCGTGTTTGCTGCGGCTGGCGCTGCCGCTGCCGGCCTTGGGCGTGGAGCGACGGCCGGAACTGCCGACTGCCCCGGCTCCTCTCGACTGCAGCAAGGACGCCGCTCGGGCCAGTCAGCGCTCCCTCACCTGGGACACCAGCCTCCCGTCCACTTGTGCTGATAATGCGTCAGACGCCGTTTTAAAGCAAAACATTTACTAGAAACACCACAAAAACGTGACAAAATGGCTCTGAGCACTGTGGGACTTAACAGCTGAGGTCATCAGTCCCCTAGAATTTAGAACTACTTAAAACTAACTAACCCAAGGACATCACACACATCCATGCCCGAGGCAGGATTCGAACCTGCGACCGTAGCAGTCGTGCGGTTCCGGACTGAATCGCCTAGAACCGCTCGGCCACCCCGGCCGACAAAAACGTGACACTACTAGAGGAATACGTTACGACACTACTGGAAGAATATGTCAAAACCACCAAACCCAAACCAACACCATGCTGAAGTGAAGTCCCAATAATAACAGCTGACAGCCTTCAAAGATTAATAATGCATGTGCACTGCCCCTAACCATTGGTTGTATGCAACCTGCAACACCTTCAAATACCATGTGAAAGATTTTCATTTTCTTTCGCTCATTACACGTAAACTTTTAGCCCTACAGAAAAAATGAAAAGGATCTTTTTTGAAGGAAATTTAATGTAGTTACATTTTATACTGGTATAAGTTTTTTCTAGAGGCCGTAGTTTTCGAAGTATTCGAGAAAAACCTACAGAAGTGACCCTCAAACGCATTTTTCTTGAATAACTCGAAAACCGTGGTCTCCAGCGAAAACGTAACCTAGTACAAAATTTTAGCTACATTAAATTTTCTACACAAAGTCCTGCTCATGTTTTCTGCAGGACTAATGGTTTGCACGTAGAGAGCGAGAGAATATGAATATCTCCCACATGTTCAAAGAGCTTACGGGTTTCCTGCCGGGTGACGTCGTCGACCACCGCCGATATTTCGGCAGGAGCACACAATGCCATTCTCAAGGCACAACTACAAAGAGGAAGCAATGTGCAAGGGAATTTAATACCTCGGTTCACAGAGGAAAAGCAAGGAAGATACCACACACAGAACAAGTAACCGCAGAGTCAACACACAACCAAATTCTGCTTGGAATCCGGCTCTGTATCTCATAAAAAACAAACGGACAGAATTGGTGCTACCTCACCTGTTGTTAATAGTCACTATCGATATTTCTGATGTTGGTTATCTTTGGTTGTGTGTTGACTCTGCGGTTACTTGTTCTGTGTGTGGTATCTTCCTTGTCTCTCCTCTGTGAACCGAGGTATTAAATTCCCTTGCACATTGCTTCCTCCTTGCAGTTGTGCCTTGAGAATTGCAGGGTGTGCTCCTGTCGAAATACCGGCGGTGGTCGACGAGGTCACCCGGCAGCAAACACGTAAGCTATTTGAACATTCAATTCGCTGGGAAAAGTTAAGGTCTCACATCTCCCACATGGTTTTTGAAGACACAGCGGGTTGCATAAAACTTGTCGGTACGTACAGCTGAATCACCCTGTATATATAAAACTACATTAAATATACTGATATTTTCAAAACTTATTTCCGATTTATTCGTGAATGCAATCCTGCAGCATTTTATAAAAGGCAATATTTCGTATTTTTTGTTTATTTACTTTCATGATTACTATTGTTGCGCCATTCTCAAATAAAAGCTCACATGAGGTGCGCTAATGCATACTCACTCCTTTTAAGAGGTCATCGTCCTCGTGTCACCCGTATTTCCCGTCTGCATGTCGTATGCATAAAAAAATACACATTCTTCATTATCTGTATCTATCAATTTCTACTTAATTCGCATCAATACTGCCTTGTTGTTGTGGTCTTCAGTCCTGAGACTGGTTTGATGCAGCTCTCCATGCTACTCTATCCTGTGCAAGCTTTTTCATTTCCCAGTACCTACTGCAACCTACATCCTTCTGAATCTGCTTAGTGTATTCATCTTTTGGTCTCCCTCTACGATTTTTACCCTCCACGCTGCCCTCCAATACTAAATTTGTGATCCCTTGATGCCTCAGAACATGTCCTACCAACCGATCCCTTCTTCTGGTCAAGTTGTGCCACAAACTTCTCTTCTCCCCAATCCTATTCAATACTTCCTCATTAGTTATGTGATCTACCCATCTAATCTTCAGCATTCTTCTGTAGCACCACATTTCGAAAGCTTCTATTCTCTTCTTGTCCAAACTATTTATCGTCCATGTTTCACTTCCATACATGGCTACACTCCATACGAATACTTTCAGAAATGACTTCCTGACACTTAAATCTATACTCAGTGTCAACAAATTTCTCTTCTTCAGAAACGCTTTCCTTGCCATTGCCAGCCTACATTTTATATCCTCTCTACTTCAACCATCATCAGTTATTTTGCTTCCCAAATAGCAAAACTCCTTTACTACTTTAAGTGCCTCATTTCCTAATCTAATTCCCTCAGCATCACCCGACTTAATTAGACTACATTCCATTATCCTTGTTTTGCTTTTGTTGATGTTCATCTTATATCCTCCTTTCAAGACACTGTCCATTCCATTCAACTGCTCTTCCAAGTCCTTTGCTGTCTCTGACAGAATTACAATGTCATCGGCGAACCTCAAAATTTTTATTTCTTCTCCATGAATTTTAATACCTACTCCGAATTTATCTTTTGTTTCCTTTACTGCTTGCTTAATATACAGATTGAACAACATCGGGGAGAGGCTACAACCCTGTCTTACTCCCTTCCCAACCACTGCTTCCCTTTCATGTCCCTCGACTCTTATAACTGCCATCTGGTTTCTGTACAAATTGTAAACAGCCTTTCGCTCCCTGTATTTTACCCCTGCCACCTTTAGAATTTGAAAGAGAGTATACCAGTCAACATTGTCAAAAGCTTTCTCTAAGTCTACAAATGCTAGAAACGTAGGTTTGCCTTTCCTTAATCTTTCTTCTAAGATAAGTCGTAAGGTCAGTATTGCCTCACGTGTTCCAGTGTTTCTACGGAATCCAAACTGATCTTCCCCGAGGTTGGCTTCTACTAGTTTTTCCATTCGTCTGTAAAGAATTCGTGTTAGTATTTTGCAGCTGTGACTTATTAAGCTGATAGTTCGGTAATTTTCACATCTGTCAACACCTGCTTTCTTTGGGATTGGAATTATTATATTCTTCTTGAAGTCTGAGGCTATTTCGTCTGTTTCATACATCTTGCTCACCAGGTGGTAGAGTTTCGTCAGGACTGGCTCTCCCACGGCCGTCAGTAGTTCCAATGGAATATTGTCTACTCCGGGGGCCTTGTTTCGACTCAGGTCTTTCAGTGCTCTGTCAAACTCTTCACGCAGTATCGTATCTCCCATTTCATCTTCATCTACATCCTCTTCCATTTCCATAATATTGTCCTCAAGTACATCGCCCTTGTATAGACCCTCTATATACTCCTTCCACCTTTCTACTTTCCCTTCTTTGCTAAGAACTGGGTTTCCATCTGAGCTCTTGATATTCATACAAGTCGTTCTCTTATCTCCAAAGGTCTCTTTAATTTTCCTGTAGGCGGTACTGCCTTTTTATCTTATTTATCGCGTTGTGTAGACCAGCAAAACAACGAGCAGTCTTGCTGCATTGTGCGTACGGGATAAAATATGTGAACATGGCTCATCTCTTAACAGGAATGGAGATGCATAGAGGCCTTTCATGTTGAGCTATTACTTCAGAACAGCACAACAACCGAAATCGCGATCGTGATATAGAAATTTACTATTCTTTTAAACTGAAAAAAATTCTAAAAAAAATCCAGTTTTGTATATATGTATGTCCTCAGTCACAACTCGATGACCGAGCGGGATAGTGCAGTGGTTAGCACAACTGATTTGCATTCAGGACTACGGTTCAAACCCGCGTCCGGCCATCCTGATTTAGGTTTTCCGTGATTTCCGTAAATCGCTTAAGGCAAATGCCTGTATGCCTCCTTCAGAAGGGCACGGCCGCTTTTCTTCTCAATCCGTCCCAAATCCGCGCTTGTACTCCGTCTCCAATGAGCCCGTTGCCGACGGGACGTTAAACACTTATCTCTACAAGTAAAGCAGGGAACCATTCAGAAGCCGGTCTCTTTTGTTGCTCGCTGTTCACAATTTCTTACACAATCTAAGGTTTGTGGAAGAGTGATAGAGTAATGTGATTAAAGCGATCTAATAACTACACGCAGACTATTTTGTTGCCTTTTCCCTACGTTTCAGCTCGCATCGCAGAGGTATGGAATCGATTTGTAAGTTTCCTGGTATGGAAATCTACAACATGTTTTTAGGAATAAGAAGTACCTTTTTTCTACATACTTCCATTTAACGTCAACGCCATTTGTATAGGATATTTTACGTTGAATAGGTTCATCCAGAAAGTACCACTCGAGAAGATCTGCAAGACACATATCTGCTGCTAATCTTGTCATTGGACTAAAAACATTTAGATCCAAAAATTTCTTTTCATGGTGAGCATCAGAGATTGGCAAACCTGGTGAAAAAGTTCACATACAACGAAGTCGTGCTTAAAAATCAAGAAAATTTTGGCTACAGCATATCTGACATATGAAATTTTCAGCATTCGTGGTTCCATACCACTGGTATCTTTCCAATGATTGTCACTGCTGTTTCGTCTTTGTTGTGATGGGCTGACCGTGCCTAAGCAACCAATATGCACTCCTGGAAATTGAAATAAGAACACCGTGAATTCATTGTCCCAGGAAGTGGAAACTTTATTGACACATTCCTGGGGTCAGAAACATCACATGATCACACTGACAGAACCACAGGCACATAGACACAGGCAACAGAGCATGCACAATGTCGGCACTAGTACAGTGTGTATCCACCTTTCGCAGCAATGCAGGCTGCTATTCTCCCATGGAGACGATCGTAGAGATGCTGGATGTAGTCCTGTGGAACGGCTTGCCATTCCATTTCCACCTGGCGCCTCAGTTGGACCAGCGTTCGTGCTGGACGTGCAGACCGCGTGAGACGACGCTTCATCCAGTCCCAAACATGCTCAATGGGGGACAGATCCGGAGATCTTGCTGGCCAGGGTAGTTGACTTACACCTTCTAGAGCACGTTGGGTGGCACGGGATACATGCGGACGTGCATTGTCCTGTTGGAACAGCAAGTTCCCTTGCCGGTCTAGGAATGGTAGAACGATGGGTTCGATGACGGTTTGGATGTACCGTGCACTATTCAGTGTCCCCTCGACGATCACCAGTGGTGTACGGCCAGTGTAGGAGATCGCTCCCCACACCATGATGCCGGGTGTTGGCCCTGTTTCCCTCGGTCGTATGCAGTCCTGATTGTGGCGCTCACCTGCACGGCGCTAAACACGCATACGACAATCATTGGCACCAAGGCAGAAGCGACTCTCATCGCTGAAGACGACACGTCTCCATTCGTCCCTCCATTCACGCCTGTCGCGACACCACTGGAGGCGGGCTGCACGATGTTGGGGCGTGAGCGGAAGACGGCCTAACGGTGTGCGGGACCGTAGCCCAGCTTCATGGAGACGGTTGCGAATGGTCCTCGCCGATACCACAGCAGCAACAGTGTCCCTAATTTGCTGGGAAGTGGCGGTGCGGTCCCCTACGGCACTGCGTAGGATCCTACGGTCTTGGCGTGCATCCGTGCATCGCTGCGGTCCGGTCCCAGGTCGAAGGGCACGTGCACCTTCCGCCGACCACTGGCGACAACATCTATGTACTGTGCAGACCTCACGCCCCACGTGTTGAGCAATTCGGCGGTACGTCTACCCGGCCTCCCGCATGCCCACTATACGCCCTCGCTCAAAGTCCGTCAACTGCATATACGGTTCACGTCCACGCTGTCGCGGCATGCTACCAGTGTTAAAGACTGCGATGGAGCTCCGTATGCCACGGCAAACTGGCTGACACTGACGGCGGCGGTGCACAAATGCTGCGCAGCTAGCGCTATTCGACGGGCAACACCGCGGTTCCTGGTGTGTCCGCTGTGCCGTGCGTGTGATCATTGCTTGTACAGCCCTCTCGTAGTGTCCGGAGCAAGTATGGTGGGTCTGACACACCGGTGTCAATGTGTTCTTTTTTCCATTTCCAGGAGTGTAATCTATCCCGGACATTTTCGATAGGGTTCATGTCTGGAGAACATGCTGGCCGCTCTAGCGAGCGACGTCGTTATCCTGAAGGAAGTCATTCACAAGGTGTGTACGATGGGGGCGCGAATTGTCGTCCATGAAGACGAATGCCTCGCCAATGTGCTGCCGATATGGTTGCACTGTCGGTCGGAGGGTGGCATTCACGTATCGTACTGCCGTTAGGGCGCCTTCCATGACCACCAGCGGCGTCCGTCCCACCCCAAACCAGGAGAGAATCTCCACTTTCCTGCACTCGCTGGACAGTGTGTCTAAGGCGTTCAGCCTGCCCGGGCTGCCTCCAAATACGCCTCCGACAATTGTCTGGTTGAAGGCATACACGACATTCATCGGTGAAGAGGACGTGATGCCAATTCGGAGAGGTCCATTCGGCATGTTGTTTGGCCCATCTGTACCGCGCTACTTGGTGTCATGGTTGCAAAGATGGAGCTCACCATAGACGTTGGGAGTGAAGTTGCCCATCACGCAGCCTATTGTGCACAGTTTGGGTCGCAACACGACGACGGCCTGTGGCTGCACGAATAGCATTATTCAACATAGTGGTGTTTCTGTCCGGGTCCCTCTGAGCCTTGACCCGTAGGTAGCGGTAATCCACTGCAGTAGTAGTAGCCCTTGGGCGGACTGAGCGAGGCATGTCATCGACATTTCCTGTCTCTCTGTATCTCTTCCATGTCCGAACAACATCGCTTTGGTTTACTCCGAGACGCCTGGAAACTTCCCTTGTTGAGAGCTCTTCCTGCCACAAAATAACAATGCGGACGCGATCGAACCGCGGTACTGACCGTCTAGGCATGGGTGAGCTACAGACAACAGGAGCCGTGTACCTCTTTCCTGGTGGAATGACTGGAATTGATCGGATGTCGGACCCCCTCCGTCTAATAGGCGCTGCACATACATGGTTGTTTACATCTTTGGGCGGGTTTAGTGACATCTATCAACAGTCAAAGGGACTGTGTCTGTGATAAAATATCCACAGTCAACGTCAATCTTCAGGAGTTCTGTAAACTGGGGTGATGCAAAACTTTTTTGATGTGTGTATATTGAATAACATGAGAATGGAACACAACATATATTCTTTAAACGTTTAGGGCATTGCTCACATTAGGGAAAAAGGGGTGTGTGCATTGTGGGGAACAGAAGGAAGTGTCAAACTACGTTCAACAATTTAGGTGTAGGATCTTTGCGGTTTCTGTAAGACTCTTCAGGCATATACCAATGTAATACTTCGAATAGTGTACAAGAGATGCAACTGGATAATGAGACGCTCCGAAACGATATATCCGAGTATAAATACTTGGAGATTGGTTTTTGATATTTTCTGATCCTTTGACAATTCAAAGTACAGTCATGAGCACAGCTTCCACTACAATAGTTATGTGTGAAGCATAGCCAACATCCTTTATTTCCTTCTTCATTGTGTAACATTCAATATAAATGTTTTTTCTGTCTTATTTCGAGAATAAGCATGTAGACTCGTGACATCAGGGCATAACTGAAAACACCCAAATTCCTTTATAAACATCCTCAGGTTCACACAATTACATTTAAACTAGCAGGTATATTAAAATTTCAGACCTCTTGTGCTTTGTAGCGACTCGTTTATTACTGGTGAACAGGCAGTTGCTATTCTCAAATAGTGCTTTCTCTCGTCGTTCGGTTCTGATTCCACTCCTCCCCCTACCTCCCCCCCCCCCCCCAATCCGCATTTGGAAGAGTAAAACTGAGGAACCCACTTCAAAATGGTTCAAATGGCTCTGAGCACTATGGGACTTAACTGCTGTGGTCATCAGTCCCCTAGAACTTAGAACTACTTAAACCTAACTAACCTAAGTACATCACACACATCCATGCCCGAGGCAGGATTCGAACCTGCGACCGTAGCAGTCGCGCGGTTCCGGAGGAACCCACTTCAATGGACCGCAGCAGCACTGATAAAGCATAGACTCTTTAGAAAAGGAAAAGCAAAACCAGGTTGTGGAGAGTGTAGTCCTGGCTATATTGAGTGTTCATCAATTACATAACAGGTTTGTCTATATCTTGCGGGGAAGTGATCTTAGCTGTTACGTGAGATCACAGTACAAAGAAAAAATAACATAACGGGTCGAAAGTGAACGTCTTACAAGAGGATTTCATTTTGACATGCAAGGCTACTCCCAGGGCCTTGAACGTGTTGCGGCATTGTTCGGCTCTGACGCAGCCTTTTTTTTCTTCTTCGTCCTGTTACCGGTAAGTGGAAGTCGATTAAAGCGCCGCGTAGCAGGGACCCAGTATTAGCGGCTCGTTCATGGAATCGGCGCGGACTGGGGGGCGCCGAAAAGTGTTGGCTCAGGTCAGGGACGCGCGCCTCGGCCCTCTTCCGAAAGATGGCTCTGCTGTCAGCCGACACGCGCCATGGCGCCAGTGTCGAGCCGATTCTCGTCGCGGCGCGTCCCATTTCGTGTTACGAAAACGATGTTCCAGAACAGGCGGCTTGTACGCTTATGTACTTCCATCCTGAACTAGGGATGGCGGT
The DNA here is from genome assembly GCF_023864345.2 of Schistocerca serialis cubense. NCBI lineage: Eukaryota > Metazoa > Arthropoda > Insecta > Orthoptera > Acrididae > Schistocerca > Schistocerca serialis. The sequence continues at coordinate 852,025,815 of NC_064638.1, forward strand.
TATGGCTGAAACAGCCGGTTTTCGGTTATCGGTTGCCAGGTTAATCAGGCTGTTAACACCGCACAAAATAACCTGTTTGTGAAACAACAAGATTCCGGTTTTTTTTGTTCCTGTTATTCCCTGTATTGAAAGCAGAAATCGAACAAAGATAGAAAACTTTGTCTCATTTAGTTTTAAGATACATAGAACGAAAATATTAAATGAAATAGGCAAATAAAAGGAAACTTAGCCTGTTCACCGTACGCTGTTTTTTCGGAAAATGATATGTGGTTGACTACTACAAAAATCAGCAATGTTCTCCTACTGATTCTAATTTTTTTAAACTCTGTTCAAAAATCGTGTTGTTATCGGGGATCATACCACTATTTTGACATTACGAGTAGTCAGTGCTAAAGAGTGGAAACTGAGGTTGAAGAACTGCAGTTTGCGTGTTAATATGTCAGTTTTCAAGGGCAACAAGCAGATAAAGGCACGTTTTGTAGATACAGGCAGCTGATCAGCTGTTTTCTATTTTTATTGCGAACTATGAATGAACTGTTAAGATTTAAGCTTTCTCCTTGTATCACGTCACAAATTCGTTGTGGATCCTTCTTAATCTTTTAAAGCAAATGGATCATTGTATATCACTGATGCTATACTTCGCAAAAACTTTCAGACTAGGAATGGTGTCACTGCGGAATACAGCGCCGGCCGGAATGGCCGAGCGGTTCTAGGTGATACAGTCTGGATCCGCGCGACCGCTACGGTCGCAGGTTCGAATCCTCCCTCGGGCATGGGTGTGTGTGATGTCCTTAGGTCAGTTAGGTTTAAGTAGTTCTAAGTCTAGGGGACTGATAACCTCAGAAGTTAAGTCCCATAGTGCTCAGAGTCATTTTTTGGAATACAGCTGATGTGCGATGCACCCTACATGTACACATGTGCCATCTAATAGGCCACAGGTACAATACCGTCTCACCAATGCTGTACTAGTTCTTATGCGATGCGTTTGTTGCTCGTTTCTGTTGCTTTGGTATTAAAATAGAGCTGATCGCTTTTTCCATATTCTATAATAGTGCAGTATTTTAAAACAATGCAAATTTTATGAATAAAAATTACTCTTTCTTTGAAAAAGGTTTATTTAAGAACTTAACGGGTGTAGAAAATTTGCATACTGTTTATTTTTTCTTCTGAAATGTTGTGAAGAAATTTTTGTGCCTGATATTGGTGGCACTATGAACTAAAATTTGTCGAAAACTTTACAGAAGGTGAAGCGCAGTCAAGGACTAATGAAAACTGTTTTGTAAATATGCCATATGCTACTTTTGAAAAAAGAAAAAAAGTTTTAAGTCTTGTCAGAGACTGAGCAAGCTAGGATAAACATGAATTTATGAATGAATCAAATTATAAAGACATGGTAGCATGAAACAATTTTGAAAAATCAGATACTGAAATTAGCATTTTGAATAAACCATTTGATGAATTAACAGAAATTGACGTTTTTGTTTCCGCTCCTTGAACTTTAATTCTCTTTCAAAATTTCTTCTTTGTTTCCTTTGCTGCTTACTCACTGTATGTATTGATTAACATGGAGGGCAAGCTACAAACCTGTCTTATCCCTTGTCATGTGATGATGTAGTAATTGTATCAGAGACAGTGGAAGATAATTGCATCGAAATGGATACTGTCTTGAAGGGAGGTTTGAGATGAATCTCAACAAAAGTAAAATAAAGGTGGTGGGATCAAGTCGAATTAAATCAGGCGATGCTGTGAGAATTAGATTAAGATATGAAGTACCAAAAGTAGCAGATGAGGTTTTTTTTATATTAGGGCATATATCTATGCTTTATAGATCTAGAAAAGGCATATGACCGGGTTTCTAGGAGGAAGTTATTGTCTGTTCTACGAGATTATGGAATAGGAGGCAAACTTTTGCAAGCAATTAAAGGTCTTTACATGGATAGTCAGGCAGCAGTTAGAGTTGACGGTAAATTGAGTTCATGGTTCCGAGTAGTTTCAGGGGTAAGACAAGGCTGCAACCTGTCTCCACTGTTGTTCATATTATACACTCCTGGAAATGGAAAAAAGAACACATTGACACCGGTGTGTCAGACCCACCATACTTGCTCCGGACACTGCGAGAGGGCTGTACAAGCAATGATCACACGCACGGCACAGCGGACACACCAGGAACCGCGGTGTTGGCCGTCGAATGGCGCTAGCTGCGCAGCATTTGTGCACCGCCGCCGTCAGTGTCAGCCAGTTTGCCGTGGCATACGGAGCTCCATCGCAGTCTTTAACACTGGTAGCATGCCGCGACAGCGTGGACGTGAACCGTATGTGCAGTTGACGGACTTTGAGCGAGGGCGTATAGTGGGCATGCGGGAGGCCGGGTGGACGTACCGCCGAATTGCTCAACACGTGGGGCGTGAGGTCTCCACAGCACATCGATGTTGTCGCCAGTGGTCGGCGGAAGGTGCACGTGCCCGTCGACCTGGGACCGGACCGCAGCGACGCACGGATGCACGCCAAGACCGTAGGATCCTACGCAGTGCCGTAGGGGACCGCACCGCCACTTCCCAGCAAATTAGGGACACTGTTGCTCCTGGGGTATCGGCGAGGACCATTCGCAACCGTCTCCATGAAGCTGGGCCACGGTCCCGCACATCGTTAGGCCGTCTTCCGCTCATGCCCCAACATCGTGCAGCCCGCCTCCAGTGGTGTCGCGACAGGCGTGAATGGAGGGACGAATGGAGACGTGTCGTCTTCAGCGATGAGAGTCGCTTCTGCCTTGGTGCCAATGATGGTCGTATGCGTGTTTGGCGCCGTGCAGGTGAGCGCCACGATCAGGATTGCATACGACCGAGGCACACAGGGCCAACACCCGGCATCATGGTGTGGGGAGCGATCTCCTACACTGGCCGTACACCACTGGTGATCGTCGAGGGGACACTGAATAGTGCACGGTACATCCAAACCGTCATCGAACCCTTTGTTCTACCATTCCTAGACCGACAAGGGAACTTGCTGTTCCAACAGGACAATGCACGTCCGCATGTATCCCGTGCCACCCAACATGCTCTAGAAGGTGTAAGTCAACTACCCTGGCTAGCAAGATCTCCGGATCTGTCCCCCATTGAGCATGTTTGGGACTGGATGAAGCGTCGTCTCACGCGGTCTGCACGTCCAGCACGAACGCTGGTCCAACTGAGGCGCCAGGTGGAAATGGCATGGCAAGCCGTTCCACAGGACTACATCCAGCATCTCTACGATCGTCTCCATGGGAGAATAGCAGCCTGCATTGCTGCGAAAGATGGATATACACTGTACTAGTGCCGACATTGTGCATGCTCTGTTGCCTGTGTCTATGTGCCTGTGGTTCTGTCAGTGTGATCATGTGATGTATCTGACCCCAGGAATGTGTCAATAAAGTTTCCCCTTCCTGAGACAATGAATTCACGGTGTTCTTATTTCAATTTCCAGGAGTGTATATGGATCATATGTTGAAAACAATAGACTGGCTGGGTGAGATTAAGATGTGTGAACACAAAATAAGCAGTCTTGCATATGCGGATGACTTAGTTGTGATGGCAGATTCGATTGAAAGTTTGCAAAGTAATATTTCAGAGCTAAATCAGAAATGTAAGGACTATGGTATGAAGATGAGCATCTCCAAAGCGAAAGTAATGTCAGTGGGAAAGAAATATAAACGGATTGAGTGCCAAATAGGAGGAACAAAGTTAGAACAGGTGGACGGTTTCAAGTACTTAGGATGCATATTCTCACAGGATGGCAACATAGTGAAAGAACTGGAAGCGAGGTGTAGCAAAGCTAATGCAGTGAGCACTCAGCTACCATCTACTCTCTTCTGCAAGAAGGAAGTCAGTACCAAGACTAAGTTATCTGTGCACCGTTCAATCTTCCGACCAACTTTGTTGTATGGGAGCGAAAGCTGGGTGGATTCAGGTTACCTTATCAACAAGGTTGAAGTTACGGATATGAAAATAGCTAGGATGATTGCAGGTACTAGTAGATGGGAGGGTGTCCGCAATGAGGAAATCAAAGAAAAACTGGGAATGAACTCTATAGATGTAGCAGTCCGGGCGAACAGGCTTAGATGGCGGGGTCATGTTACACGCATGGGAGAAGCGAGGATACCCAAGAGACTCATGGGTTCAGCAGTAGAGGGTAGGAGGAGTCGGGGCAGACCAAGGAGAAGGTGCCTGGATTCGGTTAAGAATGATTTTGAAGTAATAGGTTTAACATCAGAAGAGGCACCAATGTTAGCACTGAATTGGGGATCATGGAGGAATTTTATAAGGGGGCTACTATGCTCCAGACTGAACGCAACAAGCAAATAAAGGCACGTTTTGTAGATACAGGCAGCTGATCAGCTGTTTTCTATTTTTATTGCAAACTATGAATGAACTGTTAAGATTTGTCGGTCCGTATAGCCGCTATTATTGAACACGTCCTTAAGATGTTGCAGCTCCTGTGGTGAATTCTCAGCATCCGAGACAGCATATGCTGTACTAGTTTATAGAAAAGAAGACGGATCTCTTGGACAGAGTGTTTACAGGAAGCCGACTCATACCGACAGGTATTTACATGCTACCAGTTGCCATCCACCTTTTCAACGTACAGGAGTCCTTCGGGCCTTGTTTAAACGAGCATATGCTGTCTCGGATGCTTGTTTCCGTGTTTTATATCCTCTCTTCTTCAGCCATCGTCACTTATTTTGTTGTCCTAATCATCATGATCATCATTATCATCATTTAAGACTGATTATGCCTTTCAGCGTTTAAGGTTTAAGCTTTCTCCTAGTATCACGTCACAAAATCTGAGGGGACTGCTAGGGAGAGTTTCCCTTGTGAGAACGGCGCCATGTCTCGATTTGCGTTGTTTTGGAGCATATTTGGAAAATAGCCAGCCTAGAATCAAGGAAAGTTTCAAGCAATAATAAAAGGGCCGTAAATAGTCTGTGGGATCCGGAGCAATGCAGCCTAGGATAAGGTGCCCCTAGCTCCCAAAGGGCAGAAAGAAGCAACGAAAAATTAAATCTTGACGAAAAAGGAGAAAAACTAGTAAAATCTATTACTCAAGACAAGTCTGTTGTTGTCACCTTTTGTAATGCATTCATTCAGGACTGATCTGTTTAAAATTGCGTCTTGCTAAACTAACATAGTTTATCGTCGACTATTATTCAGGCTGTTAGGGAGCAGTGCCTGTAATGCTACTACCAAAAGGTGTTGTGTTTTAATTCAGTGATAAATGGCTTATTGTAAATTGCAAGGAGAATTAGTATGAAAACGTGCTGATATAGTTTTAGCAGCTTTGCGTCGTGTGCAGTTCTTAAACTGCTGCATAAAGCAAAGTAGAACGACTTCTTTCTTAGAAATATCACTGATACACTGAAGTGCCAAAGAAACTGGCATAAGCATGCATATTCAAATACAGAGCAATATAAACAGGCACAATACGGCGATGCGGTCGGCGACGCCTGTATAAGACAAAAAGTGTCTGGGGCACTTCTTAGATTGGTTACTGCTGCTATAACGGCAAGTTATCAAGATTTAAATGATTTGAACGTGGTGTTAGAGTCGGCGCATGAGGAATGGGACACAGCATCTCCGGGGTAGCGATGAAGTGGGGAAATGGGGATTTTCCCGTACGACCATGTCACGAGTGTACCGTGAAAATCAGGAATCCCGTAAAATATCAAATCTTCGACATCGGTACGACCGCTGCAAGAACGGGACCGGCGACGACTGAAGAGAATCGTTCTACGTAACTGAAGTGAAACCCTTCCGCAAATCGCTGCAGATTCATTGTTGGACCATCAGCAAGTGTAAGTATGCGAACTATTTAACGAGACATCATCGATATGGACTTTCGGAGCCGAAGCCCGACTCATGTATTCTTGATGGCTGCATGACCAAAGCTTTACCCCTCGCTTTGGGCCGTCAACACCGACACTGGACTGTTGATGACTGGAAACATGTTGCGTGGTCGGACGAGTCTCTTTTCCATTCGTATCGACCGGATGGACGTGTAGGGGTGTGGAGGCAACCTCATGAATCCATGGACCCTGCTTGTCAGCTGTTCAAACTGTTGGAGGCTCTGTAATGGTGTGGGGCGTCTGGAGTTGGAGTGATATGGGACTCTCGATACGTCTAGATACGACTCTGACGGGTGAAACGTACGTAAGCATCCTGTCTGATCACATGCATCGATTCATGCCCGTTGTGCATTCCGACGGCCTTGGGAAATTCCAGCAGAACAATGCGATACCACACACGTCCAGAATTGCTACTGAATGGCTCCAGGAACACTCTTCCGAGCTTAAACCATTCCGATAGCCACCAGACACCCCATACATGAACGTTATTGAACATATCTGGGTTGTCATGCATCGTGCTGTTCAGAAGAGATCTCCACCCCCTCGTTCTCTTACAGATTTATGGACAGCCCTGCAGGATTCATGGTGTCAGTTCCCTCCAGATTTACTTCAGACATTACTCGAGTCCATGCTACGTCGTGTTGCGACACTTCTGCATACTCGCGGAGGCCTTACATGATACTAGGCAGGTGTACCAGTTTCTTTAGCTCTTCAGTGTAATTCAGATGTTTTGTTAATGTAGCTGCGCAACATTTTGTGGCATTCAGTTGCTAAATATAGAGCCCCGTTAAGGCTGTTGTACTGATTACTTATTTTCTTGCAGGGAGTTTTTATTTAGTGTCCTTACTGTGGCGGTTCACCTGAGTCAGGTTATAAGAGATGTCTTAAATTTTTACTGAACTTTCACGCTCGGGGTTGAGGCAGGCTTAAATAAGATTTAAATAAATTCTCCTGTCATTTTTAGAAAGGGAGCTGCCTCCATTAATAAACACTTGAGAATATTATAATGGACTATCAGGATTTACTTCTCAGAAAGAAACACGGTAATGTTCACTGAGGAGCTGCACTCTAAAATATTTCTTGATGACCTATGTGGTTAGATGCACTGTTGATGTGAATGTTACATAATTTTAGTGGCATCTCTGTGGTACATTTACGTACCATCATTCCGTCATTCATATACTGCCTCTGCAAGTATGACGAACCACGCTTTTCTTCCTGATAATACGTATTTAATCCGTTGTACTTGAAGCAACATATATCGCTATATTGACAGCCGGCCCCACACAGACTACCACCGATGATGTTACAATAAACACAGTCTCTGCCTAACCGGTGTAGTTCTGCTACAGGCTTAATAAAGTGTTTTGAGCGACTGGACAGAAAAACATGATAATATCTGCCATTATTAGTATGCTCATAAAGTTAAGATATTCGTACGAACTGTTCTCTACGCTACTAACAAATGTCCATAGTTATTACGTTTGCGTAAATGTGGCGCATATATCAAAATACATCACACTGTATTATTAAATGAAATTAGTAAATAACAGAACGAAAACTATGATGTAACTTTATATTTTGATAGTATGGTCTTAATATGTGTTAATGTTTTCGCTAACTGTGTCGTTACAACATCTACTTTTTTTTTTAATTTCAGCATGCTACAGTGACGAGAGGCGATATGTGGACGACGTATTATTGAGGCTGGGAGTGGAGTGAGCATGCAGAAAGGGGAAAACCTCACTTGAGGTGTAGACTCTGTACATTAGATTCATATGCCTACCTGTCTGATGACTCACCGCCACGTATCGCTAACATAACAGCTTCCTGCGTAAGCTCTCCGACGCAAATCCCGAACTCGAGTGTGCCTACGACTGTTGAGTCAGGCGCACATTGGGATGCAGCCGACGAAAGGACAGGACAGAGCAGCATTAAGAAGGTATTTGGGACCAACGGGGGTAAATATAACAGTAAAAATTGTGCCACAGGCCAGGGAAGGACAAGGCAGCATAGTTTCTGCTACCATCTCCGCCGTGTGGCGTCCGGGACAGTTTACTGCGCGAGCGCCACGCGTACTCCGGCGGAGTGGTGTCTCAGAATGACGCCCACGAAGGTGAAGGTGTGAGAAATATTGATAGTTACGAGGAAGTTACATCTCATACCGAGGGTCGTGGAGAATTGGATACATCCTCGTTAATCAAGCACCAGTGGGTGTGCAGAACAACGAAAGAAAATGAAACTTGGTGTCTCCAAGCTTATACTACATTCCACAGTGCAGCGTGAACAAACGGCCAAGGAAAGAGCGATTGAACGTAAAAAGCGCGAGGACTAAAAACCTGCTAGTGACCCACGCTACAGTTTTTTTCATGTCGATATACCAAGCGACTAGAAATATGTCACTGAAACGTCAACATTTGATCCGAGGTAAAAATATTAGAAGTGGCTTGGAAAACTGAGGCATCTTACCTAGGAGTTCACCGTCCCTCAGCTCAAGAACTCGAACCAGCTAGGAATTACGACGTAGCGAGTGCTTCATATGCATCCTACTTGTCGTAGGTTGGCGGTACGTCTTCAGAACTCAGTTGACGTGCCTTCAAGTACAGCGGCTATATCTTACGCTCAGCTCACGACTAGCAACAACAGTTTTCCTAATTAAGTTCCCAAAGTGACCTATGTAGCTCTTACTTATGCCTTTACTTCGTAAAATGTTTCAGTAAAATGTACCGCAAGAATACAGTGAGCTTTACTTCACTATCAATTAACTTTTGGGCACTACACTCATTAAAAAATATAGATTTCCGCACAAGCTCGTGAGCACCTTGGCACTGACTCCGGACTAAATGGAAGTATTTCGTGAACTGTTTATGACAAAACTCTTGACATCAAAGCGAATTCACCATGAGTATTTCTCTTCTTCATGGATCCGCTTTTACATTCTGATTTGTTCCGTCTTGAAGTATTATATAATAACAGCAGCATGTCCTTTTCTTCATCAGAATCCGACTTAGATCTAAGATCCATGAAGCAGCCATATCCTCACAAGGAAAGACTGAGCGCTGGATCAGTAAGGAAAGACTGCGCGAGAATGGCGTAACTGTCTCCCAATATGCCCTCACACTGTATCGCGCAGGACATTGACGGTAAAAGAATCGCAACACCAAGAAGGGGTTGTGCGATCCTAACGAAAATTGGTAGACACGTTCCTACAGGTGAAAGATTTCAGATTTAACGCCAATCGCATAAGAGTGACGCTAGTAGCGCCGCTATGAGGATACAAACCAGGTTTGCTTTGAATACAGCTGTAACTGTGGCGAGCGTTAGTTACTTTGAGGTTGGACAAAGCTGCCGCTATCAACACTCACTGAGTTTGAATGCGGTCGTGTAATAGGGCTATGAGAAGCTGGATGCTCCTTCTGGGACACTGAAAAAAGACTAGAGAGGGATGTAGCCAGTGTATATGACTTCTAACAGTGGTGGTCACGAGAATGTACAGTCCAGAAGACCGGACGTGCCATTACCGATAGGGAAGGCCGTCGTGTTCGGCGTATGGCCCTGGCGCATCGCACTGCATCTGCAGCAGCACTTTCAGAAGCGGTTGGCTCCAAACTGACTCAACGGACTGTTACAAATTGATTACTTCAAGGACATCCCCGAGGCAGAAATTGCATTCCAGACAGTGAACTCCATTGATTCCAAACCATTGTCATTTGAGACATCAGTGGTGTCAAGCGAGAGCCCACTGGAGAGCAGGGTGAAGGCCTGTTCTGTTTTATGAGGAAAGCTGGTCCTGACTCGGTGCCAGCGATGGCCTTGTATTCGTTAGGAGGCTATTTGAGGGACTGCAACCAACCTGTCTCTGTGCTTAACACGCTGGATCTACACCTGGAATTATGGCCTAGGGTGCGATTTTGTACGAGAGCAGAAGCACTCTCTTTTTCATCCCACGCACCTTAACTGCAAATTTGTAAGTCGGTCTGGTGATTCGATCTGCTGTGGTGCCATTCATGAACAGCATTCCAAGGAGTGTTTTCCAACAGGATAACGCTCGCCCATATACCGCTATTGTAATCCGGCGTGCTGCTCGATCAGGAGACATGTCTCCAATAGAGCATGTATGGACATCATCGAACGACAGTTGCAGCGTCATCCACAAACAGCATTAACAGTCCCTGTACTGACCGACCAAGTGCAACAGGAATTGAACTCCATCCCTCAAACTGACAACCGGGACCCATTCAACACAACGTATGCCCCTTTGTATCGATGCATTCAACATTCTGTCCGTTACATCGGTTATTAACGTACTAGCAGTATAAATTTGCAATTGCTTATCTCGCGTTGACGTTAACCTGTTATCTTACATTGTTAACTACTTAAATCCACTACTGTCATTTAAAATTGCTACACCAAGAAGAAATGCAGATGATAAATGGGTATTCATTGGACAAATATATTATACTAGAGCAGAGGTGTAATTACATTTTCACGCAATTTGGGTGCATAGATCCTGAGAAACCAGTACCCAGAACAACCACCTCTGGCCGTAATAACGGCCTTGATACGCCCTGAGAATTGAGTCAAACAGAGCTTGGATGGCGTGTACAGGTACAGCTGCCCATGCAGCTTCAACACGATACCACAGTTCATCAAGGGTAGTGACTGGCGTATTGTGGCGAGCCAATTGCTCGGCCACCATTGACCAGATGTTTTCAGTTGGTGAGAGATCTGGATAATGTGCTGGCCAGGGCCAGGGTTTCGCAGGGATCGAATGAGGGGTAGAGCCACGGGTCGTAACACATCTGAAATGTAACGTCCACTGTTCAAAGTGCCACCAATGCGAACAAGAGGTGACCGAGACGTGTAACCAATGGCACCCCATACCATCACGCCAGGTGATACGCCAGTATGGCGATGACGAGGACACGCTTCCAATGTGCGTTCACCGCGATGTCGCCAAACACGGATGCGACGATCATGATGCCGTAAACAGAACCTGGATTCATCCGATAAAATGATGTTTCGCCATTCGTGCACCCAGGTTCGTCGTTGAGAACACCATCGCAGGCGCTCCTGTCTGTGATGCAGCGTCAACGGTAACCGCAGCCATGGGCTCCGAGCTGATAGTCCATGCTGCTGCAAACGTCGTTGAACTGTTCGTGCAGATGGTTGTTGTCTTGCGAACGTTCCCATCTGTTGACTCAGGGATCGAGACGTGGCTGCACGATCCGTTACAGCCATGAGGATAAGATGCCTGTCATCTCGACTGCTAGTGGTACGAGGCCGTTGGGATCCAGTACGGCGTTCCGTATTACCCTCCTGAACCCACCGATTCCATATTCTGCTAACAGTCATTGGATCTCGACCAACGCGAGCAGCAACGTCGCGATACGATAAACCGCAATCGCGATAGGCTACAAAGAATCCAGTGAAATTTTTTTAAGTGCTTTATCTGAAAACTACCTTGAGCAGTTAGAGAACCGACTCGTGGCCATAACATATTAGACCTTCTGGTGACAAACAGACCCGAACTATTTGAAACAGTTAACGCAGAACAGGGAATCAGCGATCATAAAGCGGTTACGGAATCGATGACTTCAGCCGTAAATAGAAATATTAAAAAAGGTAGGAAGATTTTTCTGTTTAACAAAAGTGACAAAAAGCAGATTACAGAGTACCTGACGGCTCAACACAAAAGTTTTATCTCAAGTACAGATAGTGTTGAGGAGCAGTGGACAAAGTTCAAAACCACCGTACAATATGCGTTAGATGAGTATGTGCCAAGCAAGATCGTAAGAGATGGAAAAGAGCCACTGTGGTTCAACAACCGAGTTAGAAAACTGCTGCGGAAGCAAAGGGAACCTCACAGCAAACATAAGCATAGCCAATGCCTTGCAGACAAACAAAAATTACGCGAAGCGAAATGTAGTGTGAGGAGGGCTATGCGAGAGGCGTTCAATGAATTCGAAAGTAAAGTTCTATGTACTGACTTGGCAGAAAATCCTAAGAAATTTTGGTCTTATGTCAAAGCGGTAGGTGGATCAAAACAAAATGTCCAGACACTCTGTGACCAAAATGGTACTGAAACAGAGGATGACAGACTAAAGGCCGAAATACTAAATGTCTTTTTCCAAAGCTGTTTCACAGAGGAAGACTGCACTGTAGTTCCTTCTCTAGATTGTCGCACAGATGACAAAATGGTAGATATCGAAATAGACGACAGAGGGATAGAGAAACAATTAAAATCGCTCAAAAGAGGAAAGGCCGCTGGACCTAATGGGATACCAGTTCGATTTTACACAGAGTACGCGAAGGAACTTGCCCCCCTTCTTGCAGCGGTGTACCGTAGGTCTCTAGAAGAGCGTAGCGTTCCAAAGGATTGGAAAAGGGTGCAGGTCATCCCTGTTTTCAAGAAGGGACGTCGAACAGATGTGCAGAACTATAGACTTATATATCTAACGTCGATCAGTTGTAGAATTTTGGAACACGTATTATGTTCGAGTATAATGACTTTTCTGGAGACTAGAAATCTACTCTGTAGGAATCAGCATGGGTATTGAAAAAGACGGTCGTGTGAAACCCAGCTCCCGCTATTCGTCCACGAGACTGAGAGGGCCATTAACACGGGTTCACAGGTAGATGCCGTGTTTCTTGACTTCCGCAAGGCGTTCGATACAGTTCCCCACAGTCGATTAATGAACAAAGTAAGAGCATATGGACTATCAGACCAATTGTGTGATTGGATTGAAGAGTTCCTAGATAACAGAACGCAGCATGTCATTCTCAATGGAGAGAAGTCTTCCGAAGTAAGAGTGATTTCAGGTGTGCTGCAGGGGAGTGTCATAGGACCGTTGCTATTCACAATATACATAAATGACCTGGTGGATGACATCGGAAGTTCACTGAGGCTTTTTGCAGATGATGCTGTGGTGTATCGAGAGGTTGTATCAATGGAAAATTGTACTGAAATACAGGAGGATCTGCAGCGAATTGACGCATGGTGCAGGAAATGGCAATTGAATCTCAATGTAGACAAGTGCAATGTGCTGCGAATACATAGAAAGATAGATCCCTTATCATTTAGCTACAATGTAGCAGGTCAGCAACTGGAAGCAGTTAATTCCATAAATTATCTGGCCGTACGCGTTAGGAGTGATTTAAAATGGAATGATCATATAAAGTCGATCGTCGGTAAAGTAGATGCCAGACTGAGATTCATTGGAAGAATCCTAAGGAAATGCAATCCGAAAACAAAGGAAGTAGGTTACAGTACGCTTGTTCGCCCACTGCTTGAATACTGCTCAGCAGTGTGGGATCCGTACCAGATAGGGTTGATAGAAGAGATAGAGAAGATCCAACGGAGAGCAGCGTGCTTCGTTGCAGGATCATTTAGTAATCGCGAAAGCGTTACGGAGATGATAGATAAACTCCAGTGGAAGACTCTGCAGGAGAGACGCTCAGTAGCTCGGTACGGGCTTTTGTTAAAGTTTCGAGAACATACCTTCACCGAAGACTCAAGCAGTATATTGCTCCCTCCTACGTATATCTCGCGAAGAGACCATGAGGATAAAATCAGAGAGATTAGAACCCACACAGAAGCATACCGACAATCCTTCTTTCCACGAACAATACGAGACTGGAATAGAAGGGAGAACCGATAGAGGTACTCAGGGTACCCTCCGCCACACACCGTCAGGTGGCTTGCGAAGTATGGATGTAGATGTAGATGTTATCAAAGTCGGAAACGTGATGGTACGAATTTCTCCTCCTTACACGAGGCATCACAACAACGTTTCAAATGGTTGCAATGGCTCTGAGAACTATGGGACTTAATTGCTGAGGTAATCAGTCCCCTAGAACTTAAAACTTAAACCTAACTAACCTAAGGACATGACACACATACATGCCCGAGGCAGGATTCGAACCTGCGACTGGCCGTGCGGTTAAAGGCGCTGCAGTCTGGAACCGCAAGACCGCTACGGTCGCAGGTTCGAATCCTGCCTTGGGCATGGATGTTTGTGATGTCCTTAGGTTAGTTAGGTTTAACTAGTTCTAAGTTCTAGGGGACTAATGACCTCAGCAGTTGTGTCCCATAGTGCTCAGAGCCATTTGAACCGTTTTTTGAACCTGTGACCGTAACGCTCTCGCGGCTCCAGACTGTAGCGCCTAGAACCGCTCGGCCAGCCCGGCCGGCTAACAACGTTTCACCAGGCAACGCCGGTCAGCTGCCGTTTGTGTATGAGAAATCAGTTGGAAACTTTTCTCATGTCGGCATGTTGTAGGTGTCGCCAACGGCGCCAACCTTGTGTGAATGCTCTGAAAAGCTAATCATTTCCATATCACAGCATCTTTTTGCTGTCGGTTAAATTTCGCGTATGTAGCATGTCATCTTCATGGAGTAGCAATTTTAATGACCGGTAGTGTATGTCATGCAGACAAATGTATTACCGAAATTTCAGTCCTTCGATGCCCTGACGTGCCCTTCGTCGGCTGCGTTCCATTATGCGCCTAGTCTTGAGCTAGAACACTCTCCGCGTACTCGTTTTGACGCAAAACACGTGCGCGATGTAGGTGCGTCGTGATTGCATAGAAAGGCCACTACGGTGAGATTTCCAGGCACGTGGTGCATTTTGCAGCGCAACAGCCGCGCGGTGCAGAAAGCAAGAGTGGTTGGTGAGGTGAGGTGAGGTGAGTCAGGCAGCCGCTGTAGGTCGATGGCTGGGCGCGCGTGGCAGCGCCGTGTTTACCGGCAGCCAAGGCCGGCGCGCCGCGCGCGACCACTGACATGGACTCTGCGCCGGCTATTTACAGTCCAATGCCGCGCCGTTACCAAGACAGCTGCGCCGGCAGGCCGCGTGCGACACCCCGAGTACACGCCTTGCTCGTCAATCCTTGCTGTCCTGCTCTGAGCCCGTAGCGGACAACGCGTCTCATGTTGGTGCGAGATACTGGCGACCCCTCCGGCGAGAATGTATCAACTGATGTAGCGGCCGTAATATGATGGCAATTTATTTAATTCTTTCTTCTTTTACCATAGTTTCCACAGCCGCAAAAAAATACACTGAGGGGACAAAAATCATAGGATTGCGACTTGCACATATATAGATGGAGGTAATATAGCGTACACGAGGTATAAAAGGGCAATGCATTAGCGGAGCTGTCATTTGTACTCACGTGATTCATGTGAAAAAGTTTCTGACGTCATTTGGTCGCACAACGGGTATTAACAGACACTGAACCCGGAATGCAAGTTGGAGCTAGACGCATGGGACATTCCATTTCGGAAATCGTAGGGAATATAACATTCCGGAATCCACAGTGTCAAAAGTATGGCGAGAATACCAAATTTCAAGCATTTCTTCTCACCAGCGACGACGCAGTGGGTGTAGGCCTTCACTTAACGGCGTTGGATTTGGCACTGCTAACAGACAAGCAACAATGTCGAAATAACAGTAGAAATCAATGTGGGACACACTTGCAGATAGACGACGCGCTAAACGGAAGGGGCTGCTCACTAAATTCCGAAATCCAATCTTCACCAAGGATGTAGAGCATATATTATTACCACCAACTTTGAAATCGCGTAATGACTTTGGCGCGAATTGTGCCCTCCGCCACACACCGCTTGGTCGCTATCGGAGTATATATGTAGATGTAGACGAACGTATCCGTTAGGACAGTGCAGCGAGATTTGACGTTAATGGGCTATAGAAGCAAATGATTGCGACACCACTGCCTTTGGTAACAGCATGACACCGCCTGCAGCGCCTCTTCTTGTCTCGTCGCCATATCGGTTGGACGCTAGACTGCTGGACAACCGTGGCCTGGTTAGATGAATCCCGATTTCACTTGATAAGAGCTGACGGTAGGGTTCGAGTGTGGCGCAGAGCCCACGAGGCCGTGGACTCATGTTGTCAATAAGCCACTGTGCAAGCTGGTGGTGGCTCCATAATGGTGTTGGCTGTGTTGACATGGATTCATAATTGGATCCTCTTGTCCAACTGAACCGATCACTGACTGTATATTGTTACACTCGGTTACTTGGAGAGTTTTAGCAGTCATTCATGGACTTCATGTTCCCAAACAACAGTGGCATTAAACTTCCTGGCAGATTAAAACTGTGTGCCGGACCGAGACTCGATCTCGGGACCTTTGCCTTTCGCGGGCAAGTGCTCTTCCAACTGAGCTACCCCAGCACGACTCACGCCCCGTCCTCAGAGCTTTACTTCTGCCAGTACTTCGCCTCCTACCTTCCAAATTTTACAGAAGCTCTCCTGCGAACCTTGCAGAACTAGCACTCCTGAAAGAAAGGATATTGCGGAGACATGGCTTAGCCACAGCCTAGGGGATGTGTCCAGAATGAGATTTTCACTCTGCAGCGGAGTGTGCGCTGATATGAAACTTTGTGAGGACGGGACGTGAGTCGTGCTGGGGTAGCTCAGTTGGTAGAGCACTTGCCCGCGAAAGGCAAAGTTTCCGAGTTCGAGTCTCGGTCCGGCACAGAGTTTTAATCTGTCTGGAAGTTTCATATCACCGCACACCCCGCTACAGAGTGAAAATCTCATTGTGGAAACAATGGCATTGTCAACGGGCCATAACTGTTCGCGATTGGTTTGAAGTTCGGGCGAATGATTTGGACACCCAGATCGCCCAACATGAATTCTATCGAACATTTATGGGTCATAATCGAGAGGTCAGTTCGTGCACAAAAATACTGCACCGGCAACACTTTCGCAATTATGGACGGCTATGGAGGCAGCATGGCTCAGTATTTCTGCACACGGGACTTCCAACACCTTGTTGAGTACATGCCACTTTGAGTTGCTGCACTATACCGGGCAAGTGGAGGTCCGACAAGACGTTAGGAAGTACAATTTGATTTACTCTTACAGATAATGCAGTACTCCTCAGCGGTGGCGGCTCCATATTGGTGTGGGCTGTGTTTACATGGAATAGACTGGGTCCTCTGGTCCAACTGAACCGATCATTGACTGGAAATGGTTATTTCGGCTATTTGCAAACTATTTGCAGCCATTCATGGTCTTCATGTTGCCAATCAACAATGGAATTCTTGTGGATGACAGTGCGCCTTGTCAAACATTACAGATAAGTGAGTGATTTGGCCTCCCACATCGTTGACATGAATGCCATCAAACATATATGGGGCATAATCGAGAGGTCTGTCCGTGCATAAAATCCTACACCAGCAAGACTTTCGCAATGATGGACCGCTATATAAGCAGCGTGACTCGGTATCTCTAAGTACTGGTTGAGTTGATTCCACATCGAGTTGCTGCACTACGCCGGGCAAACGGAGGTCCGACACGATATCAAATGCTATCAAATGGTTCAAATGGCCCTAAGCACTATGGGACTTAGCATCTGAGGTCATCAGTCCCCTAGAACGTAGAACTACTTAAACCTAACTAACCTAAGGACATCACACACATCCGTGCCCGAGGCAGGATTCGAACCTGCGACCGTAACAGCAGCGCGGTTCCGGACTGAAGGGCCTAGAACCGTTCGGCCACAGCGGCCGGCTCAGATGCTATCCCATGGTTTTTCCCACCTCTTTGTAAGTGTGTTAGGGGTTTTGTAGATACATACATATGTCGAAATGCAAAAATTTACAGCGCATAAATGTTGTTGTCGCGCGTGTGTATGCTAATATCGCTGTTGTTCAGGCCCGTCTACACGCTAGTATCATTTGACAGTGGCTCAAAAACTGAGAATGGACTGTAGCGGATGTTGACAAAATTTCGTTTCCATAAAGTCTACAGCGACGGTGGAGCTATGGTTCCAGCCTCCAATAAATTTAGTTATTTATGATGTCAGATACAAACAACATAAAACACAAAATTGTACATCTATCAAGCAAGTTGAAAGAGTTGATGTTTTAAACATTTTATTTTGGCTATTTCCTATGTCGCGTTCTTTGGCAAGGCCATAGCTGAGAGTACTTCCCATTTTACCAAATATCAGCGTTTTCTCCTGTTCCATGCACGTGCGGTGCGCGAGAACAATGATTTCTTGAACGCCTCTGCTGGCGTTGTAATTAAAATCTTTTCCTCGCGATACCTACGGGAACAATTTGCAAGGGGCTGTAGTATATTCCTAGATTCATCACTTTCATTTGGTCTGGAAACTGCCTAAGTAGGCTTTCACGGGATGGTTTGCTTCCACCTCAAAGAGTCCTGCTGTCCACTTCCTTCAGTATCTCTGTGACGCTCTCCCATGGGTCAAAACGAACCTCTGATCATCCGTGCTGCCCTTATTTGTATGCTTTCTGCATCACCTGTTTTTCCTATTTGGTACCCTTCCATACACTTGAGCAATATTCTAGAACTGGTCGCACGTGCGTATTGTAAGCAATTTAGATGATATCCTGATTGTATTCTCCTAGTAATCCACCAATAACCCGGAATCCCTCACCTGCTTTACATACGACTGGGCCTAAGTGATCGTTTCATTTCATATCCCTACAAATTATTAACCCATTGATTTACGTAACTTATCCGGCCGGGGTGGCCCAGCGTTTCTAGGCGCAACAGTCTGGAACCGCGCGACCGCTACGGTCACAGGTTCGAATCCGGCCTCGGGCATGGATGTGTGTGATGTCCTTAGGTTAGTTAGGTTTAAGTAGTTCTAAGTTCTAGGGGACTGATGACCTCAGATGTTAAGTTCCAGTGTTCAGAGCCATTTGAACCATTTTTTGCGTGACTTAACCGATTCTAAATGTGACTCATTGATATTTTAGCTTTACGATACTACGTTACTCTTCTGCTGAAGTGCACAAATTTATGCTTTTGAATATGTAAAGGAAGCTGTCTTCTTTGCAGCATTTTGAAATCTTATCATGATCTGACATAATACTTGCGCAGCTTTGTAGTAATTGATTACAGGTAGCCGCACTGATCTGCGAAAAGTGTGAGGTTAGTATTAATATTCTCTGCTGTATAACGCGAGCAGCGAGTGTCTCAATATAGTTCCCTGGGGCACACCTGAAGCTACTTGTAGATCTGACCATGACTGTAATCCAGGGTAACATGCTGCCTTCTCCGTACCAAGAAATCCTCAATCCAATCAAGAATTTAATGTGATACCTCATACTATCGTACTTTCGATAATAACTGCATGTGTAGTATTGAGTCAAATGCTTTTCGCAAAGCCGGCCGCGGTGGTCTCGCGGCTCTAGGCGCGCAGTCCGGAACCGTGCGACTGCTACGGTCGCAGGTTCGAATCCTACCTCGGGCATGGATGTGTGTGATGTCCTTAGGTTAGTTAAGTTTAAGTAGTTCTAAGTTCTAGGGGACTGATGACCACAGCAGTTGAGTCCCATAGTGCTCAGAGCCATTTGAACCATTTTGAAGCTTTTCGCAAGTCAAGAAATGCTGACTACACCGACTGCCTTGACCCATGATGTGAAAAAATTGCGACCTGTTTCATATGATAGATGTTTGCATACTCCGTGTTTGTTGGCATGTCATTACGTTCGATTTAACTCATTGCATATGAGTTCAGAATGTGTTATAAGGTTGTTCAAGAACTGGGTTCCAAGGCTAGGGCAGTGTAGTTTTCAAAGAAGGAAGATCAGTGTTTCGTGTCCCGTCGACAACGCGTAAGCTCGGATTAAGGAAGGATGAGGAAGGAAATCGGTGTGCCTTTTCAAAGAAACCATCGAGGCATTTTTTTAGTGGTTTACGGAAAACACAGTATACCCAAATCATAAAATTTGAAACGTTGTCCTCCCGAATACGAGTCGAGTGTGCTGACCACTGCGCTACCTCGCTCGATAACGGTACTTCTGTGGAGCACTTCTGCTGCCTTTCGTGAGAAACAGGCGAGACCTGCGCTTTCTTCCAACTATTGGTCAAGTTTTTCGTTAATCGCGGCATTTTTGTTAGTTACTGTAAGATCAGCATACAAAGGCTACCGAGCTTAGAGAACTGATGTTCGTAATTTAACACGTCTTCTCAGCTTCACATTCACAAAAAACAGACTCCAAACTAGAACTCAGTCTCTGAATATTGCCGGCCTCAGTGGCCGAGCGGTTCTAGGCGCTTCAGTCCGGAACCGCGCTGCTGCTACGGTCGCAGGTTAGAATCCTGCCTCGGGCATGGTTGTGTGTGGTGTTCTTAGGTTAGTTAGGTTTAAGTAGTTCTAATTCTAGGGGACTAATGACCTCAGATGTTAAGTCCCATAGTGCTTAGAGCCATCTCTGAATATTAGAATTGCTCCTTTCGCCACCAGAACAGATTCAGTTGTGTAGTCTACTCTTCTGCGTGGCCATCATGGTGTTTTTCTTCATCTACAGGGCGATTTTTTCACCCGTGTACAAACCCTAGTGACTGATCGATGAGAGGATGCAAAACAAAAAAATGCTAGTAAGCTTATGTCCGAAAATGCATGGGTTCCATTCTAGAAACCATATATTCAATCATAATTTGTTACAGAAACTGCGGTCTAATACGCACTGTACTATCCACAGTAAGAGCATGCATGGTTTCCTCCTAGAGGGCGGTACTGTTCCTCATACGTAGTAATTGGTAATGATGTGACCGATTCACTTCTCTTGCTCACTCACCTTGTAATGGATGCGATACAGCGTCGTACACAATGGTTCCGTATACGAATCGACAGCTTGCCAACATGCTGCTTACTTACGGAAAGGCAAATGGTAAAGGGCGTCGGGCAGCAAGGTTGTTGTCAAGAGACCTATCCCCGCCGACAAACCACGGCTTCCAATCTTTGCAACAGTGTTTCGCCGTTTGTCTGAGACAAGGTAGTTTGAAGAAGCAGGAAATCATGAAGGACGTACCCGAAATGTTCGGATGCAAGGCTTGGAGGAAAATGTAGTTAACACTGTGGAAGGCAACCGCCCTGCCGATACCCGGCAGTTGACTCGCCAGTACAGGATAAGCCAGACGACCGTGTGGTACATTCTCCAAGACAGTTATTGCTACGCTTATCGCTTACAGCGTGTGCAGCTCTTACTAACGACGTACTTTCCACATCGGGAGCAGTTTTGTCACTGGTTTCTTCACCAGGCAACCACGATTGCGAGATTTGTGTAATGCATCCATTTCACAGATGAGGCCACTCCTTTACGCGGGGTGGTATCTTCAGTTTTCATAACAGTCAGCTGTGGGCTAGTATACAGAACGCCCAGAGAATGATGACAGCGAATCATCAGCACTGGCGCAGCCGCAATGTATACGCCGGGATATTGGCGATCGTATTTTGGGATGAGCCTTCCTTCCATGTCGCCTAACAGGCGGGAAGTGTAGGCATTTCTTGCGGGTGACTTTAACTCCCCTGCTGGAAGCAATGTCACTGATGATTCGAAAGGGCCGGCTGGTGTAGCCGAGCGGTTCTAGCCGCTACAGTCCGGAACCGCGTGACCGCTACGGTCGCAGGTTCGAATCCCACCTCGGGCATGGATGTGTGTGCTGTCCTTGGGTTAGTTAGGTTTAAGTAGTTCTAAGTTCTAGGAGACTGATGACCTCAGATGTTAAGTCCCATAGTGCTCAGAGCCATATGAACCAATTCGAATGGTTATGTGGCTTCTACGTGATGGTTCTCCAGCCCACTTTGCCTTTAACGTGCGGACGCATCCGAGTCGTGTCTTCCCTGGTCGATGGATCGGACGAGAGAGTCCAGTTGCGTGGCTTGCTCGTTCACCGGATCTCAACTCTGCGATTTCTCGTTATGGTTCCATCTCAAAAGTATCGTGTCTGCAGAACCGATTGCAGATGTGGGGATACTGGTGCAGCCTATTCATGCTGCCTTTGACACTGTTCGGACGCAGCCAGGCCGGTACGAGCGTGTGAGACAGAACATGCTACGGTGCCTACGCGCATGTGCTGAGGCACATACAGTGTATAAACCATTTTCAAGACGTACTGAAACTGTGACTGAATGATATAACGCGTATTAGATCGCAGTCTCTGTATGAATGTATGATTAAGTAAATGGTCTCTAGCATGTAAGCCATGCATTTCCGAACATTAAGTTCATTAGACCTGTTTTGTTTCGTATCCTCTCATTGATCGATCCCTAGTGTTTGTATACCCTGTATTATCTACCTTTGTTAGAAAAATTCATGCACACCACGTTTGCTGTTGAGTTGTTTCAAGGGAACCCTGTCTGCATTTTGAATGCGATCGTCTTTCCTGGTAAACCAGAGGATGAGCTGCTGCTTGTACTGGACAGGTGTTTTCTTTTTTGGCTTCTCATCGAATAAAGGTAGGAGTTATTCTAGCAACACAGCATAACGGTATAAGAAAAGTGGACCGTAGATGGCCTGTCATAATATGGTTCAAATGGCTCTGAACGCTATGGGACTTAACATCTGAGGTCATCAGTCCCCTAGAATTTAGAACGACTTAAACCTAACTAACCTAAGGTCATCACACACATCCATGCCCGAGGCCGGATTCGAACCTGCGACCGTAGCGGTCGCGCGGTTCGAGACTGAAGCGCCTAGAACCACGCAGCCGGCGCCTGTAATAATACCCCGTTTCTCATTCGTAGCTATTTTCTGTGCTTTGTTATGGTGGGATGTGCACAATACAGGGCAAGCGTAGCCATAGAGTAGTAAAAAACAAAAAACAGAAGTGTTCACAGTTTCTGTTTGTGCTTCCCATTTCCGTGAAATTGGACACGAAACTTTTCTTCTCAGTCGTTTTCATTTTGATATTCAGGCAGTGCAGCTTAACAACCGGGATCCTGGATGCTTTGGAGTTGGAAAGCATTCGACTGTTCTTCATTCCCAGGAGAGGTATAAAATCCTGTCTCCACGTAGTTCAGAGAGAAAATTCATTTGTTCTCAGTGAGATCTGTCTGAACGGTCGACAGCTATTCCTACACAATCTCAGAGGTCTTGCTTTGGGCACTGGTAGTGTGGCCGTTAAATGAAACTTCGGGTGCCGATTGCTTGTGTAGACGTTAAACAAAGACGACTCTAATACATTTCATTGAGGCACAACTTTATCTGTTTCCTGGATCTGCTTTTTCTTACCTATACAATAATAGCAAGAAACAATATTGTTGTCCTGATAGGCCGTGAAATATCTTGATGCCTAAAGAGTGGATGTCCAATTCTGAAAAAAACTTTTAGTCTGTCTCTGAATCATTTTTCGCCACATCCTCTTTCCTAGAGCGCCAATCTCGCAAGGTCTCCACATAAAATCTAGAGATTGTGCATAGTTTAACAAAGGTACTGGCGTATTAAATTTTGGTCATATATTAAGTAAATTCCTCAGTCATGTTTTTTACATTCTGTAAAATTTCAACAGTATTTTCACACAGCCACGGTCTCCTGATGCTGTTTTGGACAACACAACGTTAGTCTTGTGAAATACAAAACATACAGAATTTAAATTGTGTATTCACAGTACTCTCGCTACGCCTGTTTACTTCTATACATGGGGGAGAACCCCTTGCTGTATGATCACTAGCAAGAGTGTTTTTGTATGCAGCTTACTGTAAGGTGACAAGGTAATAATGGATGCAAGGAAGGTCACGGTTTAGTGTCTCATTGTCATCAGTGTCATTAGAGAAAAATCTCTTACTCGCATTGTGAAAGAGGGATCGTCTGCGTCGTGTTTATGTCATCATTCTACCAGTCATGCCAAGAGACGTTTGAGAAACAGCGATGTGATAAAATCGATTAACTGGACGAGCAATCCTGTTGGGAGAACATCGGCAACTGAGGGTTATAGCAAAGGTTGAAAATACCGCTTCAGTTGTAAATTACTTTGTTTTCACACGATCGGTTTCGGACATTTAAGCCTATCCTCAGGTGTCGTACTGGAAATAGCAAGAGACGAGAGATAATTTTCACACGCCGCAAAACACATAAAAACAATTTTCTTCTAAAAAGTTTTAAAAATTTTTTAAAAACATTTCGAAACCGCCCGTCTGGCTAGGTACTATGAAACCTATGTTAATGCGCAAGTGGCACCAGACAGTACTACGGACGACTGCCTGCGTAGGGAATATATACAAATGATTTCATGACACTTAAGCTGAGCTGTGATGCCTGAGCGCCGCGTGTACCAGGCCCGGTATGCTGCCTATGAGCGCAAAACATGGAGTAGCGGATGCGAACGAGGTCTGGTGCCACTTGCACATTGACATAGGTTTCATAGCACCTAGCCCGAGCGGCGGTTTCGAAATGTTTGTTAAAAATTTTTTAAACTTTTTAGAAAAAATTTGTTTTTGTTTTTTTATCTGTGTAGCGGCGTGTGAAAATTATCTCCCGTCTCTTGCTATTTCCAGTACGACACCTGAGGATAGGCTTAAATGTCCGAAACCGGTCGTGTGAAAATAAAGTAATTTACAACTGAAGCGGTATTTTCAACCTATGCCAACTGGACGAGGTCTTGAAACCTGATCCTCCTGAATGCAGATCCCACGTTCTGATCACTGCTGCCCCTGTGTCTGCGACAGAGTACTCTGTTTACGGTGGGATTTGTAAAATGCGGCGACTGAAAGTTACTGGCGTGAAGTTTCCCGTCTTCCTCATCACACGCTATCTGATCAAAAGTATCCGGACACGTATTAGTCGGCATTATTATGTTGAGGATACTCTTTGCCTTTATGACGGCTTGATCTCTGCTGGGAAAACATTCATTGAGGTGTCTAAATGTATGCGGCGGAGTGAAAGCCCACTATTCTTCAAGAGCCGGAGAAGGTAGCGATGTTGGGCGCTGGAGTCTTCAGCCGAGTCGACGTTCTAACTCATCCCAAAGGTATTTCAGTTCTGTTCAGTCGGGACTGTGGGAGGCCAGTCCATTTCAGGAATATCACTGTACACAGACCGCTACCTAACTGATGCTGTTTTATGACAGGCTGCAATCACCGCCTCCGAGCTGTTCCTGTACTGCAATCAGTAAAAAATGCTGTGAAATGTGTTCATATCCTTCTGCATTTAGCTCTATCTTAAGCACATTAGGTGGACCACACTCTGACCACGAAAAACACTCCCGTACCGTAACAACACCTCCCAGTACTTCACTGTTGTCACTAAGCGTGATGGTAAGTAACGTTCTCCAGTCCTTTGCCAAGAAACCCTTCCATCGGATAGCCAGCCATAGGGTACGGTGTACCCAAACCGCTACTTTCCAGTCATCCACTCTCCAGCTGCGTCGCTCTTTAACCTACTTCAAGCGTCGCTTAGGCGGGCCACACAAATGTGCGGCCTATCAGGAACTGATGACTGTTGTATCCCATTCTCTTTAACTACTAACGCTCAGTCATTGTGCTAGAAAACAAAACAAAATATATGATAATGTCACAATCTGAGGCCACAAGAACCCCTAAAAACCTAAACATCAATCGGAAATGCTTCAAAGGAGTGTCCTCTTTTAACTACTTGGGAGCCCTAATAACAAATGATAACAGTATTGGAAAGGCTGTAAGGGAAGGAATACAAGCAGGAAACAGAGCTTACTTTGCAAATATGCAACTTTTCAAAAATAGCCTTGTCATAAGAAAAACTAAACTGCTAATATATAATTCCCTAGTCCATCCAGTTATCACATACGGGTCAGAGGTATGGACGTTGACAAAAAACGATAAAAATGCACTAAAAACCATTGAGCGGAAAATACTATGCAAAAAAACGGTTCAAATGGTTCTGAGCACTATGGGACTTAACATCTGTGGTCATCAGTCCCCTAGAACTTAGAACTACTTAAACCTAACTAACCTAAGGACATCACATACATCCATGCCCGAGGCAGGATTCGAACCTGCGACCGTAGCAGTCGCGCGGTTCCGGACTGAGCGCCTGAACCGCTAGACCACCGCGGCCGGCTACTATGCAAAATCTGGGCCAATAAGGGAGGAAGAAGGCTGGAGAATACGCTACAATACCGAATTACAAGAGTTAATACAAGGCAAAGACATATTAAAATTTGTGAAATCAGAGCGAATACGATGGCTAGGACACTTGTAGAGAATGACAGAGGATAGAATTCCAAAGAAAATGATAAAAGGTGTTATCCATTCAGTTAGGCGAAAAGGGATACCTAGAAGAAGATGGATCGACGAGGTAACAATGGATATCACCAGCATGGGAGTCCTGGGGTGGAAAAGAGCAGCAAACAACCGAGAAGTGTGGAGGAATATTGTTGAAGAAGCCAAGGCTCACCAAGGGCTGTGGCGCTACTGAAGAAGAAGAAGATCGTGCTAAACAGACTGCTAATAGCACTTAGGAACTCAGGGGTGATTCCTTCCGCTGATTCCATTCGGTTTTTTACAACCACTTTCCGCAGCTCTGCACTCTTTCTGTCCGTTAGTACGTGAGGTTTGCCGAGTGTTGATTTATAGGTTGTTCCTCCGCATTTCCACTTCACAGCCACATCGGCAACAGTCGACTTGGGATGCTTTAGATAAGCTGAAATGTCCCTGAGGGATCTGTTACTAAAGCGACATCCAATATCTAGTCAACGTTCGATGTCGGTGGGGTCTCCTAAACGACCCTTTCTGCTCTTACTTCTTTTCTACTGACCATACTGTACTCCCCACCTTCGTTTGTATTTCGCCTGTCTTGACACCTAGCGGCAAATTCTGCATGATATAGTAGTGTCTGGTTACTTCTGAAGAGATTGTATACACTGCGAGTCCTGAGAAGTTCGTTTTTACAGGATGCACTTTGATTTGTAGTAGTTTTTTGGTCAACGTCATTAATCAAACAAGGTGTAGTATTATTAAGAACAGTCAGTTAACTCGACACTGGCTTTTCCGCATCCGTGGAAGACAGAGCTGCATCCAAACATCGTTACAGCTTCAAACGAAATAACTGTTTTTAATTGTGTTCGTTTTATGACTATGCGAAGACACAGCAAGAGATTTGGATTTAACGTATGCAGATGATGCATAAACTGGCTACTACGAATTGTGGAGTGCGAACTTCACTTTCCAGTCAAGTACCTGCTGTGATACAATGCTACCGGAACTCGAGCGACTGACCTCGGGATGAATGTCACTGCTTGCCGCGCGTTAGTAATTTGGCCTCGCGTGCGGCCTCCGGCTACTACGACGTTAAAATGTGTCTGATTCTCCAGAGGAGAAAAGCAGATACCTACTCACCTCTCGTGTCAAAGTAAAGACATTATTGCTAAAATATTATAAAACTATTTACTCCAATTAATTACTTTTCGGGGCGTTATTCATTTGTTTTGCGAGATCCAGACATGAGTAGTGTCTACTTCAATTATATAGGCACTCCGGACAGAAACTAGTCACCTACCGGACTCATCACGCTAATTGTAACAGACCTTCTACACTCGACGATAACCTAGAGTCGATGTGGAAAACAGTACATCAGCTACTTCAGGTATGACATATGGAGTGAAGCTAATCATTATAGCCTGTACACCTACCAGATTTGGGGGATATTGGTTATTAGGATTTATCTACTGCTCAAAATAGTCGCAGACATTTTGATGTACAACTAAATTCGGATGATTTAGCCAGGTGCAATACGGTGCCTGTTTGTTCGTCAAACCAGGAAGGTGTGCGTGCAGCACTGTCAACAACGCTGTTGCAATCGCACATGCTTCCTGGTAGACGCGTGGCATAGCCCCCGTTTATAATTAGTAAATCGGGAGATGACATAGCCCCCGTTTATAACAAATAAATCGGCAGACTTCATTCACGGGACAATCATGGGAACGTCCAAACAGGATTGCTCCTTTTTGCCATTCTGTCACGTCTCCACACGACCTATCATACTGTGCTGATACACAATTGACAGGCACATCTGCAGCACAACATTGCCGTGACTGACGTCAGCGATGAACTGTCTTGTACAACTTCTTTATCATCTATGTTATGTTAACTGGGGACCTAGAGGCTCCGTCCCCGCTTCAGCCGCAGTAGTCAGCAACCCCACGACGACCACTTCACCCCTCCGCCACCCCACACCGAACCCAGGGTTATTGTGCGGTTCGGACCCCGGTGGACCCCCCCAGGGAACGTCTAACACCAGTGTAACCCTTATGTTTGCGTGGTAGAGTAATGGTTGTGTACATGTACGTGGAGAACGTGTTTGCGCAGCAATCGCTGACGTAGTGTAGCTGAGGCGGAATAAGGGGAACCAGCCCGCATTTGACGAGGCAGATGGAAAACCGCCTAAAAACCATCCACAGACTGGCCGGCTCACCGGACCTCGACACAAATCCGTCCACAGCACTCTAAAGCGACCATTGTGCTCTTTTTAAGGGGCGACAAATAGGCTCAGAAAAAAACGACGCATCACGAAGGAAAAAAAATGTGTGAATTGCTGAGGTCGTCAGTCTCGAGACTTACACTCTACTTAAACTGATTCGAACCTCTGGCGGGAGAGGCCGCGCAACCCGTGACAAGGAGCATCCAACCGAGCGGCCTCTCTGCGCGGCTGCCACGAAGGAATTCAAATGGGACAGAAATCATTATACAAGCGCAGATAAATAAGTGACTACAATTTAAAAAAGAATGGACTTTTTATTCATGTGAAAGAGCTTTACAAATTAAGAAAGTTAGCAATGCGTTGCTCCACCTTCGCCCTTACGAAAGCAGTAATTCGTCTTGGAATTGATGGAGTTATTGGATGTTTTCCTGACGAATATCGTGCCAAATTCTGTCCGACTGGCGCGTTAGATCGTCAAAATCCCGACCAGATTCGAGGTTCAAATGGTTCAAATGGCTCTGAGCACTATGGGACTCAACTGCTGAGGTCATTAGTCCCCTAGAACTTAGAACTACTTAAACCTAACTAACCTAAGGACATCACACACATCCATGCCCGAGGCAGGATTCGAACCTGCGGCCGTAGCGGTCTCGCGGTTCCAGACTGCAGCGCCAGAACCGCGCGGCCACTTCGGCCGGCCATTCGAGGTTCAAAATGACTCTAAGCACTATGGGACTTAACATCTGAGGTCATCAGTCCTCTACAACTTAGAACTACTTAAGGCTAACTAACCTAAGCACACACATTCATGCCCGAGGCAGGATTCGAGCCTGTGACAGTAGCAGCAGCGCGGTTCTGGACTGAAGCGCCTAGAACCGCTCGGCCACAGCGGCCGGCACCAGATTCGAGGACCCTTCGATAATTTTCCAAACTTTATCACTTGGGATGAGGTCCGGCGACCTTACTGCCCAAGATGTGGTTTGGAAAGAACGATGACAAGCAGTAGAAACCCTCGCCGTTTGCGGAGGGGGCATTATGTTGCTGAAATGTAAGCCCCGGTTAGCTTGCCATGGGTAGCAACAAAACGTGGCGTAGAGCATCGTCGACCTACAGCAGTGATGTAAGCGTGCCACGGATGATAATCAGAGGAGTCCTGTTACGAAAAGAAATAGCACTCCTGACTATCACTTCTTGTTGTCGGGCCATACGGCGAGCGACACTCAGGTGGGTGTCCCACCGCTGTCAGGGCCTCGCCACAGACGTCTTCGGCCGCGACACTCTTTGTCTGGAGTAGAATTATCTTAATTGATGAGTCGTGCTTCGAACTGAGTTCCGATGACCAGCGAAGAAATGTCTGGAGACGCCCCGTGCGGCGTTGGGATACCTTCCTGACTGTCGACTGCCATGCAGATAATTTCTGACAACCGAAAGTGATGGTCTGGGGTGCCGTTTCTTTTCATAGTAAGGCCAGGGCCATCCTGCCAGGCCGGCAGCTGTGGCTGAGCTGTTCTAGGTGCTCCAGTCCAGAACTTCGCTGCTGCTGCGGTCGCAGGTTCGAATCCTGCCTCGGGCATGGATGTGTGTGATGTCCTTAGGTTAGTTAGGTTTAACTAGTTCTAAGTCTAGGGGACTGATGACCTCAGATGTTAACTCCCATAGTGCTTAGAGCCATTTGAACCATCCAGCCAGCTCGAGATTTTGACAATCTAACGCACCAACTGGACAGAATTTTGCACGATATCCCTCTGGAGGACTTCCAACAATTCTGCCAATCAATACGACGCCGAGTAACTGACTGAAAAACGGCCAGAGGTGGAGTAGAGCATTATTGACTTGCTCAATTTATGAAGCTCTTTCTCTTGAATAAATCATAAATTTTTTCTGAAACTGTAATCATTTATCGTGATAAAAAATAAAAACACCTGCAGATGCTGCGGTACAGGTTGATGTGATCCCGAAGCATAACCCATCAGTTGCCATCATTACTGGGTATGCAGAAATGTGTCAGCACTCCATTCATCCGGTGCTGATGGTAAAACAAAATCATAAGGATGGCTGTAGGTGTTTTTATTTTTTGTCATGATAGTAAACGGCCGTCGTCCCAGATACCTCCTGCTACAAGTCTGGACATACAAAAGTAATCATTTGTTGTCTGTACATGAAACTGGCATCTAGCGTTTGCCGTCGTATTCGGATAATTCCTTTGTGGTGCGTCAGCTTTATGTTTTGTTTTGGAATGTTTTTCCGGTAAACTTATTTATATCTTCGTCTAGGTCTCATTCATGTCGCCGAAGTATTACTAACAAAATTGATAGAGGAAAGAGCGAGTAGGAAATTAAGAACTTCGAGCTGCAAGACTTCCATACTACCACATCTGTTCTGTGTGATTTCTGCTTTTACTACTAGCCTATTGCCTGTCTTAGGTGGAAATGAGAAAAGAGCCGGCGTGTAAAGAACCGAATAAAAACTGCACCACGGCTAGCTGCTGCTGCGTAAGATCGCTGGTTAATCTGGCGGGTGGCTTCTATTCGCACCTGGCTCACTTCACTGGCTTGTAAGCTATCGCTCTACGCCTCGCACAGTACATGCAGTGATTCATCACTACTGGACATGCTGCGTTGTGATACCGAATGACTTGTTACCAAAATAAAACGTATCCGTTCGACAGATTAAATGCAGACCTCCTGCACGAATTGTTCACTGTAGTGGAAACGTACATGTCCACACGCAGCAGCAAAGCCATCCACTTTCAGCAAAGCAGATAATTAAACCTCGCAAATCGAGCGACGAGCGACCATGCACAGCGCGTAGCACTCCGCACTCGTCATCGAATTGGACGTTCAAATCCGCGTTCTGCCATCCTGGTTTCAGTTTTTCATTTCTTTCTTAATTACACACATCAAAAAGGTTTTGTATCACCTCTGTTCCGAGAGTTCCGGAACCTGTACAGAAAATTGGAACCACACATTGCGTGTTGTACCACCATACAGCGGAACCTTCAGAGGTGGTGGTCCAGATTGTTGTACACACCAATACCTCTAACACCCAATAGAACGTCCTCTTGTATTGATGCATGCCTGCATTCGTTGTGGCATACTATCCACAAGTTAATCAAGGAACTGTTGGTCCAGGTTGTCCCACACTTCAACTGC
The DNA here is from genome assembly GCF_023864345.2 of Schistocerca serialis cubense. NCBI lineage: Eukaryota > Metazoa > Arthropoda > Insecta > Orthoptera > Acrididae > Schistocerca > Schistocerca serialis. Next base: position 852,057,022 of record NC_064638.1, read on the forward strand.
GGTTCGGCGTTCATCATTCAGAGTGCTTGGAGGCTCACGTCGTTCATAAACAGCCCTTTTCAATCTATCCCACACACGTTCGACAGGGTTCATGTCTCGATAACATGCTGGTCACTCTAGTCGAGAGCCGGCCGCTGGTGGCTGAGCGGTTCTACGCGCTTTAGTCTGGAACCGCGCGACCGCTACGGTCGCAGGTTCGAATCCTGCCTCGGGCATGGATGTGTGTGATGTCCTTAGGTTAGTTAGGTTTAAGTAGTTCTAAGTTCTAGGGGACTGATGACCTGAGATGTTAAGTCCCATAGTGCTGAGAGCCATTTGAACAATTTTTCTAGTCGAGCTATGTCGTTATCGTGAAGGAAGTCATTCACAATGTGTGCACGATGGTGGCGCGAATTGTCGTCCATAAAGACGAATGTCTCGCCAGTATGTTGCCGATATGGTTGCACTATCGGTCGGTGGATGTCATTCACGTATCGTACAGCCGTTACGGCGCCTTCCATGACCACCAGCGGTGTAGGCCGGCCACACAAAATGCCGCCCCAAACCAGCAGTGAACCTACACATTGCTGCACTCGCTGGACAGTATGTCTAAGGCGTTCGTCCTGACCGGGCTGCCTCCGACGATTGTCTGGTTGAAGGCATATGTGATACGCATCGGTGAAGAGAACGTGAGGCTAATCCTGAGCCGTCCATTCGACTTGTTGCTGGGCTCATCTGTACCGCGCTGCATTGGGTCACTTCCAAAGCTGGACCTCACCATGGACGCCGGGAGTAAAGTTGCGATTCATGCAGCTTATTGCGCACAGTTTGAGTCGTAACACGACATCCTGTGGCTGCATGAAAAGCATTATTCAACTTGGTGGCGTTTCTGTCAGGGTTCCTCCGAGCCATAATCCGTAGGTAGCGGCCATCCACTGCAGTAGTAGCCCTTGAGCGGCGTGAGCGAGGCATGTCATGGACAGTTCCCGTCTCTCTGTATATCCTCCATGTCCGAACAATATCGCTTTGGTTAACTCCGAGATGCCTGGATTCTTATCTTGTTGAGAGCCCTTCCTGAGACAGAGTCACAATACGGACGCGATCGAACCGCGGTATTGACCGTCGAGGCATGATTGAACTACAGACAACAAGTGCCGTGTACCTCCTTCCGGGTAGAATGACTGGAACTGATCGGTTGTCGAACCCCCTCCGTCTAATAGGCACTGCTCAAGCATGGTTGTTTACATCTTTGGGCGGGTTTAGTGACATCTTTGACCAGTCAAAGGGATTGTGTCTGTGATAAAATATCCACAGACAACGTCTGTCGTCAGTAGGTCTGGGAATCAGGGTGATGCAATTTTTTTTATGTATATATTTTTGGGCGAATAATTCTTTTGTGCATCATATTATCTTTCCACTATATTCACCCAAGACAGTGCCATTAATGACAAGTATAACAGATTAAATGTTGAGTTGAGTTTGCTATGGGGTGGTGAATATGTGTATGACGACAATCAAACACCAGTAAATAGTAATAAGCAATACACCGATGTGTTGGATTAGATATTAAATCTATTAGGTGAAAGCTGAAATGTGAAAAAATGGAAGTTTTATGTATCGAAATATGTTTATTAAAAAGGTCATCTCATGCCTAACATTTGCGTCATTCCCGTAACTTTATTATAATTTCTGAAACATGATCACAGGTAACTGTTTACCATTTCCCAAGGAGTACCCTTAGCCAACCACTGATGTAAGTTTACTGTCATCTCAAGCGTGTCAGGGATTTTATCGCGACCATCTTCGAAACGAAATTATGATTTCTCTACTTTTTTCGTAAGAAACCTAAATGGGAATCCGAGCTAGCCACATCTGTAGTGTTCATACAACCACGTCTAAATGAATTTATCCATTAATAAAAGATTGTTAATGGCCCACGTACTCGTCATAGTACACAGCTACTTCTTGTACGACAATCATGGGTCGACGTGGGGAGAGTAGTCGAGTGCTTCCATCTACTTGGTGTAATCCTGAGGAGTAATGATACGAGTTGCTGCAGTGTTTTGCACTCCATGATCGAACAAAGATGGGTTAGATATACTGTTGCCCTAGAGTCGTATACGAGATATCCGTTGCGGAAGACAAGTGCTCCAGGGATATGTATCATATCTCCTGGTTGTGTTGAATGAAGTAATAACTGTAGTTAACTAGACATTGCTGATGGTTCCTCCAAGTCTTGAACCACGTATCTGTAAGAATTTATATTATAATTTTGAAAATATGCAAGAAATGTTGACACTAAAGAAGTAAAGTCTGTTAAACAGGCGTTGATGTCTACAATTATAGTATACCAGGTAAGAACGTGTTTACAGAGGTAAGAAATAAGATGAAAAAAAATTTATGGTGCGGGCTGGAGGTATACAAAAACATTTGTTGATATTTCAGTGCCTCTTAAGGCATGTAACTTTATCTGTCCAACAATGCAAGCAGGAAGTGAAACATTTTTATGTGTGTTGCAGCAATTCTCGAAACGGTACTAAGCTTCTCGGCACATGTTCGTAAGGATGACAGGTTTTACGGCCTTTACTATGGCGCAGATACACCGTCACAAATCTCGAACCTTTGTTCTGTAAACAGTGTCGTTGAAAACCCCCATGCACTGAAATCCAGCATCCAGGGGAGTCAGATCGTGAGACAGAGCTCCCCCTCCCTCCTGGCCCCCTCAAGATCCAACGCTCGGGGGAAAGGTGGTAACATCCCCTTGATATATTATGTTCTAGTATAATGACTTTTCTGGAGACTAGAAATCAACTCTGTAGGAATCAGCATGGGTTTCGAAAAAGACGGTCGTGTGAAACCCAGCTCGCGGTATTCGTCCACGAGAGTCAGAGGGCCATAGACACGGGTTCACAGGTAGATGCCGTGTTTCTTGACTTCCGCAGGGCGTTCGATACAGTTCCCCACGGTCGTTTAATGAACAAAGTAAGAGCATATGGACTATCAGACCAGTTGTGTGATTGGATTGAAGAGTTCCCAGATAACAGAACGCAGAATGTCATTCTCAATGGAGAGCAGTCTTCCGAAGTAAAAGTGATTTCAGGTGTGCCGCAGGGGAGTGTCATAGGACCGTTGCTGTTCACAATATACATAAATGACCTTGTGGATGACATCGGAAGTTCACTGAGGCTTTTTGCGGATGATGCTGTGGTGTATCGAGAGGTTGTATCAATGGAAATTTGTACTGAAATACAGGAGGATCTGCAGCGAATTGACGCATGGTGCAGGGAATGGCAATTCAATATCAACGTAGACAAGTGTAAAGTGCTGCGAATACATAGAAAGATAGATCCCTTATCATTTAGCTACAAAATAGCAGGTCAGCAACTGGAAGCAATTAATTCCATAAATTATCTGGGAGTACGCATTAGGAGTGATTTAAAATGGAATGGTCATATAAAGTTGATCGTCGGTAAAGCAGATGCCAGACTGAGATTCATTGGAAGAATCCTAAGGGAATGTAATCCGGAAACAAAGGAAGTAGGTTACCGTACGCTTGTTCGCCCACTGCTTGAATACTGCTCAGCAGAGTGGGATCCGTACCAGATAGGGTTGATAGAAGAGATAGAGAAGATCCAACGGAGAGCGGCGCGCTTCGTTACAGGATCATTTAGTAATCGCGAAAGCGTTACGGAGATGATAGATAAACTTCAGTGGAAGACTCTGCAGGAGAGACGCTCAGTAGCTCGATACGTGCTTTTGTTAAAGTTTCGAGAACATACCTTCACCGAAGAGTCAAGCCGTATATTGCTCCCTCCTACGTATATCTCGCGAAGAGACCATGAGGATAAAATCAGAGAGATTAGAACCCACACAAAAGCATACCGACAATCCTTCTTTCCACGAACAATACGAGACTGGAATAGAAGGGAGAACAGATAGAGATACTCAGGGTACCCTCCGCCACACACCGTCAGGTGGCTTGCGGAGTATGGATGTAGATGTAGATGTAGGTAGTAGACAGGAGCACCAGCCTGCTTGGAAACGACGGGAGACATCCGTGGAACTGCACACTTCCCCAACACGTCGAGATAGGTGTGCCCTGTCACTGCAGACTCCTAGTCACACCATCTTTATGTAATCCCAATCACACATTAACTTTGGCGTGTCGCTTTCGTACTGTGTGTACTGAATGTATGTCATTCAGCACCCAATGAAATGTGGAAGTAAAGTGTTGAAATATATGTGGAGAAAAAACGCCCAAAAATCTGCCATCCAGAGGACGCAGATCGAATAAATACATCTCCAGCACGACACACTAGAATGAACATCATCAGGAATCGCCGCTGAAGATGGTTCACTGATAAAGGAAGCGAAAAGCGTATGGCGAAAAACAAAGTGCCTTTCATTTAGTTGCAAAGAAGGGAAGTAGTTTCAGAAATAAAACTTCCTGGCAGATTATAACTGTGTGCCGGACCGAGACTCGAACTTGGGACCTTTGCCTTTCGCGGGCAAGCGCTCTACCATCGGATCTACCCAAGCACGACTCACGCCCTGCCCTCACAGATTTACTTCTGCTAGTACCTCGTCTCCTACCTTCCAAACTTAACAGAAGCTCTCCTGCGAACCTTGCAGAACTAGCACTCCTTTAAGAAAGAATATTGCGGAGACATGGCTTAGCCACAGCCGGGGGATGTTTCCAGAATGAGATTTTCACTCTGTAGCGGAGTGTGCGCTGTTATGAAACTTCCTGGCAGTTTGAAACTGTGTGCCGGACCGAGACTCGAACTCGGGACCTTTGCTTTTCGAGGGATAGTGCTCTAGCTGCCCACGAAAGGTAAAGGTCCCGAGTTCGAGTGTCGGTCCGGCACACAGTTTTAATCTGCCAGGAAGTTTCAGATCAGCGCACACTCAGCTGCAGAGTGAAACTCTCATTCTTGAAGTTTCAAGAATAGTTAAGTATTATCACTTTACCCATTATGGAAACTACACTCTATCGTTATTGTAGGTTGTTTCATTCTCCGTAGATGAGTGGTCAGCTTAGATGTCTGCCATGTGGAGCACCCGTGTTCGATTCCCGGTACTGCCAAGGATCTTTCTTTGTGGGAGGACTGGTACGGTTGCCCTGAGCCTCGTGAAGTCAATTGAGGAGCTATATGAAAGAGAAGTAGCATCCCCAAACTCAGGAAAGTCGGCCAAACCAGCCGGCAAAGCGATATGCCTTTACTCACAACGATGCTTCGGAACGGCAGACTCTGGATTAATCTGCGCTGTAATACTAACCTGTTACGAAAGCTTGAGAAGCGTGCGGGCAGACTGAATTAGCATAGCTGCTGCTGCTGCTGCTGCAACGCTCTATATCTGGCGGCTGGCATATGAAGAGCGCCTCGTGCGCTGCAGCGCAGAGTGGGAGGCACTGGCAGGCGGTCGGTCAGGTAACTCCGGGCGCGGGCGGGCGAGGGGCGGGCCTCCTCAAGCTTGCACTCTGGAGTGGGATTCATGCGCTCGAGATGGTGGTAACAAGAATTTGAGACTTTTCGTACCACGTAGTGGTCAGTGAGCCCCAAGTCCTTTGTCTTGTCAGGTAGTGACTAGTGAGGCCAGAATCCATGCAGCTTCTACGAGATAAGAATATTCTCCCACAAGGTATCGTAGATTACCGTTATTCGAGCCAGGTTAGAAGCACTTTTATTTTGTTAACAGTGGGAAACATAGGCCTTCGTGGCGAGTATATGTAGAATGCGACAAAGTCTGAAGGGTCGCCTTATACATTATGTGCATTACGCATAGTATAATTTCTGTTGTTAATTCGATTTTTGTAATAATGTAAGTGAAAAATAGTCTTCGTGAGCTTTTGTTAGGGAGGTAACCAAGTTTGAAATAGTTTATGTCGTTTCCAAAGTCAAAACCCCGGTTATTGCCTTAAGCGTTTACGGAAAAATGTTCAAAATGTTCAAATGTGTGTGAAATCTTATGGGGCTTAACTGCTAAGGTCATCGGTCCCTAAGCTTACACACTGCTTAATCTAAATTATCCTAAGGACAAACACACACACCCATGCCCGAGGGAGGACTGGAACCTCCTCCGGTGAGCAGCCGCACAGTCCATGCCTGCAGCGCTCTAGACCGCTCGACTAAGTTTACGGAAACAAGCGAAGAAGAACTAAATCTCAACGATAAGGCGGGAGACGAGTCACACTTCATCAGCACGTTGTGTGTTAGTGTCGAAACCACTGCACCACCTCGCTCGGTTACAAACACTTGAGGCACGGGAGAGGATCGTGTAAACTGAGGCGTGGCATATATTAGGACTTGGGGATGGCAAATTGTCAGTGCGTCGACAACTACATGTTGATTACTATTGTCAGGAGACTAAAGTCGGTGGTTGTACCCATGTCTGCTGTTTGCATGATGATGATGATGATGATGATGATGATGATGATGTTTGGTTTGTGAGGCGCTCAACTGTGCGGTCATCAGCGCCCATACGAACTCCCAATTGTTACACAGCCCAATTTTTTCACAGTCCGCTCTAGCCACCGTCACAAATGATGATGAAATGACGAGGACAACACAAACACCCAGCCCCGGGCAGAGAAAATACCCGGCTGAGAATCGAGCGCGGGACGCCGTGATCCAGAGGCAGGAACGCTAGCCACTAGATCACCAGCAGCTGACGCTGTCGGCATGAGGTGGTGTGGAACCACTGAGCGTTTATCATCTTTCACAATGTGTTGAAAGAACTAGATGATAGTTTTGCATCTGTGCTTTTGTCTATAGCAATGCTCGAGAGATCTGTGGGTTCAGGAAGATATGACTCCCACATACGACCCCTGTCATTGACGTTGACCAGTATCATGTTGAGTAAACGTAACTCCGTTTTGGGTTTAAGAGCGTGTGACAGCGGCTGATCGATGGAATTTAATAACACTGTACCGACTGCCGTTTTCTCGATACTGTTTTATTAGGGAACCAGTTTCGACGCTCCAATCACGTCATCTTCAGGCCTGTAGCACAAATGATGCCAAGTGCCAATCGTGCACGTGTAAGACAAGAGACCAATGCTCGTATCTGGTTCCGTAGATATCCAAAATTCGTTAGTAACTCTGTCACATACTCTGTGTCATTAGTGCTACAGGACTGAAGATGTGACAGCAACGTCGGAACTGGCTGTCTAATAAAACATTATCGAAATAAATGCGGTCAGTACAGTACTATTACATTTAATATCAAACTTGTTTCATGAATACTTCAAGCAGGCGAAGGTGCTTGTCTGGCCTTCTAGTCTGACCTAACGGCCTTAGTTCTCTTTAGCATATTGAAACGTTTCTTTGCGTTCGCTGTTGTAACCGGTTAACATTGATAAATTGGCTCATCTGACTAATGTTGAACAGAGAAGACATCTGGCTGATTCTGACTACAAAGGCACATATGACTAAGACTGATGATTTAAGCTCGTGTGTTGAATATACAAACGAAACAGACTGATCATGAATGTGTATCTGACTACAATGAATATTTAAATGAGCGAAATTAATTCACTCTTTTTTTAAACACACAGGGAAAAATTGCTGACATCATTGAAGACTACTCTACCATTTGCTCTATTGATCTCTGTCTAACCATACTTCCAACATTCTGGTAGCCTTGCGGAATTAGCTGATATTTGGCACTTTCCCGTGATCTTGATCTCAGCGCTCTTCATACCGGAACGTAAAGCTGAAAGAGCACGATGCTGTGCTGCGCCGTGTAACCAGTAACCGTGCAGTAGATTAACCACTGACCAAGTGGTTACCAAAATTTTCACATCTTCTGGTGAAACTTTTCTTGTATTAACTTTCTGGACACACGGCCTAATATTCCGACAAAGGTCTCTCTTATTAAAAGGATCTAAGCTACGAACATCGACAGCATGTAAAACAAAACTACAGTAAAGAGTTCCCAAAAGTTCTAAATATTTCGATTCCCGTATATTGAGAAGTAGCCTTCAATTTCGGTACAATGGGACAGTGGTTGGAAATATGTTGGTATTAGTTGCAATTACAACATCTACGATCCATCTACACTCATACTCATAAATTAAGGATGATGCTGAAACATGGTGAAACAACGTTCTGGTGGTTGGTTAGCGGGTTTAATGGTTCAAATGGCTCTGAGCACTGTGGGACTTAACATCTGAGGTCATGAGTCCCCTAGAGCTTAGAACTACTTAAACCTAACTAACCTAAGGACATCACACACATCCATGCCCGAGGCAGGATTCGAACCTGCGACCGTAGCCGTCGCGCGGTCCCAGACTGAAGCGCATAGAACAGCTCGGCGTTTGCGGGTTTAAATCACCTCGGGGTATGATCATGCGGTGCATTTGACCTGCGATCATCGCACGGTGGCGCTCACAGCAGAGGTGTGTTGGTGCATGTCAGAGAACGGTGCAGCGAATAAGTGTGCAGGCGTTTTCAGTCGTGCTAATGGTGACTGTGTGTTGAAAATAGCTCAAAGAACACATATTGATGGCGTTATGAGGGGTAGAATACTAAGGCGACTGGGGGCTCGTCAAACACAGCAGGTCGTAGCACGGGCCCTCCGGGTGCCACAACAAAGTGTGATCTCAAGATTATGGCAACGATTCCAGCAGACAGGAAACGTGTCCAGGCGCTACAGTACGGAACGTCCACAGTGTACAACACCACAAGAACACTGATATCTCACCATCAGTTCCCTCAGACAGCCACGGAGTACTGCAGGTAGCCTTGCACGGAACCTTACCACAGCCACTGGAATAGTTGTCCCCAGACACACAGTCTACAGACGACTGAACAAGCATGGTTTATTCGCCCCGAGACCTGCAAGGTGCATTCCACTGACCCCTGGTCACAGGAGAGCCCGTAAAGCCTGGTGCCAAGAACACAGTATATGGTCATTGGAACAGTGGTCCCAGGTTATGTTCACGGACGAGTTCAGGTACAGTCTGAACAGTGATTCTCGACGGGTTTTCATCTGGCATGAACCAGGAACCAGATACCAACCCCTTAATGTCCTTGAAAGGGACCTGTACGGAGGTCGTGCTTTGATGGTGTGCGATGGGATTATGATTGGTGCACGTACACCCCTACATGTCTTTGACAGAGGAACTGTAACAGGTCAGGTGTATCGGGACGTCATTTTGCACCAGTATGCCCGCCTTTTCAGGGGTGCAGTGGGTCCCATCTTCCTCCTGATGGATGATAAACGCACGCCGCCCCCCGCCCCCGAGCTGCCGTCGTGGAGGAGTACCTTGAAACAGAAGATATCAGGCGAATGGAGTGGCCTGCCTGTTCTTCAGACCTAAACCGCATTGAGCACGTCTGGGATGCTCTCGGTCGACGTATCGCTGCACCTCTTCAAACCCCTACGACACTTCAGGAGCTCCGACAGGCACTGGTGCAAGAATGGGAGGCTATACCCCAGCAGCTGCTCGACCACCTGATCCAGAGTATGCCAACCCGTTGAGCGACCTGTGTACGTGTGCATGGTGATCAAAAAAAAAAAAAAAAAAAAAAAGGTTCAAATGGCTCTGAGCACTATGGGACTCAACTGCTGAGGTCATTAGTCCCCTAGAACTTAGAACTAGTTAAACCTAACTAACCTAAGGACATCACAAACATCCATGCCCGAGGCAGGATTCGAACCTGCAACCGTAGCGGTCTTGCGGTTCCAGACTGCAGCGCCTTTAACCGCACGGCCACCTCGGCCGCCATGGTGATCATATCCCATATTGATGTCGAGGTACATGTGCAGGAAACAGTGGCGTTTTGTAGCATATGTGTTTCGGGACGATTTTCTCAACTTATCACCAATACTGTGGACTTACAGATCTGTGTCGTGTGTGCTCCCTATGTGCCTATGCTATTAGCGCCAGTTTTGTGTAGCGCCACGTTGTGTGACACCACATTCTGCAATTATCCTTATTTTATGAGCATGAGTGTGTATGAGTATTTTGATTTAGCAATGTGATTTCAAGAATAAGAAGGAGGTCCCTTTCATACTGGGTGTGCCGGGTAAGATGTGGAGACGGCGATTTGAGAAAGCGGACACGACGAGTCGAAGAAGGGCGTTCCTTGCCTGAGGGATCGCTGATCAAACTACATGGCCAAGAGGGTGACAGAAAAATGTCCGGCAAACCACGCCGACAGTAAATGTCCGCGATCGCAACTGTCCGGCCGTCTACAGAAGCACTAGTTGTTGCAACGAGGTAGGTTCGTCAGTGGAGTGGTGTGAGGTGACTCGCATGATAATGGAGGCGGGTTGCTAATTAAGAGTCCGCGCATTGCAGGTAGGCGGAGAGTGACGTTGTGCAGGCGGCGGCAGCGCGTGCGAGCGGTCAATGCGCTCGGCCCGCGCGCGTGGCAGGTGCCCCACACTGCACACCACACCACGGGACGCGCACCGCTCAAGGCCTGCCTGCACTGCGCCTCAGCCTGTTTGTTCAGTGCTCACCCACGCCTCTCACAGCCTGCCGGACTGGGGCATCGGATAGCAGCGTACAGCACTCAATGTGCGTTACCAACATAGTAGCCAGCTTCAGTCTTCTTACATGTCGTGCCAGTTGTCATCTTCACTCATTTACATAAACACACACACACACACACACACACACACATACACACACACAGATATATTCACTCTCCAATCTTATACAGGGTGTTACAAAAAGGTACGGCCAAACTTTCAGGAAACATTCCTCACACACAAATAAAGAAAAGATGTTATGTAGACATGTGTCCGGAAATACTTAATTTCCATGTTAGAACTCATTTTAGTTTCGTCAGTATGTACTGTACTTCCTCGATTCACCGCCATGGTTTCATACGGGATACTCTACCTGTGCTGCTAGAACATGTGCCTTTACTAGTCCGACACAACATGTGGTTCATGCACGATGGAGCTCCTGCACATTTCAGTCGAAGTGTTCGTACGCTTCTCAACAACAGATTAGGTGACCGATGGATTGGTAGAGGCGGACCAATTCCATGGCCTCCACGCTCTCCTGACCTCAACCCTCTTGACTTTCATTTATGGGGGCATTTGAAAGCTCTTGTCTACGCAACCCCGGTACCAAATGTAGAGGCTCTTCGTGCTCGTATTGTGGACGGCTGTGATACAATACGCCATTCTCCACGGCTGCATCAGCGCATCAGGGATTCCATGCGACGGAGGGTGGATGCATGTATCCTCGCTAACGGAGGACATTTTGAACATTTCCTGTAACAAAGTTTTTGAAGTCACGCTGGTACGTTCTGTTGCTGTGTGTTTCCATTCCATGATTAATGTGATTTGAAGAGAAGTAATAAAATGAGCTCTAACATGGAAAGTAAGCGTTTCCGGACACATGTCCACATAACATATTTTCTTTCTTTGTGTGTGAGAAATGTTTCCTGAAAGTTTGGCCGTACCTTTTAGTAACACCCTGTATACAAGGTGGTCCATTGATAGTGACCGGGCCAAATATCTCACGAAATAAGTATCAAACGAAAAAACTACAAAGAACGAAACTCGTCTAGCTTGAAGGGTGAAACCAGATGGCGCTATGGTTGTTGGCCACCTAGATGGCGCTGCCATAGGTCAAACGGATTTCAACTGCGTTTTTTTAAATAGCAGCCCCCATTTGTTATTACATATTCGTGTAGCACGTAAAGAAATATGAATGTTTTAGTTGGACCACTTTTTTCGCTTTGTGATAGATGGCGCTGTACTAGTCACAAACGCTGAAGTACGTGGTATCACGTAACATTACGCCAGTGCGGGCGGTATTTGCTTCGTGATACATTACTCGTGTTAAAATGGAACGTTTGCCAATTGCGGAAAAGGTCGATATCGTGTTGATGTGTGGGTATTGTGGTCAACAATGCGAACGGGCGTGTGCTATGTATGCTGCTCGGTATCCTGGACGATATGATCCAAGTGTCCGGACCGTTCGCCGGATAGTTTCGTTATTTAAGGAAACAGGAAGTGTTCAGCCACATGTGAAACGTCAACCACGACCTGCAACAAATGATGATGCCCAAGTAGGTGTTTTAGCTGCTGTCGCGTCTGATCCGCACATCAGTAGCAGACAAATTGCGCTAGAATCGGGAATCTCAAAAACGCCGGTGTTGAGAATGCTACGTCAACATCGATTGCACTCGTACCATATTTCTATGTACCAGGAATTGCATGGCGACGACTTTGAACGTCGTGTACAGTTCTGCAACTGACCACAAGAGAAATTACGGGACGATGGCAGATTTTTTGCACGCGTTCTACTTAGTGTCTAAGCGTCATTCACCAACAGCGGTCACGTAAACCGGCGTAATACGCAATATTTGGCAACGGAAAATGCACGATGGCTGCGACAAGTGCAACATCAGCGAACTTGGCGGGTTAATGTATGGTGCGGCATTATGGGAGGAAGGATAATTGGCCCCCATTTTTTCGATGGCAATCTAAATGGTGCAATGTACGCTGATTTCCTACGTAATGTTCTACCGATGTTACTACAAGATGTTTTACCACATGCCAGAATGGTGATGTACTTCTAACATGATGGATGTACGGCACATAGCTCGCGTGTGGTTGAAGCGGTATTGAATAGCATATTTCATGACAGTTGGATTGGTCGTCGAAGCACCGTACCATGGCCCGCATGTTCACCGGATCTGATGTCCCCGGATTTCTTTCTGTGGGGAATGTTGAAGGATGTTTGCTATCGTGATCTACCGACAACGCCTGACAACATGCGTCACCGCATTGTTAATGCATGTGCGAACATTACGGAAGGCGAACTACTCGCTGTTGAGAGGAATGTCGTTACACGTATTGCCAAATGCATTGAAGTTGACGGACATCATTTTGAGCGATTATTGCATTAATGTGGTATTACAGGTAATCACGCTGTAACAGCATTCGTTCTCAGAAATGATAAGTTCACAAAAGTACATGTATCACATTGGAACAACCGAAATAAAATGTTCAAACGTACCCACATTCTGTATTTTAATTCAAAAAACCAACCTGTTATCAACAGTTCCTCTAAAATTGTGAGCCATATGTTTGTGACTATTACAGCGCCATGTATCACAAAGCGAGAAAAGTGGTTCATCTAAAACATTCGTATTTCTTTACGTACTATACGAATATGTAATAAAAAATGGGGGTTCCTATTTAAAAAAACGCAGTTGATATCCGTTTGACCTATGGCAGCGCCATCTGGCGGGGCAACCATAGCGCCATCTGGTTTCCCCCTTCAAGCTAGACAAGTTTCGTTCTTTGTAGTTTTTTAGTTTGAAGCTTATTTCGTGAAGTAGTTGGCCCCGGGCACGATCAATGGACCACCCTGTGTACAGGGTTATTCAAAAACAAGGCACAGATTAACAAAAATCTCACAAACTAAAAAAGAGGAGGGGCGTTTATTTAGGATTCCAATACGCTATGTTATTCCCCATCATCCACGTATTGCTTTCATCCGTTGAGCCAAACAGATGGAACTCGAAAAGTTCGAGATCCAGACTGTACGGTAGATGAGGAAGAACAGTCCAATGAAATTCTGTGTGCTTCCCTCCTCACGTGCGCAACAGTGTGTGAGGTCTTGCGTTGTCACTGAGAAGGAGAAATTCATTTGCATTATTGTGGCGACGAATTCGCTGAAGTCGTTTCTTCAGTTTCCTAAGAGTAGCACAGCACACTTCAGAAATGATCGTTGCACCATGAGGGAGGACATCGAACAGAATAATCCTTTGAGTTCAAAAAGACCGTCGCCATATTTCACCGGCTGAGGGTGTGGCTATGAACTTTATTTTTCTGAGGAGAAGTGGTGAGGGGCCACTCCTTGGATTGCCGTTTTGTTTCCGGTTCGAAATAAAGAGCCAATGTTTCATCGCCTGTGACAAAGTTCAACAAAAGTTGTCACGATCAGGCTAGTAACGCGCAAGCAATTCCACACAGATGGCCCTTCGTTGCCCGTTATGGAATTCTGTCAGGCAACGAGGAAACCAGCGGGCACAAAGCCTTGAGTACCCCAACTTGTGGGTGGGTGTGTCAGCACTACCAACAGAGTCGTCCACTCCTGCTGCGAGGCGTTTGACTGTGATCCGTCGATCACTTCAAATGAAAGTGTAGATCGAACTGGTTTGCGCGACCTTGTTGAGATGACAGACGCTTCGTAATGTGACTCACCGTGCTTTTGTTTGCTGTCGGATCTCCGTAGATCTACTGGAAGGGCCTGTGAATATCTGTGATGCTCTGGTTTTTCGCCAAAGAAAGTTCAGTAACAGACCTCTGTTTGGAACTCACTTCGTTACAGACACCATTTTGAAGACTACGTTTATCGCCGCTGCCTATCAGAATGTCATGAAGCTATAGAAGCTAAAGCGCGAATATTCCACAACGTGTCACAACACATTCCACATTTTTTCAACCGAAATTGACAGAGGAAAAACTGTTGCACTACATACTGAACGCTCCTCGGACAATTCCAACGTTCCTGAGCAGAGAAAGGGAAATAGGGATTTCAAATTGATTCTGTACTTCTAGATTCCCAGAGGGCTTTCGACACTGCACCATACAAGCGGCTTGTAGTGAAATTGCGTGCTTGTGGAATAACGTCTTAGTTACCGGATTAGTGATTTCCTGTGAAAGAGGTCACAGATCGTAGTAATTGACGGATTGCCATCGACTAAAACAGAAGTGACTTCTGGCGTTCCCCCAGGATAGCGTTGTAGGCCCTCTGCTGTTCCTTATCTGTATAAACGATTTAGGAGTCAATCTGAGCAGCCGTCTTAAGTTGTTTGCAAATGATGCTGTCGCTTATCGTCTAGTTAACTAATCGGAAGATCAAAACAAATGGCAAAACGATTTAGGAAAGTGTCTGAATGGCGCGAAAATTGGCAATTGACTTAATGCAAAGTGTGAGGTCATCCACGTGAGTGTTAAAAGGAATCTGTTAAACTTCTTTTACACGATAAATCAGTCTAATCTAAAAGCAGAAAATTCAACAAAATACCTAGGAATTACAATCACTAACAATTTGAATTGGAAAGAACACACAGAAAATGTTATGGGGGATCCAAAGCAAAGACTGCGGTTTGTTGGCAGAACACTTAGAAAATGCAACAAATCTACTAAAGAAACTGCCTACACTATGCTTGTCCGTCCTCTTTTGGCGTACTGATGAGCTGTCTGGGATCGAATACATCGAGAAAGTTCAACGAAGACCAACTCGTTTTGTATTATCGCGAAATAGGGGAGAGTGTGTCACGGAAATGATACAGGATTCGGGACGGACACCATTAAAACAAAGGCGTTTTTCGTTGCGGCGGAATCTTCTCATGAAATTTCAGTCACCAACTTTCTCTTCCGAATGCGAAAACATTTTGTTGACGCCGACGTACATAGGGAGAAAAAAATGGTTCAAATGGCTCTAAGCACTATGGGAATTAACATCTGAGGTCATCAGTCCCCTATAGGGAGAAACGATCATAATAATAAAATAAGAGAAATCAGAGCTCGCGCGGAAAGGCATAGGAGTTCGTTTCTTCCGCATGCTGTTCGAGAGTGGAATAATAGAGAATTACTGTTAAAGGCGGTTAGATGAACCCTCTGCCAGGCACTTCAGTGTGATTCGCAGAGTATCCATGTAGATGTACATGTAGACATATTTCAAGGTTCAGACGGTCACGCACTCAGTGTGAGCACCACGACAAACATCAAAACGGTAGCTCAGTTCTTTCCACATACGAATCTGCTAGTCTCTAGCTAACGAATTCACAGCAAAAATTCCACGTCGCAAATCTTGAAGAGTTGGGACAAAAAAACACTGTCTTTTATGTACATCCACTGGGAAAAATGGCAGGGGGTATGGTCTGCTGTTGCTCTTTTGCTCCTCATCTTCCAATTTTGTTCAGGAAAGTAAGAGCTGTATATTCAGCGAAAGTCATGCGTGATTGGAGAAGTGAGGTAGAGCACCATTTTACTGAAAGCGGAGTTACTTGATTTACTTTCAAGTCTGAGACATTACCACTTTTCTACCAATGTCTAATACAAGCTACCTGTATCAGTGTTCTAAATAAAGAAGCATGGTGCATAAACTTTGTTTACAGAAATGGTATAGAAAGCCGTTAACCTTTAGCTAGTTACTTTAGAGTTCAAGAACTACCGTACGATATTCACTGTCCGCAGCTCGTGGTCGTGCGGTAGCGTTCTCGCTTCCCGCGCCCGTGTTCCCGGGTTCGATTCCCGGCGGGGTCAGGGATTTTCTCTGCCTCGTGATGACTGGGTGTTGTGTGATGTCCTTAGGTTAGTTATGTTTAAGTAGTTCTAAGTTCTAGGGGACTGATGACCATAGATGTTAAGTCCCATAGTGCTCAGAGCCATTTGAACCATTTTTGATTTTCACTCGACCAAAATCTAACATTACCGCGATTAACTGTCCCCGAGATATCGGAGGTGCGTTCATCAGAAAAAAATTAATTGTTCAGAGATATATCCTCTTCAATGTCGTCTAGAATTGCTGTACAAAATTCGTGTATTTTTGGGTAGTCGTCAGCATGATAAACGTTCAGTAACGGCAGTTTGTAAGGTTTCTGATACAGGTATTTCAGAACTCCCCATACTGTTGGTTGAAGAACTATAAACCCATTGCTAGCCCGTGTTATAGATCTCCTAGGGCTCATTTCGTGAAATGAATGGATGCATTCGCCGTTTTCATCCGATGAATGTGAACGCAGATGCAATCATGTTGTAAGTATTTTCGACGTCACTCATAAATTTTGCTTATGACGGGGCGGCTCTTTGTGGGATGGTCGGCGAAATGTACATTGTACATTAACAATCGGCTGTAATTTTGCTGATTGGAATACACAAAACGATCGCCCCTATGGTGTCGCTATTTTCCAACAGAGAAGCAACAGTTCACTGCGGGTTTGAGTTGAACTTCTGCTCGGAGTGTTCAAAGCTTTCAGCTCTTCTCTGCCTAGGAGTGTAGTGTTCTGCGTCTGCCATGTAGTTTGAGAGAAATGAATTTTTCATACCTGCTCCTAGTTTTGAATAACTCCATTTTTTCTAATACTTTATTGTTCTACATCTACATCTACACCTACATCTACGTGATTACTCTGCCATTCACAATAAAGTGCCTGGCAGAGGGTTCAATGAACCACCATCATGCTGTCTCTCTACCGTTCCACTCTCGAACGGCACGCGGGAAAAACGAGCACTTAAGTCTTTCTGCGAGTCCTGATTTCTCTTATTTTGTCGTGATGATGATTGTTCCAACAATAAGTAAAAATGTATCGAATTTCCCGAACCGACCATGGTATCGCAGTGGTTCAGGGACAGGACCCGTTATTGTTATTCAACAGTACAGATTTAGGTTTGCCGTGCGTTCCAAAAATCACTTCAGGCCAGTGCCCGGTTGTTCCTTTGATGAGATCGCAACCAATTACCTGTTCTAGCCTGGAGAAATCCCAGATTATGCTTAGTCTGTTTATTTCGTGCTCGACGCAACAAAGTAGCGTCTCGCTTCCTTACAGACCCTCAATTGCGAATACGGTCGTCGTCAACCCTCCCTCTGCTGTTAAACAATAATGGATGTGATGACTGTCAGTTGAGATTACCCTTGAGAACAAAAACAAAAAAATACTGATAGACGGTGGTGTACATGCAATAAAAGAACGGCCTGGAGCAAGTCATTCTATTTGATGCTACTTCGACGTCTTGCGTGTCCGTAACGTATGCCCGATGTCCTACTCGAGAACGCGAACTGTGGAAGGGGAACCAAGCGTGGTTCCTGGTAAATTATTGAGATGTGTAGGCTAGGTAAAAGACAGACTAAAATTTTGGGTCTTCCGACTGGGATTCTATCTCGCGAACGTACGGTTTCGATGTACTTCCTTTACAACTAGACTACTAGGCCCGACAATGACTCTATACGTCACAGTGTGTGAGAAAAAAAAAATACTTTTTCTTCGAATGGGGATATAAATATGAAAATAAGAGAATATAGTAAAGAAATAAAGACTCCTCAACGAACAATGGAAGCTAGATAAGAAAATTCATATGTAGACTATATCCACACAACTAGCACAGGCTTAGATGAATTTTCTCTTGCGTGCATTTTCGTGAACGTTGCGGACAGAACTGGAAACGTTGGTCTCCCGTTTCTAGACAAGGCAGTCATGAAAAGATAGACCGAGTCGCTGCCTAACATCGTATTATGCTTTTTTTCGTGTTCAGCACCTTTAACAAAAACTGGTGGCTTGTGGAGTATCCAAAAGTCGCATGTTTCGGCTTTTAGAAAGGCATGTTCGATGTTCTCTCTGTGGCACATTGCTACTGATCATAACCATTGACTTACTCTGTGCATGAGTAAGGCGTTCTTCTATGGAAGTACCTTGTGCTTGGTAATACGTGTTTCTTACGCAGCCGACAGGGGAAAACCCGACGAGGTGCGAACGCCCGGGAGAGGTTGGCAGTCAGCCCACGGCGCCGCCTCACTACGTGTTGGACCGTCGTACTTACAGCTGGGAGCAGCGCGGTCAGTTCATAGGTCCAAAGTCAGCTTCGTACCTCCCCAGTAAATGGCGAGTGTGGCGCTAGACCAGAACCAAATTTTACCCCTTCAAATAAACGTTCCGAGATATAAGAACCGCGTGACACACCGACATTCTAACGTGAACATTTGCGTGTCTGCCGGCCGGTGTGGCCGAGCGGTTCTAGGCGCTACAGTCTGGAGCCGCGCGACTGCTACGGTCGCAGGTTCGAATCCGGCATCGGGCATGGATATTTGTGATGTCCTTAGGTTAGTTAGGTTTAAGTAGTTCTAAGTCTAGGGGACTGATGACTGCAGATGTTAAGTACACAGAACCATTGCAACCATTTGAATCTTGGCAGCATGGGTGTGTGTGTGTTGTCGTTAGCGTAAGTTATTTTAAGTTAGATTAAGTAGTGTATGAGCCTAGGGACCGATGACCTTAGCAGTTTGGTCCCATAGGAACTTACCACAAATTTCCATTCTTTTCTTGGCAGTGTTTCTTGCCTAAAAGGTTAGTCGCTTCATATGATTTCGAGTATCATCAAATGATAAAGCCACTATTGTCACATTTTGTGAATTACACTCCTGGAAATTGAAATAAGAACACCGTGAATTCATTGTCCCAGGAAGGGGAAACTTTATTGACACATTCCTGGGGTCAGATACATCACATGATCACACTGACAGAACCACAGGCACATAGACACAGGCAACAGAGCATGCACAATGTCGGCACTAGTACAGTGTATATCCACCTTTCACAGCAATGCAGGCTGCTATTCTCCCATGGAGACGATCGTAGAGATGCTGGATGTAGTCCTGTGGAACGGCTTGCCATGCCATTTCCACCTGGCGCCTCAGTTGGACCAGCGTTCGTGCTGGACGTGCAGACCGCGTGAGACGACGCTTCATCCAGTCCCAAACATGCTCAATGGGGGACAGATCCGGAGATCTTGCTGGCCAGGGTAGTTGACTTACACCTTCTAGAGCACGTTGGGTGGCACGGGATACATGCAGACGTGCATTGTCCTGTTGGAACAGCAAGTTCCCTTGCCGGTCTAGGAATGGTAGAACGATGGGTTCGATGACGGTTTGGATGTACTGTGCACTATTCAGTGTCCCCTCGACGATCACTAGTGGTGTACGGCCAGTGTAGGAGATCGCTCCCCACACCATGATGCCGGGTGTTGGCCCTGTGTGCCTCGGTCGTATGCAGTCCTGATTGTGGCGCTCACCTGCACGGCGCCAAACACGCATACGACCATCATTGGCACCAAGGCAGAAGCGACTCTCATCGCTGAAGACGACACTTCTCCATTCGTCCCTCCATTCACGCCTGTCGCGACACCACTGGAGGCGGGCTGCACGATGTTGGGGCGTGAGCGGAAGACGGCCTAACGGTGTGCGGGACCGTAGCCCAGCTTCATGGAGACGGTTGCGAATGGTCCTCGCCGATACCCCAGGAGCAACAGTGGCCCTAATTTGCTGGGAAGTGGCGGTGCGGTCCTCTACGGCACTGCGTAGGATCCTACGGTCTTGGCGTGCATCCGTGCGTCGCTGCGGTCCGGTCCCAGGTCGATGGGCACGTGCACCTTCCGCCGACCACTGGCGACAACATCGATGTACTGTGGAGACCTCAGGCCCCACGTGTTGAGCAATTCGGCGGTACGTCCACCCGGCCTCCCGCATGCCCACTATACGCCCTCGCTCAGAGTCCGTCAACTGCACATACGGTTCACGTCCACGCTGTCGCGGCATGCTACCAGTGTTAAAGACTGCGATGGAGCTCCGTATGCCACGGCAAACTGGCTGACACTGACGGCGGCGGTGCACAAATGCTGCGCAGCTAGCGCCATTCGACGGCCAACACCGCGGTTCCTGGTGTGTCCGCTGTGCTGTGCGTGTGATCATTGCTTGTACAGCCCTCTCGCAGTGTCCGGAGCAAGTATGGTGGGTCTGACACACCGGTGTCAATGTGTTCTTTTTTCCATTTCCAGGAGTGTAGATTCATAAAGGCAGCAACTAAGCGAGTGTCGGTGTCGTATTGTTCATATCACCTCAGGTCGATGCCCGGTCGTTTCTTTGAAGAGATCGCAGCCGATTATCTGTTCTACCCTGGTAGATCCCAGATTATGCTTAGTATATTTATTTCGTCGTCGACGCAAAAAAGTGGTGTCCCCCTTCCTTCCAGGCCCTCAATTGCGAATATGGTCGTCGGCAACCCTCCCTCTGTTATTAGACAATAATGGATCTGATGACTGTCAGCTGGGAATACTCATGAGTACGGCAACAAAAAATTAGTGACAAGGCGATGGTGTACGTGCAGTTAAAAAAAGGCCTGGTGCAAGTCCTTCTGTTTGACGCTACTTCGACGCCTTGCGTGTCCTTAACGATATCCCACTCGAGAACACTATTATGCACAGTTGGAGCTCAAATTCTTAGAAGACGTACGTAAAGTGTAGAATTGAATTTTCTTTTAAAATATTCGGATTGGTCATTCGGTTGATGCTCATTTTCGAACTAAAGTACTGAAAATTCATTTAAAATTTCAAACTTGTCTTTTTGAAAACTTCCCTTTCGGATGAACACAATCAAACGAGGACACCTGAAGAGTAAGCGAAACATGAATGGTAAGTTTTATACATTCTCCAAGCACAATACGGAGCAGAAATCAATCGCATTTCCTCACATAATCCACGCTATTTAAATTTCGAAATGATCTGTATATTTTACTGTCCCTTTAAGAGGAAGCAGGGACTCAAAATCAGATGAACCAGATGATCAAGTAATAAAGAAAAAAACCTTTTTGCTATTGCTAGCAGTCAACAAGACCTGCTTTCACTGAAGTCGAGTGCACCTTGCACCCCATCTTTTTTCCAGAGAACTTAGATTTTACAATATTTACACTTCGTTGCAACTTCAGCCACATAACCTCTAGTAAAGAAGAGTACGCGTGTGTTTATATATTTATGTTTTACGTAGCCTGTTTCCTTTTCATTCTTTCCTTCGTTTGTGTGTCATTTTGTGTAACAGGGAGAATGAGAGTAATTTGAAGCGTGCTCCACCGCAGTCAATGGCTATTTCAAGTTGTAGGCTTGCAGTGCCTACTTAACGTTTCATCCACTTGCTGTAGGACCAGAGACATAGTTCAGTAACAGTAAGCGAACCTTCTGGTACGGAAAAAAGCTACAGGGATTGACAGCGTATCCTCTTTTCCGCATCCACCACCCACATACATCAGAGATGAGCCCCGGGAATAAAGTTCTAGGCAGTGTAAATTGTGATCTGGTAAGTGTCACATACGTTTGGCTCTCTCTGCTCAAAGATTCTGTTACATTATGTCGGTTTGGATTTCTAATTGGAATGGAACGGTTTTTCATTACGCTGAGACGTAGCCTTTGTGAGTTTTGGTTATTCAATACATTCTGAGGTAAGTTCAAGTGTTTTACAGAATTACATGGGACTTGCTTTGTTCTTGAAAACGACCTTTTAACTTATGGTGTTGTAGCAGTATTTCCAGTATAAATGTGAGGTACATTACTTGCACAGATTTTCCATGTTCTTTCCCTCCACGAATTTCATTGTATATATTCGTTTTCTACAGTTTTTAGAAGTTTCTTTTGTATTAACGGATAGATTTTGTGGCCATCAGCCAGAATGTGTCCTCCATTTATATGCTAGCTCCCTGTAACAACGCTTGGTGAACTGATTTTTTCCCCTGAGTTAAATATATACCAGCAAGCCGGGCTTTTCTGAATTGCATTAAACTCTCGATTAACTGCGATAATTGGGGCTTGAAAACTGTATATAATCGTGTTCCACCGATAATCCGCAATTAAGTACTCCGTAATGTATTAGGTTTTTTAGAGAACAAAAATTAATTACAATATGACAATTAAAATCATTAACCAATGTTTATAACAAATTCTACTATAATCACCGTATAATGTGTGAAAATTCGGGACTCTGGCATTGTTCGAGCAACAGACTGTTTACTACACTCATGTTTTAACGTGAGATTATTGTTTACCCACTGCCGGGTTAATGGAAAATTTTCTACAGCAAAAAAAAAAAAAAAAAAAAAAAAATGGTAGAAATAGGTCAAGGAAATCCACAAAGTGGATAATCCTCCCGCGGGTGACCGAGAGTTTACTGTATTTCGTATTTATGGAAGATTACGTAACCGATTTTGTGGCCAACAGCCCTGTGTGCTGTTATCTACATCTACATCTACATCCATACTCCGCAAGCCACCTGACGGTGTGTGGCGGAGGGTACCCTGAGTACCTCTATCGGTTCTCCCTTCTATTCCAGTCTCGTATTGTTCGTGGAAAGAAGGATTGTCTGTATGCTTCTGTGAGGGCTCTAATCTCTCTGATTTTATCCTCATGGTCTCTTCGCGAGATATACGTAGGAGGGAGCAATATACTGCTGGACTCTTCGGTGAAGGTATGTTCTCGAAACTTTAACAAAAGCCGGCCGCGGTGGTCTAGCGGTTCTGGCGCTGCAGTCCGGAACCGCAGGACTGCTACGGTCGCAGGTTCGAATCCTGCCTCGGGCATGGGTGTGTGTGATGTCCTTAGGTTCGTTAGGTTTAAGTAGTTCTAAGTTCTATGGGACTTATGACCTAAGATGTTGAGTCCCATAGTGCTCAGAGCCATTTGAGCCATTTTTGAACTTTAACAAAAGCCCGTACCGAGCTACTGAGCGTCTCTCCTGCAGAGTCTTCCACTGGAGTTTATCTATCATCTCCGTAACGCTTTCGCGATTACTAAATGATCCTGTAACGAAGCGCGCCGCTCTCCGTTGGATCTTCTCTATCTCTTCTATCAACCCCATCTGGTACGGATCCCACACCGCTGAGCAGTACTCAAGCAGTGGGCGACGAGTGTACTGTAACCTACTTCCTTTGTTTTCGGATTGCATTTCCTTAGAATTCTTCCAATGAATCTCAGTCTGGCATCTGCTTTACCGACGATCAACTTTATATGATCATTCCATTTTAAATCACTCCTAATGCGGACTCCCAGATAATTTATGGAATTAACTGCTTCCAGTTGCTGACCTGCTATTTAGTAGCTAAATGATAAGGGATCTATCTTTCTATGTATTCGCAGCACATTACACTTGTCTACACTGAGATTCAATTGCCATTCCCTGCACCATGCGTCAATTCGCTGCAGATCCTCCTGCAGTTCAGAACAATTTTCCATTGTTACAACCTCTCGATACACCACAGCATCATCTGCAAAAAGCCTCAGTGAACGTCCGATGTCATCCACCAGGTCATTTATGTATATTGTGAACAGCAACGGTCCCATGACACTCCCCTGTGGCACACCTGAAATCACTCTTACTTCGGACGACGTCTCTCCATGTATGCTTTTGGAACCGTGATCTAACGGCATTTCGAGCTCGTTTAGATAAATGGTCACATAGATTTGCGGAATGTTTCTGCAACCCAACGGTTTATATTTTCGTGTCACTGTATGTGGTGGTGATTAATCCACGCGCCCCACCTAACCGCACGTACCTGATACTCCCCAGTTTTCTCTAGGTTCTACTGAGCATCTAGCCAGTTGGAGCACAGCAGATGGCGCACGTTTCATTTTGAATGGTTCTTGCGTGTGACTGACTGATGTCATTTGGAGCCACAAAATGGCATGAAACGGGCTGCATCTAATTGACATTCGTGCGAATTTCATTGTTTTATCTGAAAGCATATTAATTATTGAGTGAGTCCCTCAATGTGAAATGTTAGATTTACATTGAACTCTGTGCCATATAATCATGCGTTATCAGAACGGTTTGTGTCTGTTACGTTATATACCAAATGAAGCTTGTAATCAATTAACTTTAGAATGAGTAATCACAGCCAGCACCTCACCACCGTCTCCGCTCCGTCATTTTTGTCGTACCCAGGAAAGGGAACGATATGAAAGTGAGCTATGAAAACATTATACTCTATCCACCATCTGGACTGCTCATGACACAATCTTCCACTTGTGTCTGTAGGTCCATCGAATACTTGTGTCATATTGTAGTTATAATAACATACCAAGCATTACATACAATATTGAGAGTGGGAAAACTGGTATGAGCCCACCTCAAGGAAAGGCAGTTTGGATTCTGGAGAAATGTAGCCACACGCAATCGTGACTCTACTACTTCTTTTAGAAGATAGGTTAAGGAAATGGACAAACTAGGTTTATAGCATTTGTAGACTTACAGAAAGCTATTTACGATATTGACTCGAATACTCTCCTTTAAGTTCTGAGGGTAACAGGGATAAAACACAGGGACCTAAAGGCTATTTACAACTTGTAGAGAAACCAAATGGTAGTTATAAGTGAGGAGGGGCATGAAAGGGAAGCAGTGTTGAGAAGAGAGTGAGACAGGTTGTAGCGTACATTGAGCAAGCAGTAAAGGAAATATAAGAAAAATCTAGAGTAGGAATTAAAGTTCAGGGAGAAGAAATAAAAACTTTGAGGTTTGCCGATGACATTGTAATTTTCTCAGAGACAGCAAAGGACCTGGAAGAGCAGTTGAACGGAATGAACATCATCGTGAAAGGAGGATCTAAGGTGAACATCAATAAAAGCAAAACAAGGATAATGGAATGTAGTCGAATTAGGAAACGAGACACTAAAAGTAATCGATGAGTTTTGCTATTTGGGCAGCAAAATAACTGATGATGGACAACGTAGAGAGGATGTAAAATGTAGACTAGCAATGGCCATAAAAGCGTTTCTGAAGAAGAGAATTTTGTAAACATCAAATACAGATTTATGTGTCAAAAAGTCTTTTCTGAAAGTATTTGCCTGGAGTGCAACCATGTACGGAAGTGAAACATGGACGATAAGCAGTTTAGATAAGAAAAGAATAGAAGCTTTTGAAATGTGTTGCTGCAGAAGAATGCTGAAGAATAAATGGGCAAATCGTGTAACTAATTACGAGGTACTGAATAAAATTGACTAGGGATTGGTTGATAGGATACATTCTGAGACATCAAGCGATCACCAATTTAGTACTGAAGGGATGTGTGGGGACTAAAAATCGTAGAGGCAGACCAAGAGACGAATACAGTAAGCAGATTTAGAAGGATCTAGGTAGCAGTAGTTATTCGGAGATGAAGAGGCTTGCACAGGATAGAATAATATGGAGGGTTGCGTCAAACCAGTCTTCGGACTGAAGACAACGACGAACAACAATGATGATATCCGTTGCGCTACAGAATTAAATTCATTTTATTTATTTATTTATTCATTTGGGCCGTTTGTGGCATTTGAAATGTTTAAATTAAGTCGATTGGCACACAAAGGTAGTGAAGATCACGCACGTGGCGAGACCTAGCTACTGAAACAGAACACAGAAGATCTGAATAACGATCAATAACCAACAAAATTAATTTACTCTGGGCAGTCGATGTCAAACCACACTAGTAGGAACTTTTCAAAATATCAATAAGCGCTATGACGAAACACGAACTATTGCTTAATGTAACCCAAAGACTCTTGAGAATTTCACGTTCATAGTCTTAATTAAAAACAGATTCACACCTACGTTACGGCCTCCATGGATTTAGTTAGAAACAAAATACACAGTACATACTGGCGATAGAACAATATACTCTGAATTACGTGCAAGAGTCATTTACGGTGAAGCTGATGAACAAATATGCCATGTGCCTAAGGATTTTAGAAGCAGAAGCATCAAGGAAGAACGTAACTTGTGTTAATTCCACAGCTATCCGCTATTAGCGCATTAATAAGAAGAAACCTAAAAAAGTAAAGTCTGTTGTGAGTGGTTCGGAACGCCTGCGTTGACCTGGTAACCTAATGGTTTCTCATAGTCCTAACGACTGTTTTATTGCCAGCTATATGAGTGTAGTCGTTCTTTATCGTTTCTGGGCACAGTGGCTACTTCCGTAACACGCAGCTCATTCGGTCAGAAGCTAATGATGTCCGAATTTATGAGTCCTTGAATGTTAACTTTCAAGCGTATATTATTTTATATGTAAATAAGTTATACACAACTGCAACCAGTCACTTTTTTCAATAATAATGCTTTATTACATGAACCGGTTTTCGAACCTTTTCAGGTTCATCTTCAGGTGGTTTCGGGAGGATCCGGGAACTTACATCGTTACTGGTAGTAGCATAATGCTGGGTGCTGGTTCTATGGCAGAAAGATGGGTCACACTTTAGTGTATCGCCATGACTATAGCTTATCTGTCGATATGGATGTAAATTTAATTTTTACTTACTGCGACGGTATAGGCGGCTTTTTTCGTATCTGTCTGCCTCCATTTTGATGTCCAGAACACTTTCACACAAACTATATTAGTTTACACTTTGACAGTGACACTTTACCAGCATCCAGCATGCGCTTTACAACTGTTGCTTGTAACAAAGATCTTGACAGGAAGATATGGCATAGGCCTACTTTGTACAGAGATGTAATTTGTTGTTATTTACATGTGTTAAAGTCGATATAATGGCAAGTATTTTCATCAGAATGGCGATAAAATGAGAGCACAAGATAAAATAAGTAAATAAATTACTACAAGAACAAATTTCAGGTGATCTGATATCTTCGTATCTGTCTGCCTCCATTTTGATGTCCAGAACACTTTCACACAAACTATATTAGTTTACACTTTGACAGTGACACTTTACCAGCATCCAGCATGCGCTTTACAACTGTTGCTTGTAACAAAGATCTTGACAGGAAGATATGGCATAGGCCTACTTTGTACAGAGATGTAATTTGTTGTTCTTTACATGTGTTAAAGTCGATATAAGGGCAAGTATTTTCATCAGAATGGCGATAACATGAGAGCACAAGATAAAATAAGTAAATAAATTACTACAAGAACAAATTTCAGGTGATCTGATATCTTCGTATCTGTCTGCCTCCATTTTGATGTCCAGAACACTTTCACACAAACTATATTAGTTTACACTTTGACAGTGACACTTTACCAGCATCCAGCATGCGCTTTACAACTGTTGCTTGTAACAAAGATCTTGACAGGAAGATATGGCATAGGCCTACTTTGTACAGAGATGTAATTTGTTGTTCTTTACATGTGTTAAAGTCGATATAATGGCAAGTATTTTAATCAGATTGGCGCTAACATGAGAGCACAAGATAAAATAAATAAATAAATTACTACAAGAACAAATTTCAGGTGATCTGATATCTTCGTATCTGTCTGCCTCCATTTTGATGTCCAGAACACTTTCACACAAACTATATTAGTTTACACTTTGACAGTGACACTTTACCAGCATCCAGCATGCGCTTTACAACTGTTGCTTGTAACAAAGATCTTGACAGGAAGATATGGCATAGGCCTACTTTGTACAGAGATGTAATTTGTTGTTCTTTACATGTGTTAAAGTCGATATAAGGGCAAGCATTTTAATCAGAATGGCGATAACATGAGAGCACAAGATAAAATAAATAAATAAATTACTACAAGAACAAATTTCAGGTGATCTGATATCTTCGTATCTGTCTGCCTCCATTTTGATGTCCAGAACACTTTCACACAAACTATATTAGTTTACACTTTGACAGTGACACTTTACCAGCATCCATCATGCGCTTTACAACTGTTGCTTGTAACAAAGATCTTGACAGGAAGATATGGCATAGGCCTACTTTGTACAGAGATGTAATTTGTTGTTCTTTACATGTGTTAAAGTCGATATAAGGGCAAGCATTTTAATCAGAATGGCGATAACATGAGAGCACAAGATAAAATAAATAAATAAATTACTACAAGAACAAATTTCATGTAATAAAGCATTATTATTGAAAAAAGTGACTGGTTGCAGTTGTGTATAACTTATTTACATTCAATATACAGTCACGGTTCTAAAATATCCGTAATGGATAAGCATAATTATTTTATATATTTTTCAGTAGTAATGAAATAAACAGATCCAGTATTTCGTGCATCGTCTCTGCAGACCACTAATTTGTTGTAGCCACAGCCTTTGAACTCTCCTCAGTAGAGTGAGATGAAGATTTCATTGTCCCCACAGAACTTCCAAGCACGCATACATTTCTCGTAAATTCACGAGCAGATATTTGCTAGGCAATATTTAATTTCGTGGTTCGGTATGGAAGCGACTTATGGTTGACGAATAATAGGTACATTTATAATTTACTACATTATATGAGGCCACACTAAAATTGTCTAATGAACTGTCTTTCATCTCCCAATGGACCTCATGAAATGGAAATAGAACTAAGATATATAGGAAACAGTTATTTAATAAATGCAAGCCTTGATATTTGATGATTTAGTAATAACTTTCGATCTTTCAAAGCTTCCAGTATACAAAATTCTAAATGTGTAGCGTTGCAGACACCACCAATATTTCTGTATCTTTGCGTGGTACCATTAAAAAAAAGTAGTCTGCTAATTTTAAGTTACACAATAGCCAGGACGCATTGTTTTCACACATAAGAAGGCTCGGCTCTGAGCACTATGGGACTTAACATCTGAGGTCATCAGACCCGTAGACTTAGAACTACTTAAACCTAACTAACCTAAGGACATCACACACATCCATGCCCGAGGCTTGATTCGAACCTGCGACCGTAGCAGTCGTGCGGTTCCGTACAGAAGCGCCTAGAACCGCTTGGTCACAAGGGCCTGCCATACAAGAAGAAAGCATATAATTACACGGGACTGGAAACGTTTCAATTCCATGTTACAAGACGTTTTCTACAATATCGTAATAATAATAAGAAATGCGGGAACAGAATGTGCCAGCATGCCATATGAAAGTTTTTTTTACGTGAAATCTTGAAAGTCTCTCATCCCGTTAACAATGTTACATGCATCACTCCACCAACGCACTGAATTCTGGACTGATAGAATCCTGGAGTACCGTATATGGCGTTCACAACATTCCGCAATGTGTGGAAAGTTTCTCTGCATCTGCCGGCCGAAGTGGCCGTGCGGTTAAAGGCGCTGCAGTCTGGAACCGCAAGACCGCTACGGTCGCAGGTTCGAATCCTGCCTCGGGCATGGATGTTTGTGATGTCCTTAGGTTAGTTAGGTTTAAATAGTTCTAAGTTCTAGGGGACTAATGACCTCAGCAGTTGAGTCCCATAGTGCTCCGAGCCATTTGAACCATTTTTTTTTCTCTGCATCTCGTTCCGGAATTCCATGTACAAGAGATTTCAAATGGCCGACAAATTAAAGTTTAGAGGCTTTAGATCCGGAGAAAGAAGAAGCCGAGCAATTGATCCTGGCCTTCCTGTCCAATCTTTCATGGAAACTTACTTAGAACCCGATGGGAATTAACAATGAACTGAGAAGAAAGGTGGGGAAGGTCCACCGTGCATTAAGTACACCATGTTTCGTCTCACTGATAAAAGCACTCATTTACTAGCAGTTTATATGGAATATTCTCTAAGAAGGCGTTGTAAGCTGAATTGTCGACCCTGATGCGAACAAACAATCACCAGCAGTGCTAGTAGAAATATCGACAAGAAATCATTGTAAATGACGTGGTTCAAGAATCCGTCCTCCGAGTTTGGAGTGTTATATGCATCCCTCGCAATTGCATTGAATCCCGGGTACACAATGTATTCCTGGAGTACTGCGCATAGTTTTCGCAACCTCCCGCAATGTATCTAAGAAAAGTCTTCTGTCTCGTACTGATTTTCTATGCACAATATCTGTATGCTGATAAGTAAATTTATAATCTGATCGCCGGCCAAGTTGGCCGAGAAGTTCTAGACGCTACAGTCTGGAACCGCGCGACCGCTACGGTCGCAAGTTCGAATCGTGCCTCGGCATGGATGTGTGTGATGTCCTTAGGTTAGTTAGGTTTAAGTAGTTCTAAGTTCTAGGGGACTGAAGACCTCAGCAGTTAAGTCCCATAGTGCTCAGAGCCATTTGAACCATTTTTTGAACCAGTGGCAAACATCTCAGCAGGAAAAGCGGTTACTCTCCAGTCCAGCGCAATACACTGGTGAAATAGGGTATAGTCACAAGTGTCGTCCCAGGCGTTAGGTTAAATCAATTATCTGATTAAGGTTGAAGCAAACTAGCGTTTCGTTGCACATCTCTATATTATTAGAGTCATAGACCCTCCCGCACCCAGTCACTCGGCGACTGAGATACGAGCCACGTCATTTTGGGGTCTACTAAATATTCTCCACACCAAAATAATCTGTGGATAAACCTCGCGGAATCGGACATTCCCCTGTCGACAAACCCTGAAGCAGAACAATATCGAAATTAATGATGTTACAGTACATCACTTGGAAGAAGAGGACTTAGATCTCTGACGCATCCAACGCTGATGCTTCCAAATCTATACAGGAATAAAATAATAGAATTCTTTAGTTTTAACCGTCCTAAATATCCTTAAAATGAGTATGTAATTGAGTGAATTTTTTACAAAAACACACCAAAAAATTTTTTAAACAGGCAGTTTTTTTCATTTTAAGACAGCAATATTCGCACTCACAATCCGCTTAGATTTTTACAACACATAACATAGGTGATTTGGAACGGTAGATTTATATGCACACTTCCACCACCCTCTCGTTTGTGTGTTACAGTCACTAAAACCTCTTTCTTATTCGAGAGACGTGTGGTGAACTGAAGTCCGTTCAAAAGACCTGGGGGGCACATCGTTGCCGACTGGACGACGTATCATCCTCCGCCAATGAGGTCACTGGATGCGATGTGGAGGGGCGTGGGTTCAGCACACGGCTCTCCCGGCCGTTGTCGGTTTTCGTGACCTGTAACCGCCACTACTTCTCGGTCAAGCACCTCTTCAATTGGCATCGCAACGCTGACTGCATTCCGTTCCAGTCCTTACACGAAGAAAAAAACGTCTAGCAATGCCGGGAATTGAACGCGGTTCCTCCGCATTGCAGTCAGCTGCGCTGATCTCTCAGCTACGGAGACTTAACGTTACGCTAATTCATGTGCCGTATGGCTACAGAACGTCACAGCTAGGCTCGAAAATCTGTTGCGGCATATGCCAGCATAGTTTATTTGAAAAACATATGGCCAATTTCTTTCTCATTCCTTATTTAATCCATGTAGTCCAGCCTGTAATGATCTGATCATCGACGGAATGTGAAACACCTATCTTCCTTCCTGATACAGTGTCGAAGAGTTCTGTTTGTGCATTGTTGCCCATTCGAGCTATCTCGAAACAAAACAAAACAGAGACAATTGTGGCGCAACGAGTTCTACCTCTAAGGACGGAAAAAGCGCTTTAGCTCAAAAGAAGGTAGAAATATTAAACATAACTCATAGCACGTATCCAGCCGGTGTGGCCGAGCGGTTCTAGGCGCTTCAGTCTGGAGCCGAGCGAGCGCTATGGTCGCAGGTTCGAATCCTGCCTCGGGTATGGTTGTGTGTGATGTCCTTAGGTTAGTTAGGTTTAAGCAGTTCTAAGTTCTAGGGGACTGATGACCTCAGGTATTAAATCCCATAGTGCTCAGAGCCATTTGAACCATAGCACGTAGGACCTCCCTTTTTTTGCAGTCATCACCTGTAACATTTGGGAACGACTTTCCAGTAAGTTCTAGTAAGCTGAAGACGGAAGTTATCTTCATTTCCACGAAGAGTGAGGACCTAGTGCTGCCATTTTCGCAGAATGGCGTGTAGCTGACACTTCAGTTCATCCCGAATATGTTCGATTGGGTGTAGGTAAGGTCGCTGAACCGGCGAGCCCAGCCGATCCCTCCAGATTTTTTTTCCTATGTATTGATCCTACCTATGTAAGAGTCTCAAGCTGAAACAGGAAATGTCTAATCTCACTCTTGTTCTGGTGTGGTCATAAATGATTTCATAAAAGCAAATTAGGTCTGTTGAGTGCAATATAGCCATATCACAAAATTAATAAACATGCGCTGAACTCACAGTAAAACATTGTGTTCCTAAACACTTAAAATATTTTATGATCCTAAGGCTACACTCTGGGTAACGGTTCACATTACTTCAGTAAGAAGTTCTGAGCAAATTATTTTCTTGTTCATTGCAAGACTCATACGAGATCTTATCTGTAAATTTAGAGTTTATCGTTTTTTCACTGATTTCCGATTATTTTTCTCTCTGCTGTTACTGGTTTCGGTCACCTCTGGCGCAGCATCACTTTCACAGACCCTCTCAACATGCCGTAAACACATTCTTAACTAGGCGAGACATTGACACTGGGTGTTTTTCCATTCTGACGGCCACCTCTCTTAATGGCAGCGATTTCCCTATCGCTTCAGGGATCTGAGAAGTACTTTCTCGGCTTTCATGTCAACATCAGCCTTCAGATTAGAAGGCGTCGCCAGCCCACCACTTGGCGTCAGAGTCCCCCTTGATGGTGTTTGTTGCTGGAGGCTCGATCCATCTTCCTACTTTTTTTTCAGCTCTCCACACTAGTCTGCCCTGTGCAAGTTTCTTCATTTCTGCATGACTATTGCTGTAAAATACATCCATTTTACCCTTTTGGCTCAATCCAAGCCTTGTACTGCGTCTACAGTTTTTACCTCCGCCCTTATTTCCATTATCAAATTGACTATTCCCTTATTCCTCAGGATGTGTCCTACCAGCTGATCCTTTCTTTTAATCGATATGTGCCATAAATTCCTGTTACCTCTATTTCGTGTCAACACCTCCTCGTTAGTTACTCGATCTACCCATTTAGTCCTCGACGTTCTTCTTTACTACCACATTTCTAAAGCGTCTGATTTATTCTTATTTAAGCCGCTTATCGTTCATTTTCCATTTCCTTACGAAACTACACTTCAGACAGATACCTCCAGAAAAGACTTTCTGACAAATTTATTTTAGATGTTACACATTCCACTTTTTCAGAAATAAATCCTCTCTACTTCAGCCATCATCATTTATTTTGCTCCACGAATAGCAATACGCATCTGTTGCTCTTAACGAGTCATTTCCTAACCTAATTCCCTTAGCATCGTTGATGTAATTCAACTGCATCTCATTACTTTCGTTTTACTTTTGTTGAGTTCATCTTATAAAATGTTTGCGAGATGTTATCCACCGCGTTTATCTGCTCTTCCAAGTGTTTTGCTGTCTCTTAGGGAATTACAATGTCATCGGCAAATCTCAGAGTTTCATTACGTCTCTTTGAACCTTCAAATTCGTCTCCAAATTTTTCCTTGGTTTCCTTTGCTGCCTGTTCAATGTACAGATTGAATAACATCTGGTATACGTTACTACAAACAAATTAGCCAAGTACGGGCAGGACTCGCGTTCTGAGGGTTCCGTACAAACATAATTATTTATATACACTCCTGGAAATTGAAATAAGAACACCGTGAATTCATTGTCCCAGGAAGGGGAAACTTTATTGACACATTCCTGGGGTCAGATACATCACATGATCACACTGACAGAACCACAGGCACATAGACACAGGCAACAGAGCATGCACAATGTCGGCACTAGTACAGTGTATATCCACCTCTCGCAGCAATGCAGGCTGCTATTCTCCCATGGAGACGATCGTAGAGATGCTGGATGTAGTCCTGTGGAACGGCTTGCCATGCCATTTCCACCTGGCGCCTCAGTTGGACCAGCATTCGTGCTGGACGTGCAGACCGCGTGAGATGACGCTTCATCCAGTCCCAAACATGCTCAATGGGGGACAGATCCGGAGATCTTGCTGGCCAGGGTAGTTGACTTACACCTTCTAGAGCACGTTGGGTGGCACGGGATACATGCGGACGTGCATTGTCCTGTTGGAACAGCAAGTTCCCTTGCCGGTCTAGGAATGGTAGAACGATGGGTTCGATGACGGTTTGGATGTACCGTGCACTATTTAGTGTCCCCTCGACGATCACCAGTGGTGTACGGCCAGTGTAGGAGATCGCTCCCCACACCATGATGCCGGGTGTTGGCCCTGTGTGCCTCGGTCGTACGCAGTCCTGATTGTGGCGCTCACCTGCACGGCGCCAAACACGCATACGACCATCATTGGCACCAAGGCAGAAGCGACTCTCATCGCTGAAGACGACACGTCTCCATTCGTCCCTCCATTCACGCCTGTCGCGACACCACTGGAGGCGGGCTGCACGATGTTGGGGCGTGAGCGGAAGACGGCCTAACGGTGTGCGGGACCGTAGCCCAGCTTCATGGAGACGGTTGCGAATGGTCCCCGCCGATACCCCAGGAGCAACAGTGTCCCTAATTTGCTGGGAAGTGGCGGTGCGGTCCCCTACGGCACTGCGTAGGATCCTACGGTCTTGGCGTGCATCCGTGCGTCGCTGCGGTCCGGTCCCAGGTCGACGGGCACGTGCACCTTCCGCCGACCACTGGCGACAACATCGACGTACTGTGGAGACCTCACGCCCCACGTGTTGAGCAATTCGGCGGTACGTCCACCCGGCCTCCCGCATGCCCACTATACGCCCTCGCTCAAAGTCCGTCAACTGCACATACGGTTCACGTCCACGCTGTCGCGGCATGCTACCAGTGTTAAAGACTGCGATGGAGCTCCGTATGCCACGGCAAACTGGCTGACACTGACGGCGGCGGTGCACAAATGCTGCGCAGCTAGCGCCATTCGACGGCCAACACCGCGGTTCCTGGTGTGTCCGCTGTGCCGTGCGTGTGATCATCGCTTGTACAGCCCTCTCGCAGTGTCCGGAGCAAGTATGGTGGGTCTGACACACCGGTGTCAATGTGTTCTTTTTTCCATTTCCAGGAGTGTAGATAGTTGAGGTAATCGAGTATCTCGACGGTATTTACCTATTACCCCTCATTACCCGTATTAATGGTTGGTAAGGTGGGTGCCAGGTTGACATTCATTTGTAGAGTCCTGAGAAAATGTAGTCCATCAACAAAAGAGATGGCTTACAAAACACTCGTTCGACCTATACTTAAATATTGCTCATCAGTATGGGATCCGTACCAAGTCGGGTTGACAGAGGAGGTAGAAAAGATCCAAAGAAGAGCGGCGCGTTTCGTCACAGGGTTATTTGGTAACCGTGATAGCGTTACGGAGATGTTTAGCAAACTCAAGTAGCAGACTCTGCAAGAGAGGCGCTCTGCATTGCGGTGTAGCTTGCTGTCCAGGTTTCGAGAGGGTGCGTTTCTGGATGAAATATCGGATATATTGCTTCCCCCTATTTATACCTCCCGAGGAGAACACGAATGTAAAATTAGAGAGATTCGAGCGCGCACGGAGGCTTTCCGGCAGTCGTTCTTCCCGCGAACCATACGTGACTGGAACAGGAAAGGGAGGTAATGACAGTGGCACGTAAAGTGCCCTCCACCACACACCGTTGGGTGGCTTGCGGAGTATAAATTTAAATGTAGATGTAGATCTATACTGGAAAGATATCGATCCTGGGAATTCCAAGACTTTCGTGAATGATTTAATTTTAAGTTGTAAGTTTAAATTCTTGTGTAATTTTCCATTCGCGATTGTAATTCCTGATAGAAAGGGCACTTAACCGACGTACATAGACAGGCGGGTAATAAATGACAGAAAAATATTTTTGTGATTCACAATTTTCGGATATTTTTTTCTTGTGTGAACTGTGAAACCTTGAGGTGGTTGTCAAATTTCATGACTCTAGGTCGACAAGACGTACCAGTTAGTGAGTTTGCGAGCATCAAAAAATTTGACATAAATGGCCGTACCATTTAGCTGCATGACTTAGAAGCTTAAATTTTTTACACCACGAACTCTCGGATAGAAAGACGGACGAGCGTACAACAATGTGGTCTTATAAGGGCACCGTTTTTACCAACTGCGCTATGGAGCCCTAAAAGGAAAGCAAGAAGGCACCTACTATGCTCTCAGAAAATTTTATTCCTAAATTTATTCACCTCGATGTCGTGAGCAGTCCTTCACTAGAATAGAAGAAGCGAAACTCAGCACCAGTTGCGTGTCATGGTCGATTTCAGACTTATTTTTTACACCATAATCAAGAACCTCAACACAACTGAGAAAAAACAATCTCATTTGCTTACGTTCAACGGTTTAGGAATTTTTTCTAGTTCGCTCTGGGTACTTAGTCAATGTTAGCGAAGTGATACATGGTACTAAGTCCAGTACCGATCGGGAACAATAAATGCGGTTATTAATTTATTATTATTATTATTATGAAGCACTTATCACTGAAGTAATGTGAAATCGCTCACATTTTGTTAATATACTATGAAATTGGAAACTTACTACACCAATTTTCTATTCTGATATCTGTTTTCGAAGATCTTCTGCTGCTGCGTTTTCCTTCTATCCTTCAGTGTTTTGACTGCTCATTCTCTTTCTACTCTGCGCTCATGTTTTCTTCAATATATGCCTACACAAACCATGAACGATGAACCACGGATCTTGCCGAGGTGGGATGGTTTACATGCCTCAATGATACAGACAGCCGCACTGTATGTGCAACCACAATAGAAACAAACCTGTTACTGCTGTAAAGGGGCAGCGGCATTTCAGTAGTTGCAGGGGCAACAATGGGTATGATTGACTGATATGATGGTTGGTTGGTTGTTTGGGGAAGGAGACCAGACAGCGTGGTCATCGGTCTCATCGGATTAGGGAAGGATGGGGAAGGAAGTCGGCCGTGCCCTTTCAGAGGAAGCATCCCGGAATTTGCCTGGAGCGATTTAGGGAAATCACGGAAAACCTAAATCAGGATGGCCGGACGCAGGATTGAACCGTCGTCCTCCCGAATGCGAGTCCAGTGTCTAACCACTGCGCCACCTCGCTCAGTGACTGATATGACCCCTTAACATTTAGTCAATAGGGTCTTGCTGTGTTGGTACTGCGAATGGCTGGAAGTAATGGAAAACTGCTTTCATTATTTCTCACGAAGTCATGCAGCTCTGTTCTATAGGATTGAGAGCTGCTTGAAACCAGTATTTAGACTGAAGAGTAGAAATGAAAGAAGAAGAACGACAACGACATACACCTATACTTCAATATCATTGATAACTTGTTTTGTGTGTCTTAATCGTTTCTATCACCGCAATTTTTCTGCTGTATTGCTGGTTCTATCGCCAAATAACTATTCATGAACGATTCTCTAATCTGTGTGTTTTAATGTTAAGTTTTTAATATACTGCTTAGTTCATCGAGTTTTTAGAAAGCTGGATTTCATAATTTGTCTGTACATCTGGTTTTAATATCTTTCTGTAGCACCAAAATGCCGTAATCGAGTAGTAGCTTACCTTGGAGTTCTCTCGTAACTGAACACAAGTAATATGTACTCATACCACTCTTTTGTGGTATAAGAGTTTCTTCGCGTGTGGCAATCGGTTCCTCACATTTTTCTCACTTTTGTGACAGTATGTCATCTTGCATTACAGACAAAATTCTTTTACGTATCTTTATTTTTGTCACCGTGCGTCATCTTGCATCTTAGGTAAAATTCTTTCAGTTTTTCTTTCATTGAACCTTTCTCACTAACAGCATTAAGCAGTATATTGTACACATTAAGCGATATACTGTGCTAAGGATTATGTCCATCCCGTTCAGCAAGTCTTCTTAATCTTCCTTATTTTTCACCAGGAGAGCTATGTCTCCTATGAACTTGGTGTTGGTACCAATGTCCAATGCACTTCAATCCTTCTCGGGAATTCTGCACCAGTTGCGACGTAGTCAGCTGTTGAACATTTCATCTAATTAAATTCAATTTATTGATCGTCCGTTGTTATTTACAGAACTGGATTCTCAAAATGAAAAGTAGCGGAAACAACGGGTTCTACCACGTTTGGATCCCACTAAGATGCGAAACAGTGTGTCTAGCATTTCCTTGCCATTCACGTCCTCTCAGAAGTTGTTATTGTTGTTGTTCTTCTGGTATTCAGTACAAAGAGTAGTTTAATGCAGCTCTCCAGGTCACTCTATCTTGTGCAAATCTCTCAATATCTGAATAACTACTGCAACCTACACCCTCCTGAATCTGTTTACTATATTGATTCCTTGGTCCCCGTCTACGATCACACTTCCCTCCATTACTAAACTGGTGATCCCTTGACGTCGCAGAATATGTCCTGACCCTTCTTTTGGTCAGGATGTGCCACAAATATCTTATCTCCCAGATTGTATTCAGCATCTCCCCCTTAGTTATGTGCCCATCTAATCTTCAGTATTCTTCTGTAGCACCACAGTTCAAAAGCGTTTATTCTGTTCTTGTCTAAATTGTTTACCGTCCATGTTTCACTTTCGTACATGGCTGCACACCAGACAAATACCTTCAGTAAAAACTTCCTGACACTTAAATCTATACTCGATGTTAATAAATTTCTCTTCTTCAGAAACGCTTTTCTTGCCATTGTCAGTGTACATTTTCATTCCCTCTACGTTGCCCATCATTTATTTTGCTGCCCAATAGCAAAACTCATCTACTACAATGTGTGACTCGTTTACTAATCTAAGTCCGTCAACATCACCTGATTTAAATCGACTATACTCCATTATCGTTGTTTTGCGTTTGATGGTCATCTTATATTCTGCTTTCAAGACGCTGTCCGTTCCGTTCAGCCGGCCGGGGTGGCCGAGCAGTTCTAGGCGCTTCAGTCTGGAACTGCGCGACCCCTGCGTTCGCAGGTTCAAATTCTGCTCGGGCATGGATGTGTGTGATGTCCTTAGGTTAGTTAGGTTTAAGTAGTTCTAAGTTCTAGGGTACTGATGACCTCAGATGTTAAGTCCCATAGTGCTCAGAGCCATTTTTTCGTTACGTTCATCTGCTCTTCCATGTCCTTTACTGTCTCTGATAGAATTACAGTGCCATCGGTAAACCTCCCAGTTTTTATTTCTTCTCCCGGAACTTTAATTCACACTTTAAATTATTCTTTGTTTTGCTTTGTTGGTTGTTCATTGTACATATTGAATAATATCGGCTGTAGGCTATAGCCCTGTGTCATTCCCTGCTCAGTCTCTGCTTTCTTTTCATGCCCCTCAATTCCTACAACTACCGTCTGGTTTTTGTGTAAGTTGTAAGCAGCCTTTCACTCCCTGTATTTTATCCCCGCTACCTTCAGAATTTCAAAGAGAATATTGCAGACATCATTGTCAAAAACTTTCTCTAAATCTACAAATGCTAAAAACGTAGGTTTGTCTGTCCTTAACTCGTCTTCTAAGAGAAGTCATAGGGTAGCTGTTGCCTCGCGTGTTTCTGCGTTTCTCCGAAATCCAAACAGATCCTCGCTGAGGTCGGCTTTTACCAGTTTTTCTACGTCTCTGTAACGTATCCTTGTAAGTATTTTGCAACCATGACTTATTAAACTAACAGTTCGGTATTGTTCACACCTCAGCACCTACTTTCTTTGGAACTGGAATTATTACATTACTCTTAAAGTCTGAGGGTATTTCTCCTGTCTCATGCATCCTACACACCGTGCGGAATAGTTTTGTTTGTCTTCTACTTGTGGGACCTTGTTTCGACTTAGGTCTTTCAGTGGTCTGTCAAATTCCTCTCGTAGCGCCGTATCTTCCATATCTTCATCTATCTTTTATAATA
Organism: Schistocerca serialis cubense; assembly: GCF_023864345.2. Lineage (NCBI taxonomy): Eukaryota > Metazoa > Arthropoda > Insecta > Orthoptera > Acrididae > Schistocerca > Schistocerca serialis. The sequence goes on from NC_064638.1 coordinate 852,097,036, forward strand.
TAGCCATTAAGTTCATGCCGGCCGCGGTGGCCGTGCGGTTCTAGGCACTTCAGTCCGGAACCGCATGACTGCTACGGTCGCAGGTTCGAATCCTGCCTCGGGCATGGATGTGTGTGATGTCCTTATGTTAGTAAGGTTTAAGTAGTTCTAAGTTCTAGCGGACTGATGACCTCAGATGTTAAGTCCCATAGTGCTCAGAGCCATTTGAACCATTTTAAGGTCATCTCCCTTGTACAGACCTTCTATATACGGCTTCCACCTTTCAGTTTCCCCATCTCTGCCTAGTACTGGTTTTCCATCTGAGCTCTTGATTTTCATACGGCTACTTCTCTTTGCTCCAAAGACCTCTTTAATTTTTCTTGTATGCGTTATCTACCTTTCGGCTAGTGAAATAAGCTTCTAAACCCTTATATTTGTCTTCTAACCACTCCTGCTTATCCATTTTGCTCTTCCTGTCAGTTTCATTTTTTAGGCGTTCGTATTGCCTTTCGCCTGCTTCATTGGATACATTTTTATATTTTGACCTTTTCTCAACTGAATTCAGTATCTCCTCTGTTATCCAAGGATTTCTACTAGGCCTCGTATTTTCACCTGTTTAACTCTCTGCTGCCTTCACTCTTTCCACCCATTCGTCTTCTACTGCATTCCTTTCTCCTGTTCTACACAATCATTGCCTAATGTTCCCTCTGAAGCTCTCAGCAATCTCTGATTCTTTCAACTTAACCAGGTCCCATCTCCTTATTTTCGAACTTCTTTTACAATTTCTTCAATTTTAATCTATAATTTATAACCAATAAATTGTGGCCATAGTCCTCATCTGCTCCAGAAAATGTCTTACAGTTTAAAATCTGGCCCCAAATCTCTTTTACCATCACATAATCTATCTGGATCATTCTGGTGTATCCTGGTCTCTTCAAAGTATACAACCTTCTTTCATAATTCTGAAGCCAATTACGTTCTGTGCAAAATTCTACTAGGAAGCTTCCTCTTTCATTCCTTTCCCCCAGCCCATATTTACCTACTGTTTTTCATTCTGTTCCTTTTCCTGCTATCGAATTCCAGTTCCCCATCACAACTGAATTTTCATTTCTCTTAACTGTCTGAATAGTTTCTTTTATCTCAACAAACATTTGTTGAATCACTTCATCATGTTCAGTGCTAGTTTGCATATACTGTAAACTTGTACTATTGTGAGGGATGTGGGCTTCGTGTCCATCTTGGCTACGATAATGCGTTCACTACGTAGTTCATAATAGCTTACACGCATTCCTGTTGTCTTGTTCATTATTAAACGTACTAATGCATTACCGATGTTTGATTTTGCATTTACAACCTTGTCCGAAAGGACAGTGCGTACAATTGTTTCATCTAGACGGGTGATGATCCCACAACGGTCAGTGCGGATGCACAGTATCGTTCGACCTCCAAGCGGGAATCTAAAATTAGTGAGCATGGACGACAGGGACGGGGACTGCAGATAGGTGGCGCTTCGTATGGGAGGAGCCGGGAAGTGTGCCGAGATAGTCAGCGCATTAGTGATAAACAATGTATCCGGATGATGCAGTGGTTAATGCAGCTACCTACTAAGCAGTAGGTCCTGGGTTCGAGACCCGATCAAATACACATTTTCACGCGTCGCCGCTGATTCTGTGCGAAGTTGCTTTGCAGCTGATATCATCAGTTCATTATCTTTCCTTTATCTCACCTTCAACATCAAATTACATACTACCCACTTCCGTTTTTAAATTTTGTAATCTAGCTCCGATTCCAAACGACAGTTTTGTTTTTCCTGATGACGCCCTCCTGAGCCCGCCCGGAGAACCGAATGGGGGCCTATTTTACTTACCGAATATTTTACCCAATAGGTTGCTATAATTGTTCATCCATACAGTAGAGCAGCATGTCTCGGGAAAAATTACAGGTGTAGTTTCCACTTGCTTTCAGCCGTTCGCAGTACCAGCAAAACCCTTGTGGTTGATATTACTAAGTCAGACCTGTCAGTCATCCGTACTGTTGCCCTGCTACTGAAAAAGCTGCCGCCCCTCTTCAGGAACCACATGTTTGTTTGACTTCTCAACAGATGCCCCTCCGTCGTGGTTGCACCTACGGTACGGCTATCTGTGTCGGCGAAGCTGGCAAGTCACTCCAACAATGGTAACGTCCGTGGTTCTAAGGGGGTGGGGGGGGGGGCGCCTCTCAGAGGACGATACCAAAAATCAGTTTCTATAAAATGTTTTCCAATTTTCTTATTCTGCTCAAACATGCGTCCACGTGGACGATGCTTGTTGTTGTCCACAAAGGAAATGGATTCATTAGAGAACATTTACAACAGCTTTGTCACTTCAAGTTTTCATACGGTCGTCGGGTCAGTTCATTTGGAAGTGACCCGAAATTAAGGAATATCTTTGGATCTTGCAGTTCGATTCAAGATGAGTAAATGTTCTGAAATACTAGGCACTTATCTGGTACGTTAGCTGGCTAGAATCCAAGATATCCAAGGTCAGCCGGCCGCGGTGGTCTAGCGGTTCTAGGCGCTCAGTCCGGAACCGCGAGACTGCTACGGTCGCAGGTTCGAATCCTGCCGCGGGCATGGATGTGTGTGATGTCCTTAGGTTGGTTAGGTTTAAATAGTTCTAAGTTCTAGGGGACTGATGACCACAGATGTTAAGTCCCATAGTGCTCAGAGCCCATATCCAAGGTCAACAGATTAATAAATGACCATTCACTAGTGAATAAGGACGTAATAGATAAAAACCTATCCTTAATGCACCTGAAGTCAACAGTCGGAATTAAAGAAAGTAAGGAAGGTTCCATTTTACGTGCTGTCGACTGCGAGATTGTTGGAGCTCTGGCTCAGCTGGAGAAGTATGGACGAATGTCAGATAAACCTTGAAAGAAATTCCTCGCTTGCCCGACAGCAAAAAAACCGGGGTGCCGACGACGATTCCGGAGCAGTCAAGGAATCGGAAGCCGAGTGCAGTGCGTGCAGCGCGGCGCCTGGCGCTTACGTCAGACGCCCGCTTGCAGAGGCGTGATTCAGCGCGGCTGATATATGGCTGCTCGTCACGGACAGAGCGCTGGAATTTCGCGACGTGGTGCACGCGGGCAGCCAAGGCCGCCGCAGGCGCATCGTCCACGTGGACGCCACGTGCGCCCTCCACCCACACCTGGTGCCTGGTGCTGAGGCAACCTTCTCTGTTCTGCAATCGCGTTTTCGGTTGCTTCTCACGCGCTCCCTATTGTGATACCCCTTGTGCACACTCCAGACTGAGTCTGGTCTTTCATCAAGAGAGTTGTCTCTGAGTCTATTCTCTCAGTACCATCCTTCAGGCCGGCCGGTGTGGTCGAGCGGTTTTAGGCGCTACAGTCTGGAACCGTGCAACCACCACGGTCGCAGGTTCGAATCCTACCTCGGGCATGCATGTATGTGATGTCCTTAGGTTAGTTAGGTTCAAGTAGTTCAAAGTTCTAGGGGATTGATGACCTCAGCAGTTAAGTCCCATAGTGCTCAGAGCCATTTGTACCATTTGAACCACCCTTCAGGTAAAATTCTTTCAGATACTTCAGGGACCTACCCTCGATCGCTGTATTGTTACACAAAACGGTTTAATGTTGAAACTTCCTGGAAGATTAAAACTGTGTGCTGGTCCGAGACTCGAACTCGGGACCTTCGCCTTTCGCAGGCAAGTGCTGTACCGTCTGAGCTACACAACCACGACTCACGTCCCGTCCTCACAGCTTTACTTCTGCCAGTACCCCGTTTCCTACCTTCCAAACTTTACAGAAGCTCTCGTGCGAAAGGCAAAGGTCCCGAGTTCGAGTCTCGGTCCAGGACGCAGTTTTAATCTGCCAGGAAGTTTCATATCAGCGCACACTCCGCTGCAGAGTGAAAATCTCATTCTGGAAACATCCCCGAGGCTGTGGCTAAGCCATGTCTCCGCAATATCCTTTCTTTCAGGAGTGCTAGTTCTGCAAGGTGCGCAGGAGAGCTTCTGTAAAGTTTGGAAGGTAGGAGATGGGATATTGGCAGAAGTACAGCTGTGAGGACGGGGCGTGAGTCGTGCTTGGGTGGCTCAGATGGTGCCGGCACGGTAGCTCAGCGTGTTCGGTCAGAGGGTTAGCAGCCATCTGTAACAAAGGAAACTGAGCTAATCGATCAACAACGAACTTACATGGATGTCTTACGGCGTCTGCCCCGAGCAGATGCAACTAACAAAAGCAAACAAAATGAGATTTAAAAAAAAAAAGATGGTAGAGCACTTGCCCGCGAAAGGCAAAGGTCTCGAGTTCGAGGCTCGGTCCAGCACACAGTTTTAATCTGCCAGGAAGTTTCATATCAGCGCACACTCCGCTGCAGAGTGAAAATCTCATTCCGGTTAAATGTTGCTTACGACAGCGGTGGCGTAGTGTGCTAATATTGGTATCGACCGTTGAATGCTGGGAATTATATGACGTTCATACTAACGCAAAGGTTTTGATATGAAACATTCGCTTTACGACGATAATTTACTGAGCGGACAAGGGTACATACACGAACCTGTCAACCACAGAGGAACGGCATAATTCAAATGGTTCAAATGGATCTGAGCGCTATGGGACTTAACTTCTAAGGTCATCAGTCCGCTAGAACTTAGAACTACTTAAACCTAACTAACCTAAGGACATAACACACATCCATGCCCGAAGCAGGATTCGAACCTGCGACCGTAGCGGTCGCGCGGTTCCAGACTGTAGCGCCTAAACCGCTCGGCCACTCCGGCCGGCGAACAGCATAATTATTTACGTCATGGCGAGTCGTTGCCAACATGAACACACTACACCGCCGCTGTAGTAAGTAAAATTTTACACCGCATACAAATTCAGGAATATTTTGCTGACGAGGTGCATGAAATTTTCCCACCTGTCTGCCTGAATTTTGAGAGTAAGGTCAGACAGTTCTGCCAGACTTCTTGGACTTTTCTGTTTGACCAGCTGAGTGGTCATGAATTTTCTATCGAATTTTTTTTTCTTCCTATTAAAACTATAATGTGTCACGTCATTTCTGCGTCCTTCAGGTCCACCATACCATTTTATTTCTCGATACTAGCTTTGCTGGCACTTTTGTAGAATTCCAAAACCTGTCCAGTTAGTTTGCTTGCTTCCAGTCTTATAATTTGTCCATAGAATTTTAGTCACAGTATTTTTATATTGAAGTATGTTGTTACACGTCTTAACCTTTGTGGCTGAGTGACTCAGTGGTAAACGGCCGGTCTACACATTTCATAGTGTCGGGTTCGATCCCGACTCAATCCTGTGATTTTCATCCATCAGATAATATTTTGAAGGCAAAACCTCTAAACTACAAGTACTTTATTTAGAGCCACGCAGAGTGGCCCCGCGGTTCGAGGCGCAATGTCACGGACTGCGCGGCCCCTCCCGCCGGAAGTTCGAGTCGTCCCTTGTGCATGTGTGTGTGTGTTGGTCTTAGCATAAGTTAATTTAAGTAGTGTGTAAGTGTAGGGACCGATGACCTCAGCAGTTTGGTCCCTTAGGAATTCACACACATTTGAACATTTGAACTTTATTTATAAGCACGACCGATTTCGTTGTATTTTAGATGCATCATCTGGTGCTATAAAATCATCATAAAAGAGAATGGGATGATCCAGCTTTGATAGTCAGCAATTTTTCGTTAAGTAGCGGACGCCAATTATAAAACAACACAGAACGATACCCGAATACGCTCCCGTGATGTGGTGAGCTAATACTGAAAAAGTTATAACAAAAGGATAGTATATGATCATTGGTGGGGTACAATTAAGCAGTAGGCCTACCCTTTCCTCAATTACCATCGCAAGCACATGCACTGGACGTGTACTAACAGGCGGCACATCAAGATGGAACGTATCATTTGTCACGTATCTTTTATTTCCCCTCTGGCAGTGTCTACTGATGTGAAAAATGCCCCGTTTCACGCGACGCTGTAGTTCCTACTATAACAGACCGCGTTAAGTCAGGTCGAAGGAAGGCAAAGGCACAACGCCTCCGTAAGGATCATGCATAGTAAAGCACTGTGGTGTTCAAAACGATCTCCGGACTGATGACTGCTCTGCTTCCTGATACTTTTCAACTATATTTGGAGGTTGATTCGATTGTTTCCAAGAGCAGCAATCATACGAAGAGCAAAATAGCTGATTTGTTGGAGTAGATCAAGAATATGTTTCTTTCAGTTCAACTTTAGCACCAATACGTACCCCAACAATATGGAACATTCTATCCTGTTTACTCACATGTACTACATCAGTTGTTGGTATGCCTCTATCAGTTGCTAAGAACAGAATATAATGCTTATTTTCAAAATTAAAAGAGGGAGTCCATTTTCAAATAGGCTGTTAGTAGCTGTTTGAAAGACATCACTAACGATTTATTTAGCTGTATTTTCTCTTATGGGGTTTATTGCAACTTTAGAACCGTCTGTAGAAAGTATCACTTGTGCTTGATAAATGTGAAGTGGAGGGTCATTAACATGTATCAGGAATAGAAGTGAACCCAAAATTGAACCCTAAGGGACTCCCTTCGTGATTTCTCCTCAGTCACTAAAATTTTTCCTCCGTCTAACGTTGATGAATCATTCAACATAACTTTTGCACTCGCCCAGGAATCTGGCAAGTGAATCGTCAAAATTACGTGGCCGCACGTTTCCCGATTCTTGCAGAATTTCCGTATTGCAAAAATAACTTGGATGATCACTAAGAATCTACTTTAGACCACTTTTAAACACTGTCTACGCCCCAGAGAAAACTCAGTGTAACTTTACTCCTGGGAGGTCTGCCGCTTGACTTTTCGATTATATAAGCAATTCAGACATCTGAAAATGTTAAATATTCTAGCCTTTCAGCGAAACAGTCTCAGAATGCAAGAGCTATAAGTGGATTTTCCCCTATCCCTCTATTAGTAGTCCTCTAGAAAGCGATGCATCCCTCAGGACTTTCCACAAGTTTATTGTCAAGAGTTGCTGGAAAACATCTGCCGTCATGGGAGAGTCATCAGCCCTTATTCCCGCATAATAAAACTCCTCCCGAACAGGCCTTGAAGGCCCAACGGTACTGCATGGCCGCCGTGTCATCCTCAGCTCCTAGGCGCTACTGGATGCGGATATGGAGGGGCATGTGGTCAGCATACCTTTCTCCCGGCCGTATGTCAGTTTCCGAGACCGGAGCCGCTACTTCTCAATCAAGTAGCTCCTCAGTTTGCCTCACAAGGACTGAGTGCACCCCGCTTGCCAACACCGCAAGGCAGACCGGATGGTCACCCATTCAAGTGCTAGCGCAGCCCGACAGCGCTTAACTTCGGTGATCTGACGGAAGCCGGTGTTACCACTGCGGCAAGGCCATTGCCATGCCCGCCTAATAGCTTCTATCATAACCTCTTTTAGGCAAAGTAGTGCTGGCTTTCGAATAAAAAATGTGGCCCTCAACTACGTACCGTCAGATTCAGAGTTGAAATATTAAAAGTTTTGGCTAGTTTCGTTGTCTAGGGGCTGCGATACGTAGTTACCGCATAACAAGCCAAATACTGCTGAGTCTACCGTATACAATATGAATATACTGATGAATCGAATGGTCGAAGGTTCCTAGCACTCGGCAATTGCGAATTTTGAATGTGACATAGATATTTATAAATGAAAGATTACAATTAAATGAAATCTCCCGGTACTATTTTAACGACTTTAAATGATGAGTACGATAGCAGAAGTACCGTTAACAGTGCCATTATTACTGCAAAACACTTATTGGTGTCGATTGTCCAGCAATTAAATAAAATATAAGCGGAATAACAGGGAAACAATAGATTCCTACTTCATGTAATTAGTTATGAGCAACAACATAGCTCGTGAGCTATTCACTTCTAAACGCATACTACGTCTTCACTGCAGAAGCCACGGAAATCTCACAAGTGCACCAGTCGGCACTATGATCTATTTCTATTTCCCGCGGCCACATGCTAACTCAGCACTCTCCAAGTCTCTCCCGCGACAATCGGTCGCGCCTTCCTATTCAGCACCCCCTGTCCCGTGCGACCCGATGCTCCTCCCCCACTTCCCTCCAGTCTCTCCATTGGCTTCAGTAGTTGCCTACCATAGTAACGAGCGCTGTGATTGGCTAGAGCGCTCCCCCCATGGCTCCAAGCCAACGCACACTTACAAAAATATCGAAACACATACAAAATACTGGATTTACATTTAAATAACTTGAAATTAAATAAATATTCCTACAGCTGGACCATAAACACGCTCTAACACACATTATTAACTACATAAACAAATCAAATAAACGTATATCAAAGGAATAGAAACATAAGTAGGCCAGTAGCCTAATGTCTCAGTGCTTTCTAAAACACAGTAAATATTTGACCAATTTCTTCATGAATAGTATATATCGGATATAAACAAAGACATAGACAAATGAATATATTTATAAGCATGCTGCTAGCTTTTTTTCGTGTAACTGTGCAGTACTTATGGCTTGACACGATCAGTAGTAATCGGTCACTTTGACCTCCAATAACTCATTTAATGTTCAACTTACATGCCTGTAATTCATACCAATTTAGGTTTACACTAATAGCTTTCTAAAGACACGTCGATCGATAAAATCGGATGAACCGTTTAGATTTTGGAAATTCGTTGCTGAGTGATACTTGTATAATTTACAGTCAGATACTAAACTTTAAATTAATAAAGATATTGAATATCTGATTACACCATCAGAATCGTCGCGCAAATAATGGTTATGTAAATGTTTCTTTTTAAGGTATCATGATTCCTCATGCTATTATTAATTTCTACATGAACTGTGAAATGTCTGCCATTATGGTTTTACAAAGTCCACCATCTTTGGCATTACCGGCATATAAATCTGCTTCATCGACACAAAGCAAATTCTTCGACAAAGCGTCAACAAGGAATTCCCGGCCACACGCGGTCGGTCTGGACCACGCGCTGGGGCTACCCCTCTTGCTCCAGCTAATGTTCAGCACTACGCAGGTGTTGACGAACGCCGGCTTGCCGAATGGCCCGTGCGGCCACGCCAATTCCGAAATTAGAATATTTTCAGGGCGCCACAACTCGCCCTTTACCTCACAGTAAGAACAGAACTATTATCAGCTCCAGGTTGGATAAAACCTAAAGCCCGACAATGGTCTCCTGCGTCCCTAATAGCCACTGGAAGAATTCTACTCACTAACGAAGTAGTTTAGAAAACCCTCGTTCGACCAATTCTTTAACACTGCTTACCAGTCTTGGATCTGTACATGATAGGTTAATAGGGGATACAGAGAACAAGCAAAGAAGAACAGAACTTTTCGTTACAGGTTACGCTAGTGTGCGCGAATTCGACATGCAGATGGTTTTCCAACGCCACTGGCAGACGCTTCGGTAAAGCAGTTCACCATCAGAGTGTTGTTTACTGTTTAAATTGCAAAAGCTTATGTTCCTAGAAGAGTCAACCAATAAATTGCTTCCTCCTACGTATATCTTGCGAAAAGATGGTGAAGCTAAAGTTAGAGAGATTGGTACTTGCACCAAGGCTTACCAAAAAACGTTCTTTCAGCGGACTGTTCTCCAAATACGGGTGGAAATGACAGTGGAACACCAAATACCCTCCCTCACATACCATCAGATGACTTGCGAAGTTGTAGATGCAGATGCAAGGATCCCATGGCGTGACCTGCAGTGTGTTAAAACAATTACTGAAGTAATTCTTATCAAATCCTGTTTTTAGAAATGAATCGACTGCATTTTCTTTATGCATATGAAACAAAAATTTAAATGTGTAAATAGTTTTATGTAAGAAAGGGTCTCTTAGTCCTGGATGTGACTGACTCCTTAAATGCCATCAAATGCACGGAGCATATATATTTCTTGGAAGTAATAGTGTTCATAAAATGTCACAGTACTAGAGGCCATGCTTTCAGCTTTAGATGGTACATAAGTTATATTCATGCTGTTGATACTGGATACATCTTATCTGGGAAAATACAGAGTATGACGCAACGGATTCATTGACATTGTCGTTACAAACGGTTCCTTGACCACTGGCTGGATCCACATTTTCTCGTTTCCTTGCTGTTACTGCTAAGCAAGAAAATTCGTTCGGACATAGACACTTAGTGCTATCTGTGTAAAGCCGGGACAAGCCACTAGTATGGTATTGTATGAAGTAGGTTACGGTAGTGAGTTTACATGGATAGCACACTGGTGTTATTTTCTTCTTCATTATCTCTATCAAAGAATTTTAAGCCATATGATTCTTCGTAGCTTCCATCATTACCATCCAGTTCTGAATCTATTGTAACACCCCACCCATCATTTATCTGGTTTTGGTGTGTGTTCACCCCAGGTAATTGACTAACAGATCAACAGAGAGTGCAAAACTGCCGCAGTGTCAGATAACACAAAGATAGTAATAAGGCCCTCTGACTCCTGATTGAACTGCGGTGGCAGTGTTGACATTAATTGATTCAGAATTGATCCCTTTTAATTAACAAGGGGTGCACATTGATGTTACACTCCTGGAAATTGAAATAAGAACACCGTGAATTCATTGTCCCAGGAAGGGGAAACTTTATTGACACATTCCTGGGGTCAGATACATCACATGATCACACTGACAGAACCACAGGCACATAGACACAGGCAACAGAGCATGCACAATGTCGGCACTAGTACAGTGTATATCCACCTTTCGCAGCAATGCAGGCTGCTATTCTCCCATGGAGACGATCGTAGAGATGCTGGATGTAGTCCTGTGGAACGGCTTGCCATGCCATTTCCACCTGGCGCCTCAGTTGGACCAGCGTTCGTGATGGACGTGCAGACCGCGTGAGACGACGCTTCATCCAGTCCCAAACATGCTCAATGGGGGCAGATCCGGAGATCTTGCTGGCCAGGGTAGTTGACTTACACCTTCTAGAGCACGTTGGGTGGCACGGGATACATGCGGACGTGCATTGTCCTGTTGGAACAGCAAGTTCCCTTGCCGGTCTAGGAATGGTAGAACGATGGGTTCGATGACGGTTTGGATGTACCGTGCACTATTCAGTGTCCCCTCGACGATCACCAGTGGTGTACGGCCAGTGTAGGAGATCGCTCCCCACACCATGATGCCGGGTGTTGGCCCTGTGTGCCTCGGTCGTATGCAGTCCTGATTGTGGCGCTCACCTGCACGGCGCCAAACACGCATACGACCACCATTGGCACCAAGGCAGAAGCGACTCTCATCGCTGAAGACGACACGTCTCCATTCGTCCCTCCATTCACGCCTGTCGCGACACAACTGGAGGCGGGCTGCACGATGTTGGGGCGTGAGCGGAAGACGGCCTAACGGTGTGCGGGACCGTAGCCCAGCTTCATGGAGACGGTTGCGAATGGTCCTCGCCGATACCCCAGGAGCAACACTGTCCCTAATTTGCTGGGAAGTGGTGGTGCGGTCCCCTATGGCACTGCGTAGGATCCTACGGTCTTGGCGTGCATCCGTGCGTCGCTGCGGTCCGGTCCCAGGTCGACGGGCACGTGCACCTTCCGCCGACCACTGGCGACAACATCGATGTACTGTGGAGACCTCAGGCCCCACGTGTTGAGCAATTCGGCGGTACGTCCACCCGGCCTCCCGCATGCCCACTATACGCCCTCGCTCAAAGTCCGTCAACTGCACATACGGTTCACGTCCACGCTGTCGCGGCATGCTACCAGTGTTAAAGACTGCGATGGAGCTCCGTATGCCACGGCAAACTGGCTGACACTGACGGCGGCGGTGCACAAATGCTGCGCAGCTAGCGCCATTCGACGGCCAACACCGCGGTTCCTGGTGTGTCCGCTGTGCCGTGCTTGTGATCATTGCTTGTACAGCCCTCTCGCAGTGTCCGGAGCAAGTATGGTGGGTCTGACACACCGGTGTCAATGTGTTCTTTCTTCCATTTCCAGGAGTGTATATTCAGCTATTGAACACCAGATGCAATTGTTGAACTTAAAATTAATTAGGAAAGTGACTTGGGATTTCAACTACTAGATTGAAAGCAGATGGAGTCGATTAGCACAGATTTATTTTAACTCATGACCTTCAATTATCACATTACATGACTCTCCTAACAAGCAGTGGTAATAAATTGCGTTTGCTTGGAGTAAAGCGCGATAAATCAAAAGTAATTCCTATCGACCGACCCAGGCGTAATGCAAAGTGCGAGAAGAATTCTACAATACACAGCCCATGAAACCCTCGTGGAAACTTTGCTGACGTGATCCAACAAATTAATCAGTGGCCGGAGCGGGCACAATATCACCTAATTCAGCGTGGCAGAGAGGTGTTGTTGTGCAGACATCGGCCGACCTCGTGGTGCTGCAAGGCTGCGCTCATCTATTCAATCCTAGCTATCTTGCTCAGTACATAGCTGAACCAAAACTTCCTATCTCCAAGCTCAATCGTTCCATTTGCTAAGTCCTAAACTGCAGAGATGCTCACTCTTTCTCAGACAAGCTGAGTAAAGAACGCCACGTCCGCACTCCAGGCAAGCTGGGAACGGAAGACGTCTACGGAGATTACTCCCAGTCCGCTCTTCACCTCAGTTTCCCCTCCAGCAAAATCACTTACGCCAATTGCAGTGCAAGTCGCGTTAATTATGCGTCGCTTCCCAGTGCTGACCAATGCCTGCTCTGGGAAGTGAACAAATTCCCACAGAATTTCCCTTCCTCTCAACTTCTATTTTGCTCCTCCCAGGCCACCCATCAAGGTTAGCGTCTGCACAAATACCACGTTTTCCGGAATTCTGACTCCCAGGAGAGTACTTCAAATTCCTTGGTCCTACATTCCCATCGGAGGCCGGCGTATTTCGTTCTGTCGCTCTTCTCGTGATTTGTTTCAGACTCTGCGGACCGTGAATTCAGCGTGAAGTTGCTATAGTCACGAACACGCATATTTTGACCTCTGTTGACTGCTCCACCATAGCTTCGCGTGGCTTTCTCGCATGTTTCACAGAAAACGGGACGACGGACATTTATCAACAGGCGTACAAGTTCTCCGTCTGTTTCCTGGTACACCAGCATTATTTAACTAAGATGAAACATGTGACATATTAACTAATTAACTATAGACAAAGTACAACAGTTGTACAGAGAAGAAGATAATTGAACAATGAAATTTGGTGATATATTCCAAAGATGTGTCTGAACAAAGTAATCTGTTCTTTAATAAGTCCTAAATTACGAACAGATAAGATACAGTAGTGATGTTAAGCAGGTGAGTGACGCAGCTGTGATCATACAAAATAATTTTTTTTAACGCAACGAGAAAAATTATAGTAACTTAACTAAAGGAAATGGACATGTGAGTAAGAGGGGTAGTTTACAACATGGCGTGGATGGGATTATGAGTAGCATCTGCAGTTAGAAGTGATGTCTAAGGGAAATGTGTCTGGTCATTCAGTACTAAGCTTGTGTTGATGGGCATGTGTCTGTTAATTTACGTTATTTCGAAATATTTTGTCTTACTTCCTTTATCGATGTGATGTAATACTCCAGGTTAGTATGGCCCTCTTTAAGCAGAAGGTGTGCAGAAGTAGTCTCCTTTTCTAAGTTTCCAGCTTTTGCGGTGTTGCTTCAAGCGTCTACATATTTCCCTGCGGGACTGACCTATGAAGAATTAGTACAATTACAAGTAATTTTATAGGTTCCACTCTTTTCAAATACTGGAGTGCTGTCTTTACTATTGAGCAAAAAGTGTCCAACACTCTAGTGCACATAAAATGACATTTTTACGTTCCTGAATTTAAGCTTTCTGGCTATATCCAGTGTGGCTTCTTCCAAGTACGGAATCAAGTACCATTTATTGTGTTCTTGAGGTGGTGGGCCAAGAATAGGGTGAAGAAGACAGTGCACCTGTTGTTTCTGCTTTTTCTGCGTTATAGAATCCACTAAGGCAGGATGATAGCCACTGTTTGATGCTATTTGTCTGATTGTCTTCAGTCCTGAGGAAGGGTATCAGGCGATGCCCATTTAATGAAAAGCTCACTGGGCGTTGGAACTGGCCGGTATTACCATATCTGTGGTGGTAGGTTTCCTATAAATCTTGAAAGTATGAATACGGTTACTGATGTCAGTAGTTTGGTATAAATATTGACGTTTCTTGTCTTATTCAATAATGTGTATCATTTGATCTAAGAAATTTCGTTAGCGCTGACTTCCATACAGATTTCGTCAGCTTTGGCCACTACCAATTTTTCGCTTCCATAAAGATGTACTGGTCCAGACATAACTGTAAAACTGACGTAGTTTTTCTTTTCAATTAGCATTAACGGTTCCAAGTATTATCAATCAGTGGAAAGATGCTCCTATTTGAGCGGAAAAGAGCGAATGCACTCCTGTTCAAAAGACTTTGATTGAAACGTAGGGTACCAACTACCTCATTCTACCTTCCTCATTATCGTTCAAAACTTTCCCAAACATATTGGCATGTGAACATATTCGCGCTCTTTTTAACGTGCAACTCACCTCTCACATCCACAAGCTCCCCTGATTCCCACTAGCCCGTCGCTCAAAGGTCACTCATACCCATCCACTCCCACTTACCACCCATTCATTCAGCCCAGCTATATTTCTTTATCCCCATATGCTCTCGAACTTTCACTGTTTCCTGCTTCACAGACAGCCTTCTGTCTTACTACTTCTGTCTCCTCGCTCTGTCCCCGTCCACTGTCACTGTCCTACTGTTACTATCTTCTCTCACTGTCACTCTCCCTCTTGCTCTCTCTTGCTGCTGCTGTCTCGTTCGTTCCTTCCCACTGCTGATGTCTCTAATCACTGTAACAATCGGTCTCTTCCTCTTTGTCACTGTTATAGTCTCTGTCTCTCATTATCACTGACTGTCACCCACTTTCACTTTCTCCTAGTCTTTATTCCTTTCCCACTGGCACTGTTCCCATCACTCTTTCCCTAGCGCCTGCCACTGTCACACATGTTCTACTGCCACTGTGTCCCTCTCTTTCTATCACACTGCCATTATCTCTTTCGCTCTTTCTACACCACAACCACAATCTACTGCCTTCCAGTATTTATTAATTTTTCATCTCTTTCTCACTGCCACTATCTACTTCTCTCTCAGAATAACAAAGAGCGAGTACGTTCGAATGCCAACATTTGTTGGAAAATTTTTAAAGGTACTGAGGGAGGTAGAATGAGGTCAGTCTCTTAAACAGGAGCATATTCACCTTTTTCCGTTGTTTCCCTTCTTTTCTCTACCGCAGCGTGGTATCTCACCCATATGAAAAGAACTGTATGGGTCAGTAAAATTTTGATACTTTACTTATGAGAATCAGAAATAACGCAAAACTGATTTCACGTCACATGGTTTACGTGCAAAATATTCACTACTACAAAATGGAATCCCCAGAACCCTAGCTATGATAACGGAGACACTTGACAACACATTTCTCCGTGATACGTCAATTTATTAACTAGGTTCTCGACTCACACCCGATTTTAAGTGCCCATTTTACGTGCACGATGCCGGCCAGGGTGGCCGAGCGGTTCTAGGCGTTTCAGTCTGGAACCGCGTGACCGCTACGGTCGCAGGTTCGAATCCTACCTCGGGCATGAATGTGTGTGATGTCCTTAGGTTAGTTAGGTTTAAGTAGTTCTAAGTTCTAGGGGACTGATGACCTCAGAAGTTAAGTCCCATAGTGCTCAGAGCCATTTGAACCATTTTTACGTGTACGATAACTTTGCTCCTCTCTGTCTCGGAAACAGATAAAGATATAAAGAAAATTTTCAAGGCTGTTCGGAGTCATAGAAATACGTTGCAAAAAAGTCATCCATTTGCTGCGTATAGCCATCTTGGAATCCGCGGCTTGGTTTTGGTACGAAAAAAATGGAAAAAAGACACTTTTCAGGGGTCTTCTAAGGAACCGTCCATGAACTAATGGTGCCTGCATAAGCCTCTTTAGGTCCATCGCATTCCACATGAAATGCAAAAAGAACGAAATGATTTGCTTCATTTGCCTAAGCAGGACGAAGTGTGTGATATTCATACACTGATTGTACTGTAAGACAGTGATACTAAAATAATCCCTCTGTTGGACATGCAAATCGTCCATAGCCCAAGGACTATCCAAAACATTTGACCTTACCTTTCTATCAACAACAGAACCCCGAGGTATTGGCTCCGGGAGAAACCCGTTTGCATGCGCGGCGTTTCGGAACATATTAGCCAGTGCATGCTGCCGCATGCGTAACGGTAATGTACACCTACCGATATCAGCTTCCCGTAAAATGTTCCATATTCTGCGAAAAGTTTACACAATGTGCTATCCATCTGCGGGAACAGAAGGGTGACGTGTGTTCGTAGGGGAAATAAACTCCCAAGTGGATATTCTCGTGCTACGCATCCATGCGGCGCCAAGTGTTATTCATAACCACAACCTTGGAAAAGTAGTCGTGAAGCAAAGGTAGTCAACTCAAACGTGAGGCGTCATGACATTCAAGTGTTCTCCATATTTTCGCCGGCGCAGTGGAGCCTTCGTGTCCCACTTGATTGCATGGAAGTAATTGGGGCAGGAGAGTTTATCTTTACTTATAAATCTACATATATGCTTCGAAAGTCATTATACAGTGAGTAGCGGAGGGTATTAATAAGCAAGTTGCTTTATATTTATAAATATTTTAGTTATGACAAACCTTTTATAATGTGCTGATTTTTATCCACTTGACGAATTGGCTTGAGGTTCAACATAAAATGAAAACGTTTCACAACTAAAGATTTTTAACACCTGAAGGAGACAGCAAAGTCTGTCGAAACCGGTTGATCTATATAAAGAAATATTTTGTAGGATATGTGCAGTGGAATGAATTCTTGCTAATAAACAAGCACCATTCTTCTCACTTCATTTATTCCGTTCATGGATGGTATGTGAAAATATACTGAGGTAGGTTCTTCCATGTAATTTTGCAATAAGATAATACCAAATTTACTCTTAGCTGTTTACTCTTGAAATATTCTGTTATTTCGCCAGGATCACTCAAATTTCAGGTATATGACATACGAGGGGCCGTCAATAAATAATGCAACATATTTTTTTCCGAAAGCAGGTTAGATTTATTCAGGATTCCGATACACTATTTATTCCCCACTCCTTTAGCTACAAAACCCTATTTTTCCCTGTGATCTCCGTTCAAAGTGACGACCTTATTGGGAAGACCTGTGTGGTTTCATGGTACCACTCTATCAGTCGACGTCGGAGCCAATGTCTTGCTTCATCAATAACCTCCCTATCATCCACGTGCTGTTTCCCGAGGAATGCATCCTTCATTGGGCCACACGGAAGGAACTTCGAAGGTGCGAGATCCGAGCTGCAGGGTGTATGAAGAAGAACAGTCCAGTGAAATTCTGTGAGCCGCTCTTGAGTGCGCAGTTTTGTGTGACACCTGTCATGGAGAAGGAGAAGTTCATTTGCATTCTTTTGGCGGCGAACGCTCTGGGGTTGTTTATTCATTTTCCTGAGGGTAGCACAATACACTTCAGAGTTGATCGTTGCACAATGAGGGAGGGCATTAAACAGAATAATCCCTTCAGAGTTTCAGAACATCATCGCTATGACTTTACTGGTTGATGGTGTGACTTTTGAGAGTGAGAAGCTGTTATGCGCCACCCCATGGGCCGCCGTTTTGTTTCCGTTCTGAAGTGATGAACCCATGTTTCATCGCCTGTGAAGATGTTCGAAAAAAAAAAAGAAAAATCACGATCAGCGCCCTCGTAACGCGCAAGCAGTTCAGCACAGATGGTCCTCTGTTGTTCTGGTTGCTCCTTACGGTCTTTATTAGGAGGCGAGAAAACCATCGGGCACACACCACTGAGTACCCCAACTGGTGGACGAGTGTATCGGCATTACCAGTAGAAACGTCACTTTGAGCAGCGACGAGTTTGATTATGATACATCGACCACCTCGAATGAGAATGCCCGCACGTTCCAACATTACAGGAGCCATGCGGTTGAGACCTTGTTGCGATGATGATAGACGCCTCGCCTACTACTCACCGTGCTTTTGTTCACTGCCTGGTCTCCGTAGACATTCTGCAAGCACGTGCAAATATTTGCGATGCTCTGGTTTTCCGACAAAAGAAACTTGATGACAGCTCTCCGCTTGAAACGCAACTTCGGTACAGATGCTGTTTTGAAGGCGACGTACAGCGCAACCACCAATCGGGACTTCACGAAACTATAAGAGCTGAAGCGGAAGTATTCCACGACATCCCACAACAAATTCTGCATTTTTTAACCTAAATTGGCCGAGAGAAAAAGATGTGTTGCATTACTTTCTGAAAGCCCCTCGTATTGACAAGTGTAAAACAGAGAGCATGCCATCTGTGTACCAAAATCTCGCCATTTTCTGCCGAGACGAGAATAAATGCAGCAGTAATTTCAAGAGCAAACAGCATAAGTGTAGATAAGCTTTTTCTCTTTCACATAATTCTAATGACTGCGAAACCTATCAACAATAATTATTTACTTCATGCAATCTTGATGTCTCCATCTTTCCGTCCCGGTCCCTACATCTGACGTATATGGCAGTAAGTAATGAATATCTTAACTCGTCTTGGAGCGCACACAGGCGCAATTTTAAGATCAAGTTTTGCCGTGATACGCATCTTCATCGTTGCAGCAGCTGTTGAGCGTTACATATAAAATTTTTCCTCTAACTTAAAGAAAAGACATGGATTGTGCAGCTTGTCTTTGAATGATTTCTGACTCTTTTGTTAATTCAGTTTCACCCGAGACTGACGAAGAATGTTCAGCAATCAGTCGAAAGATGATTTTGTTGACGATGCTTTTTATAGGTGAATTACATACCCATCAGGATTTTTCCGATGATGACTCGTCGAGGTCGCGCATTTATAAGACACTCTATGTATACTTAGGGCGATAACACTTTGAATCCCGCTCCGGTCGTCCAGATTTAAGTGTTCCATGCTTTCCCTTAATCGATAAGGAATGTACTAGAAACGTTTATTTGAAAGGTGCACAGCCTACTTCCTTGCCCACCCTTTCCCTATCTGAGCTTCTGTTTTATCGCTAATGACCTGGTCATCGACATTGTGTTAAGCTATTGCCTTCTTTCCTCCTTTTTACTTCCAGTGATTCTTAGTCTGCTATCTGTATTTTCCAAAACTAGACTGATGTGGCAATATCACCATAAATTGTTTCGAATGGTTATCCGAAGGTATTTGACAGTCGTGAAGTATATCAGTGACTGATCGACGATTACATTTAGTTGCGATTAATTACGCCGAGGTCGTTGGACAGTCTTCACACGCAGCACTCTGTTTCAGTATGAACCCTCCACACACAGGCTCGCACATCGCTTTGAAGAAAGCTAGAAGATGTAATGAATATTTACTACTAGCCAATGTTACCAGAGGAATTTGGCGTAAAATGTCAAAATTGTCTTGCCGTTCTCTGCAACTTTAAGTGTTAGGTACTTATTATGGAATAGTAGTTCGTAATTTGATTTTGAAATAGCAGTTCTGAATTTGATTTTGTAAGAAATTTTGCTTCGTTTCCTCCGCCCCTCCGTCTTCCACGAAAGTAATTTGAGTTGCCGCCGCCCCTATCGCCACTTGATTCTGGGTAATCTCTTCGTATACAGCTATGTTATCTGTGAATAGTCAAAAATGGTTCAAATGGCTCTGAGCACTATGGGACTTGACATCTATGGTCATCAGTCTCCTAGAACTTAGAACTACTTAAACATAACTAACCTAAGGACATCACACAACACCCACTCATCGCGAGGCAGAGAAAATCCCTGACCCCGCCGGGAATCGAACCCGGGAACCCGGGCGTGGGAAGCGAGAACGCTACCGCACGACCACGAGCTGCGGACTGTGAATAGTCCGCAGAAGCTACCGTCATCATTTACATCATTTACTACGCATGTATTGTGAGTAGTAACGGACCCGTCACTATTTGCGTAGTGGTTTTTGGTGTTTCTAGTTGGTGTTGAGCCTTAATTTAAAAAAAGGTTGACAGCAAATCAGATGTGTTTATTGTATGTTGCTAGTTTAAAACTATGCACCGGTGCGAAATTCGAGCCGTGCTCTCTGCCTTTCGCTGAGTGTAGTAACTGACAAATTACGCCATCGGCTTACGCCTGACAGATGCACTCAAAGATTACTCATGTTACAGACTAGCGTTTCCTTCCAAATCCTGCCATTGTCCTGATATACTAACGCGGAACTATCTGTATGGAAATGTCGTATGGCTAGGGCCTCCCGTCGGGTAGACCGGTCGCCTGGTGCAACTTTTTCGAGTTGACGCCACGTCGGCGACTTGCGTGTCGATGTGGATGAAATGATGATGGTAAGTACAACACAACACCCGTCCCCTGAGCGGAGAAAATCTCGGACCCAGCCGGGAATCTAACCCGGGGCGTTAGGTATGACATTCCGTCGCGCTGACCACTTAGCTACCAGGGGCGGACACTATCTGTATGCTTACTGTGTTCAATCAGGACAATAACAACGCGAAGCGAGAAAATAAATGTCTGACGGGTAGTCCTTGTTTTTCGGTGGGTAGTGCAGTATCGCAGTCTGTAGAGCGTCTTTCTCCGTCACATCCGGGTGAGTTGAGAATTTCGGCGATGAAGCATTCCTTCTGATTTAGTGAATCGCTCAGAGAGAGAAACATTTGTCATTTTGTGGAAGGAATCCATAAAGCTACAAGGTCCTATTTAACCGATACTGTTAGGGAATAAGTCTGAATGATGCAGATTCTTCGCTTGTTCCGTATGAGCAGATAAACGGATATTATGACTTGTTTTCTTACCACGAACGACTTATAATTTTGTCCTCTATTAGTAAGATGTGTATTTACCTCTACGTCAGAGGGCATAAAATTTATTTTGATCAAATCTCTGTAAAGAAGTCACTGGAAAATTCCAAATGTTTCGTAGATATTCTATTTGTATGAGAAAGTTATCTTTTTAAATTGCGTCCGTCGACTTTCGAGTTTATGAGAGGATATTATAGTATTCCTATACTCAACTGTCAGTGTATGATAAGAAACGTAAAATTTCAAATTTATGAACATTTTTGTTCCTGATCGCTTCAGGGATTGTCACTGTTGAAGAGTCTCATCCTCCTGTCGCAATTTCTCCCGTGTCAAATGTCATTACTGAATAATTTGATAGTACAGTTTGACATGATAATCTAGATTAATTGTAGAGCTAATTAATTGTTGTTGTTGTTGTGGTCTTCAGTCCTGAGACTGGTTTGATGCAGCTCTCCATGCTACTCTATCCTGCGCAAGCTTTTTCATCTCCCAGTACCTACTGCAACCTACATCCTTCTGAATCTGCTTAGTATATTCATCTCTTGGTCTTCCCCCACGATTTTTACCCTCCACGCTGCCCTCCAATACTAAATTGGTGATCCCTTGATGCCTCAGAACATGTCCTACCAACCGATCCCTTCTTCTGGTCAAGTTGTGCCACAAACTTCTCTTCTCCCCAATCCTATTCAATACTTCCTCATTAGTTATGTGATCTACCCATCTAATCTTCAGCATTCTTCTGTAGCGCCACATTTCGAAAGCTTCTATTCTCTTCTTGTCCAAACTATTTATCGTCCATGTTTCACTTCCATACATGGCTACACTCCATACGAATACTTTCAGAAATGACTTCCTGACACTTAAATCAATACTGGATGTTAACAAATTTCTCTTCTTCAAAAACGCTTTCCTTGCCATTGCCAGCCTACATTTTATATCCTCTCTACTTCGACCATCATCAGTTATTTTGCTCCCCAAATAGCAAAACTCCTTTACTACTTTAAGTGCCTCATTTCCTAATCCAATTCCCTCAGCATCACCCGACTTAATTAGACTACATTCCATTATCCTTGTTTTGCTTTTGTTGATGTTCATCTTATATCCTCCTTTCAAGACACTGTCCATTCCATTCAACTGCTCTTCCAAGTCCTTTGCTGTCTCTGACAGAATTACAATGTCATCGGCGAACCTCAAAGTTTTTATTTCTTCTCCATGAATTTTAATACCTACTCCGAATTTTTCTTTTGTTTCCTTTACTGCTTGCTCAATATACAGATTGAACAACATCGGGGAGAGGCTACAACCCTGTATCACTCCCTTCCCAACCGCTGCTTCCCTTTCATGTCCCTCAACTCGTATAACTGCCATCTGGTTTCTGTACAAATTGTAAATAGCCTTTCGCTCCCTGTATTTTACCCCTGCCACCTTTAGAATTTGAAAGAGAGTATTCCAGTCAACATTGTCAAAAGCTTTCTCTAAGTCTACAAATGCTAGAAACGTAGGTTTGCCTTTCCTTAATCTTTCTCCCAAGATAAGTCGTAAGGTCAGTATTGCCTCACGTGTTCCAGTGTTTCTACGGAATCCAAACTGATCTTCCCCGAGGTTGGCTTCTACTAGTTTTTCCATTCGTCTGTAAAGAATTCGTGTTAGTATTTTGCAGCTGTGACTTATTAAACTGATAGTTCGGTAATTTTCACATCTGTCAACACCTGCTTTCTTTGGGATTGGAATTATTATATTCTTCTTGAAGTCTGAGGGTATTTCGCCTGTCTCATACATCTTGCTCACTACATGGTAGAGTTTTGTCAGGACTGGCTCTCCCACGGCCGTCAGTAGTTCCAATGGAATATTGTCTACTCCGGGGGCCTTGGTTCGACTCAGGTCTTTCAGTGCTCTGTCAAACTCTTCACGCAGTATCGTATCTCCCATTTCATCTTCATCTACATCCTCTTCCCTTTCCATAATATTGTCCTCAAGTACATCGCCCTTGTATAGACCCTCTATATACTCCTTCCACCTTTCTGCTTTCCCTTCTTTGCTTAGAACTGGGTTTCCATCTGAGCTCTTGATATTCATACAAGTCGTTCTCTTATCTCCAAAGGTCTCTTTAATTTTCCTGTAGGCGGTATCTATCTTACCCCTAGTGAGATAGGCCTCTACATCCTTACATTTGTCCTCTAGCCATCCCTGCTTAGCCATTTTGCACTTCCTGTCGATCTCATTTTTGAGACGTTGGTATTCCTTTTTGCCTGTTTCAGTTACTGCATTTTTATATTTTCTCCTTTCATCAATTAAATTCAATATTTCTTCTGTTACCCAAGGATTTTTACTAGCCCTCGTCTTTTTACCTACTTCATCCTCTGCTGCCTTCACTACTTCATCCCTCAAAGCTACCCATTCTTCTTCTACTGTATTTATTTCCCCCATTCCTGTCAATTGCTCCCTTATGCTCTCCCTGAATCTCTGTACAACCTCTGGTTCTTTTAGTTTATCCAGGTCCCATCTCCTTAAATTCCCACCTTTCTGCAGTTTCTTCAGTTTTAATCTACAGGTCATAACCAATAGATTGTGGTCAGAGTCCACATCTGCCCCTGGAAATGTCTTACAATTTAAAACCTGGTTCCTAAATCTCTGTCTTACCATTATATAATCTATCTGATACCTTTTAGTATCTCCAGGGTTCTTCCATGTATACAACCTTCTTTCATGATTCTTAAACCAATTGTTAGCTATGATTAAGTTATGCTCTGTGCAAAATTCTACCAGGCGGCTCCCTCTTTCATTTCTTAGCCCCAATCCATATTCACCTACTATGTTTCCTTCTCTCCCTTTTCCTACACTCGAATTCCAGTCACCCATGACTATTAAATTTTCATCTCCCTTCACAATCTGAATAATTTCTTTTATTCCATCATACATTTCTTCAATTTCTTCGTCATCTGCAGAGCTAGTTGGCATATAAACTTGTACTACTGTAGTAGGTGTGGGCTTCGTATCTATCTTGGCCACAATAATGCGTTCACTATGCTGTTTGTAATAGCTTACCCGCATTCCTATTTTCCTATTCATTATTAAACCTACTCCTGCATTACCCCTATTTGATTTTGTGTTTATAACCCTGTAGTCACTTGACCAGAAGTCTTGTTCCTCCTGCCACCGAACTTCACTAATTCCCACTATATCTAACTTCAACCTATCCATTTCCCTTTTTAAATTTTCTAACCTACCTGCCCGATTAAGGGATCTGACATTCCACGCTCCGATCCGTAGAACGCCAGTTTTCTTTCTCCTGATAACGACATCCTCTTGAGTAGTCCCCGCCCGGAGATCCGAATGGGGGACTATTTTACCTCCGGAATATTTTACCCAAGAGGACGCCATCATCATGTAATCATACAGTAAAGCTGCATGCCCTCGGGAAAAATTACGGCTGTAGTTTCCCCTTGCTTTCAGCCGTTCGCAGTACCAGCACAGCAAGGCCGTTTTGGTTATTGTTACAAGGCCAGATCAGTCAATCATCCAGACTGTTGCCCTTGCAACTACTGAAAAGGCTGCTGCCCCTCTTCAGGAACCACACGTTTGTCTGGCCTCTCAACAGATACCCCTCCGTTGTGGTTGCACCTACGGTACGGCTATCTGTTTCGCTGAGGCACGCAAGCCTCCCCACCAACGGCAAGGTCCATGGTTCATTACTGTTGCCAAATACCTTTATCTGGAATGACTGATTCCACTGACTTCGTAGCACTAATACTTGACCAATAAGGAGCTGGTCCAAATCCTTGTCGCGGAACAATTTTCCTCCTCAAAATTAGGCCGTCGAGTGACAGAGAACTGGTGATGTACAGATTGTGCCCCGGAGTCTTGCGTTAAATCCCAGTGTTATACGCAGAGTGTAGAAGGGAGCGCATATGACATTGTTCGTGGTAGTCTGTGCCCTGGATGCTAATGTCAGGTTCGATGATCCCCTCTTTGGCATTCAAGAGGCTTTATCCCAGGATCAGATTTCACCCTCTTCCTTCATTGCATTTCGTACTTAACCGTAGCAACCCAAATACATTTCTGCATAACAAAAGCGTTCCTCATGACCTTCCACAAGATCCACATGTGTATACAAAACCTCCACTACAAAGTCGCCAAGAAACCAGTGCACGTTTCTCGCATTACGCAGAGAGCTCAGCATTTAATATGAGACTGGCCAGACTTTCAAGATTCAAATGGTGGGTAGTCTACATAAAACCAAAGCTCATCTAGTATGCATTTTTCAATCAAATTATCTCTGAAATTTTGAAAACAATTTGGGTGTACCCATAGTGAAGAAACCAGTGTGTTGACAAACTGCCTGTTGGCTTCTGCCTCGGGTTCTTCGGCAGACGTTTGGTAACTTTTGTGACGTTTCACCAGCTCGAGTGGCTGGCTTTGTCGAAGCTTCTCCGTTCATTGTTGGTGGTGGACTGGAGTCGAGCCCGCGGTCGCGTCGTATATGAACCTGGTGCGCCAGCGTCCAAGGGCTTTGGCCAGAGTGGCCGAGCGGCTCTAGGCACTACAGTCTGGAGCTGCGCGACCGCTACGGTCGCAGGTTCGAATCCTGCCTCGGGCATGGATGTGTGTGATGTCCTTAGGTTAGTTAGGTTTAAGTAGTTCTTTCTAGGGGACTGATGACCTCAGAAGTTAAGTCCCATGGTGCTCAGAGGCATTTCCAAGGGCTTTTCTGTGTTCATTATCTCTGAGGTCCTCCCCTTGCTACCAGCAACGGTCGTTCTAGCAGTACAGGAGGCCAGGATCCGTTCATCTTGAGGCTTTCTTCCTTCTTGTTGAAGCTGTTACCATGTTTGTGTATTTCTATAGCTTCCCTCAAGTGGGCATAATAGCTCTTCTCTACAGCAATCACTTCCGTGTCAGCTGCTTGTTCAGGGAAGGAATAGAAATATACGAACGCGACAACAGCTTTAACAAGAAAGAAGAAATCCTCAAGATGATCGGATCCTGGATTCCCGTGTTGCAGAGGACGACTGTTGCAGGTAGCAAGGGAAGACCGCAGTGGTACTGACTACGGGAAAGCCCTTAGTCGTTGGGTCGCCAGATACGTACAATTTGCGGCCGCGAGCTCGGCTCCAGACCGTCACTAGCAATGGAGGGTGAAGCTTTGACAATGCTAACCACTCGTGCTGGCGAAACGTCAGGAAAATTACCAAACAAACGTCGGCCGAAAAAACGGAGACAGAGACCAACACGCAGTTCGACAACAAGTGGCCACGAAAGCATTAACAACTTTTCAACAAGCCTGTCTTTTCACACAGTCAAGGGGAAACCAAACAATTGAGACAATGGGTATGGGTCAGTGTTTGAATCCAATTCTTCTTGTCCAAAATATTGGAAGCGGGGCTGTCCTGCTATTTCAGTGTGATGATAACATACTTTAAGAGTTACCCAAACCGTATTTTAGTTTCTACATCCAAATAGACGGGCTTCCTTACTCGTCTTTCATTCCAAAAAAATTAAATAATGAGGCATACGTAATTTATAATTGTAATTATAAAAAGGTAATATTACTGAGCATTCACTATTACATTATGAACGCAAAGCATGCACCTGAACTGGGACGTGCTAGTTTGCGGCACAAAGAGGTGAGCCGGAACTCGGGTCGAAACCGCGCGGGTGGTTAACGACCGTCGGCTCGTACAGCGGCCAGAGTGACTTCTTTTTTGGCGGTTAGCCACGCTCATTTCGGCAAATGCTGGATTGGCCCCCTACTTTCGTCTTAGAAAGTACACACACTTAGATTAAACATGATAACACACACAAAGTTTACAAGACCACGGACGTTGTGTGACGTTCGTGACTTACATTACCTTGGCGACTGTGGAATCAGGAAAGCATCCGGAAACATAGTTAAAGAAAACAATAAAATTTTCGAAATTCTGCTAAAGCGGACCCTGTACTGGATGACAATAACGCTGGGAAAAGGAAAAAGAAGAAGATGCAGCAGAGCCGAGGAGTTGGAAAAGTACAAGAGGAGATGTTGTGCCTTTATAGTTCAGTACGAGGACGAGAAGGCATCGGGTTCGAGTCCTGATCTTCTACATACTTTAATCTGTAGTGGAATCTCTTCAAGCAGTAATTTTTGGCGGGTAAGATTTTGGTTATACAATGAAACGTCTCCTGTACAATTTTAGAGCTACCCACATCTTTATGTAGCTAATAAAAAGGCTAATTACTGAAACCGTTAACTGAAAGACATTACTTGATTCCTAGCCATGCGCTTTTCACACCACTACTATATCTCTTGGAAACCTTCTGTCTGGCAATTTTGCTATGTCGACAAGGTCTTATTGATTCCTCCCGATACCCACATAGACTGAATTAATTGTGTGACATACACGATTATTAGTATGCGCGTTTCTGCATCTGAAAGACATCTATTCAGATTTCGCGCCTGTCGCACAAGAGGGGTCGCTAGTGACGCTACTATGAGGATACAAATTGGGTTTGCTTTAAATACACTCTGTAATGGCCGTGAGCGTTAGTTACCTTTGAGATGGGACGTGCTGAGTTGGTGTTAGTCAAGAATTTCTCTAAGGCAACGTAGACGTCATTATCAACATCTCGTCGTATTTGAAGAGGTTGTGTAACAGCGCTACGATAAACTGGTTGTTCCTTCTGCTATATTGCAGAAAGATGTGGCAGGAATGTAGCCACTGTACATGATTGCTGGCAGCGGTGGTCGCGAGAGTGAACAGTCACTTGAAGACCGGGTTCACGACACCCACGTGGCACTATCGAAAGGGCCGACCATTGCTTTCGGTATATGGCTCTGACGCATAGTGCTGCAGCTGCAGCAGTAATGTGAGCAGCAGTTAGCACCGCAGAGACATAACTAACTGTTACACATCAGTTACTTCAAGGGCAGTTCCGATCCAGACGCCCTGTAGCGTGCATTCCCGATGCCAGACCACCACCACTTGAGACTTCAGCGATGTAATGCGAGAGCTCATTGGAGGAGAGGGTGGAGGCCTGCTGTATTTTCTGATGAGAACTCGTTCTGCTCGATCCAGCGACGGCCGTGTGTTGCACCTGCAATTATGGATACGATTTCGTATGACAGCAGGAGCACTCTCCTGGTCATCCCATGCACCTCGCCTGCAAATCTGCACGTCAGTCTGGTGATTCAACCTGTCGTGCTGTCATTCATGAGCAACATTCCAGGGGGTGTTTTCCAAGAGGATAACGTTCGACCATATACCGCTGTTGTAACCCAGCATGATCTACAGAGGCCGGCCGGAGTGGCCGTGCGGTTCTGGGCGCTACAGTCTGGAGCCGAGCGACCGCTACGGTCGCAGGTTCGAATCCTGCCTCGGGCATGGATGTGTGTGATGTCCTTAGGTTAGTTAGGCTTAATTATTTCTAAGTTCTAGGCGACTAATGACCTCAGAAGTTAAGTCGCATAGTGCTCAGAGCCATTTGAACCATTTGATCTACAGAGTGTTGCCTTGGCCTACTCGATCACCAGATGTGTCTCCAGTCGAGCACATATGGGACATCATCGGATGGCAGCTCCATCTATCAACCAAGTGCAACAGGCATGGATCTCCATCCAACAAACTAACATCGGGCATCTGTACAACACAATTCATGCATGTTTACATGCTTGCATTCAACTTTCTGGTTATTAATTTACCAGCATTTCACGTTTGTCAAGGCTTATCTCATGCTTACACCACCCTCTGATCTTGAAGTGTTAATCACTTACCTAGAAAAAGTACTCTCTAAATTTCATTACTGTACATTAATTACTCGTTAGTGCTGTCCGCCCCGAGAGCTGAGTGGTCAGCGTGACGGATTGCCTTTCTACGGGCCCGGGTTCGATTCCCGGCTGGGTCAGGGATTTTCTCCTCTCCGGGACTGGGTGTTGTGGTGTCTTCATCATCATTTCATCCCCATCCGGCACGCAGGTCGCCCAACCTGGCGTCGAATGTAATAAGACCTGCACCAAGGCGGCCGGACCTGCCGCGGAAGGGGCCTCTCGGCCAATGCCGCTTAACGCTCATTTCCATTTTTTTCCATTCGTTAGTGCTGCGGTTTTTTTTTCGCCAGTGTAGTAGCATGAAACTTACAGAGTGGTTTTCAATTCTACAACCCCGCGTCTCAGCGGACGTGGCGCTCAAGAAACCAACAATCGATTGGACATCCTGAGCAACTTCGTAGAACACTCTCATACCACAGTAAGAGTACGACTATGTGGTTATAAACGCGGAACGTTTGACATACCCAGAAGCACCTCTCACAGTAGCGAGTGCTGAGGCGCCAGAGGCAGAGCCGAAGGAGCGAGGGCGCGGGTTCACGGCGCCTCGCAGCCTCGCGAAGGCCATCCGTGAACGCGGAATTTAAATATTTATCGTGAGCGGCCGCGAAGGCCGCGCTTCGCCTAGCCTCGCCGCGCTCCGCTACGGCACCGACGGGGACAGCCAGCATCAGGCGAGCGTTGCAGTCTTGTCCAGGGCGCACCCTCACGAGCCCCTTCTGAAATCCATATGTTGATAAACTCGCTGTTGTCGCAGTACAGCGGAATTTATGAGTGAACGCTTCCAGGAAGAAGTACACTGAGGTGATAAAAGTCATGAGATGCACAAATACAGATTATGGTAGTATCGTGTACACAAGGTGTGGAAGGGTTCAGAGCTTTGGCTGAGCTGTCAGCTGTGCTCAGGTGATTCGCGTGAAAACGCTTCCGACGATAATTAACAGACTTTGAACGCGGAATGATAGTTGGAGGTAAATGCATGGGAAATACCGTTTCGGAAATCGTTAGGATATCAATGTTTCCAGATCTGCAGTGACAAGAGTGTGCCAAGAATACCAAATTTCAGGCATTACATCTCACCAGAGACAACGCAGTTCAAAATGGTTCAAATGGCTCTAAGCACTATGGGACTTAACATCTGAGGTCATCAGTCCCTTAGACTACTTAAACCTAAGGACATCACACACACCCATGCCCGAGGCAGGATTGAAACCTGCGACCGTAGCAGTAGCGTGGTTCTGGACTGAAGCGCCTAGAACCGATCGGCTACAGCGGCTGGCTGACAACGCAGTGGCTGTTGGCATTCACTTACCGACCGAGAGCAGCGGCGTTTACATAAACTTGTCTGCACCAACACTGCCTGAAATAGCCGCGGAAAAAGTGGGACGTACGACTAACGCATGCGTTAGGACAGTATGGTGAAATGGGGTATGACAGTAGGCGATCGGCGCTAGTGCCTTTGCTAACAGCACGACATCGCCTGCCGTGCCACTCTAGGGTTCGGTACTGTATTGGTTGGACCCTAGACCATTTGGGAATCGTGGCCTTGTCAGATGAGTTCCAAATTGTAATAAAAGCTGATGATAGTGTTCGAGTATGGCACAGACACCACGAAGCCGTGGACCCAAGTTATTAAGAAGGCACTGTACAAGCTGGTGGCGGCTTCATAGTGGTGTGGGCTGTGTTTGCGTAGAGTGGACTGGGTCCTCTGATCCAACTGAACCAACCGAGATTATTTGCAGCCGTACATGGACTTCATGTTGCCAAATAACGATGGAATGTTTATGGAAGACAATGTCACCCGGTCGTAACTGTTCGTGACTGGTTTGAAGAATATTATGGACAATCAGTGCGAATGATTTGGCTACCCAGATCACCCGACATGCATCCCATCGAACATTTATGGGACATAGCTTTCCGCAATTATGAACGCCCATAGAGGCAGCATGACTCAATATTTCAGCAGGGGACTTCCAACAACTTGTTGAGTCAATGCCACGTCGAACTGGTGCATTACGACGAGATATAGGTGCTCCGACATAATATTAGGAGGTATCCCATCTTTTTTGACACCTCAGTGTAATGTGATGTACATCTAATATTGTACGAGGCATTCTAGCTAATATATCGAAGTAGTGTTAATTCAGAAACTTCTCGTAGCCGTGACATTCCATTCGCATGGGGGCCCATTGTTTGGAGACGAAGATTTTTTCGGGCGATCCAAAACTACATATGTTCCATGCAAGTCGCCATGACAATGTGATGGAGAATATACGGTGCATCAGAATCATTTTCCTTTCTGCCCCGATACCTGGTAACAACCATCCACAACATATAATGGTGTAGAGTACAAGAAGAGTGTGACAACATTATACACCATTATTCAGTAATTACCAGTCAGCATGACAGAATACTTTATCATTGGGCCCTATCAGACAAATATTAGTCCTCCCGCTAGTTACATACCATTACTGTAAAAAAGTTCTACAGTAAAAGACAAAATACTTCGTAGTTCATGGTTCCTGTTCCTCAGTGCCGTCAACTGTACGTGAACCACAACGCATTACGAAAGTCTGACGCGTTGCCCTAAAGCCTACAATTTTCCCTTTTGACTGATATCAGTTTAGCATTAGAAAAACGGTTTATGTATTACATGCATATGAAATAAATGTTGCTAACACTATTACATAAAAATGTTAATTTAGATAGTTGTGGGTTTCTATTGCAGAATCCAAACGTCTCAAATTATCAACGACATCACACGTAGATTGATCGTCTGCTTAGCAAAGC
This sequence comes from Schistocerca serialis cubense, assembly GCF_023864345.2. Taxonomy (NCBI): domain Eukaryota; kingdom Metazoa; phylum Arthropoda; class Insecta; order Orthoptera; family Acrididae; genus Schistocerca; species Schistocerca serialis. Next base: position 852,128,477 of record NC_064638.1, read on the forward strand.
AGCGTTTCTTCTTCCTGCGACAAGCTTCTTCTTCTCTCGTTGTTTAAAATATAACACTTAAGTTCTTTAAGGGGACTGGTTCTCTGAATAGCGCAGATCAAGGAATAAGAGTTGCGAGCGCATGTAATGGTTGTATTCTTTTTACAGATCTTCGTGGAACATATCTATGTATGAACCACTGCTAATGGTCACCACTTTTTTTGAATTGCATTTGTTGTTGAAAGTGAAATAAAGTATATTAATTATTTACGTGCAGCACACATCTCGAAATAAAAACAAAGTAGAAGCTTGATTTTCTTATTGGGAGTTCTTTGTTATTGTTGTTGTTGTTGTGGTCTTCAGACCAGAGACTGGTTTGATGCAGCTCTCCATGCTACTCTATCCTGTGCAAGCTTCTTCATCTCCCAGTACTTACTGCAATCTTCTCATTAGTTATGTGATCTACCCATCTAATCTTCAGCATTCCTCTGTAGCACCACATTTTGAAAGCTTCTATTCTCTTCTTGTCCAAACTATTTATCGTCCATGTTTCATTTCCATACATGGCTACACTCCATACAAATACTTTCAGAAACAACTTCCTGACACTTAAACCTATACTAGATATTAACAAATTTCTCTTCTTCAGAAACGCTTTCCTTGCCATTGCCAGTCTACATTTTATATCTTCTCTACTTCGACCATCATCAGTTATTTTGCTCCCCAAATAGCAAAACTCCTTTACTACTTTAAGTGTCTCATTTCCTAATCTAATTCCCTCAGCATCACCAGAGTTAACTCGACTACATTCCATTATCCTCGTTTCGCTTTTTGTTGATGTTCATCTTATATCCTCCTTTCAAGACACTGTCCATTCCGTTCAACTGCTCTTCCAAGTCTTTTGCTGTCTCTGTCAGAATTACAATGTCATCGGCGAACCTCAAAGTTTTAATTCCGACTCCAAATTTTTCTTTTGTTTCCTTTACTGCTTGCTCAATATACAGATTTAATAACATCAGGGAGAGGCTACAACCCTGTCTCACTCCCTTCCCAACCATTGCTTCCCTTTCATGCCCCTCGACTCTTATAACTGCCATCTGGTTTCTGTACAAATTGTAAATAGCCTTTCACTCCCTGTATTTTACCCCTGCCTCCTTTAGAATTTGAAAGAGAGTATTCCAGTCAACATTGTCAAAAGATTTCTCTAAGTCTACAAATGCTAGAAACGTGGGTTTGCGTTTCCGTAATCTTTCTTCTAAGATAAGTCGTAGAGTCAGTATTGCTTCACGTGTTCCAATATTTCTACGGAATCCGAACTGATCTTCCCCGAGGTCTGCTTCTACCAGTTTTTCCAATCGTCTGTAAAGAATTCGCGTTAGTATTTTTCAGCTGTGACTTATTAAACTGATAGTTCGGTAATTTTCACATCTGTCTACACCTGCTTTCTTTGGGATTGGAATTATTATATTCGTCTTGAAGTCTGAGGCTATTTCGCCTGTCTCATACATCTTGCTCACCAGATGGTAGAGTTTTGTCAGGACTGGCTCTCCCAAGGCTATCAGTAGTTCTAATGGAATGTTGTCTACTCCCGGGGCCTTGTTTCAGCTTAAGTCTTTCGGTGCTCTGTCAAACTCTTCACGCAGTATCATATCTCCCATTTCATCTTCATCTACATCCGCTTCCATTTCCATAATATTGTCCTCAAGTACATCGCCCTTGTATAGACCCTCTATATACTTCTTCCACCTTTCAGCTTTCCCTTCTTTCCTTAGAACTGGGTTTCCATCTGAGCTCTTGATAATCATACAAGTGGTTCTCTTTTCTCCAAAGGTCTCTTTAATTTTCCTGTAGGCAGTACCTATCATACCCCTAGTGAGATAAGCCTCTAAATCCTTACATTTGTCCTCTAGCCAGCCCTGCTTAGCCATTTTGCACTTTCTGTCGATCTCATTTTTGAGACGTTTGTATTCCTTTTTGCCTGCTTCATTTACTTCATTTTTATATTTTCTCCTTTCATCAATTAAATTCAGTATCTATTCTGTTACTCAAAGATGTCTACTAGCCCTTGTCTTTTTACCTACTTGATCCTCTGCTGCCTTCACTACTACATCCCTCAGAGCTACCCATTCTTCTGCCAGTGCATTTCTTTCCCCCATTCGTGACAATTGTTCTCTTATGCTCACCCTGAAACTCTGTACAACCTCTGGTTTAGTCAGTTTATCCAGGTCCCATCTCCATAAATTCCCACCTTTTTGCAGTTTCTTCAGTTTTAATCTACGGTTCATAACCAATAGGTTGTGGTCAGAGTCCACATCTGGCCCTGGAAATGTCTTACAATTTAAAACCTGGTTCCTAAATCTCTATTTTACCATTATGTAACCAATCTGATATCTTCTAGTAATCCCAGGATTCTTCTATGTATACAACCTTCTTTTATGATTCTTGAACCAAGTGTTAGCTATGATTAAGTTATGCTCTGTGCAGAATTCTACCAGACGGCTTCCTGTTTCATTTCTTACCCCCAATCCATATACACCTACTATGTTTCCTTCTCTCCCTTTTCCTACTCTCGCATCCCACTCACCCATGACTATTAAATTTTCGTCTCCCTTCACTACCTGAATAATTTCTTTTATCTCATCATACATTTCATCAATTTCTTCATCATCTGCAGAGCTAGTTGGCATATAAACGTGTACTACTGTAGTAGGCGGGGGCTTCGTGTCTATCTTGGTCAAAATAATGCGTTCACTATGCTGTTCGTAGTAGCTTACCCGTACTCCTATTTTTTATTCATTATTAAACCTACTCCTGCATTACCCCTATTTGATTTTGTATTTATAATCCTGTATTCAGCTGACCAAAAGTCTTGTTCCTCCTGCCACCGAACTTCACTAATTCCCACTATATCTAACTTCAACCTATCCATTTCCCTTTTTAAATTTTCTAATCTACCTGCCCGATTAAGGGATCTGACATTCCACGCTCCGATCCGTAGAACGCCAGTTTTCTTTCTCCTGATAACGACGTCCTCTTGAGTAGTCCCCGCCCGGAGATCCGAATGGGGTACTATTTTACCTCCGGAATATTTTACCCAAGAGGACGCCATCATCATTTAACCATACAGAAAAGCTGCATACCCTCGGGAAAAATTACGGCTGTAGTAGTCATAAGTGTAGTCTACATTTTAGTTAAATACTTTTTAAGGGATTATACTGAATTTTAGCCCTCCATCTGTAATAGCTCTTAACGAAGATGTACCAAAAATATCAAGAAAGTGAGTTTAAGGGAAATTCATGTCAAAGTTAAAGCTTGTATCTCTACCACCTTGCGTAGCACTAATGGATCCCATGCCCTAATTCATATGATTTCTGGTGTTATTGTCTCTCTCTTTCCTTTTTCAGGCTTCTTCTTCTTATTCGTGCTTCATTGGTGGATTGCAGCACTGATTTCTCTGCTTCTGAGAGTCCACAGGCACTCCCATTAACTGCATAACCTTAAATCTTCCCACTGAACCATCACTGAAACATAGGAGAGCATCCAGAATGCCTATTATCAAAGCATTTAGTCGTATCAGAACAGTTTTTGGTATCCATTCCCACATACGGTTGTTGAAACTGCTATTTGAGTTTTGAGTCCTACTATGTAATAAACTCTCTAATAATCTTGTGTCAATAAGACATTAAAGACTGAAAGCCGTAAAAACAACAAGTGAGAGCAAAATTGTGTTTTAACAGAGCTGTCTGCGTGACATGGGGGCATCATCATGTGCAAGGACACTTTTAAATTCCTCTAATTTTGGGGCTTTCTTCGGTACAATTTCCTCGAAGTAAACATTTTCTTGTTCAGAAACTTACTGAGAATTAAGACAAAAATTTAAAAAAAAATCGATAATTTAACACTTGTTGAGGTCTAGTCCTGTCAAGTGGAACACTTACCTCATTTTTCGCAAACTCAGTGAAGCAATGAGAAGGTGGTAACATGCCACTTAAATACTACAGTGTGCTCCATAATACTCTCATAGACACTACGCCAAAAGCATTTAGAAGAAACTGTTTCGTGGCCTGTTAGTAACAATTGGAAAGGACTTCTGTACAATAAACCGTATTTATTTTGTTATTCAGTGAAGTAAGGAAACTGAAGTTAGTGCATGTGAGAAATTCGACATTTATGGTTTGTGATATTGTAGAAGAGATTACTTAATAAAACGCCATGCTTGTCCTGTAGCTACGAGCTTTTAAGTAATGTGATATGTAAGTACCGTTACTATGTTTCCTCCCATGAATCGCTAGGGAAGGGTATCAAGTCGTTCTTTTCATTTTTATTTTGCGTTATCATCAGGCATTCTGCAGTGCATCGTATTTTACGAATACGATGCCGGAGGCAGTTTAGCACTGGTCGCCCTCGTGCTTATTCCTGTTTAGCAGAAGGCGACTTTTTTTTTCTTTTAAGGCATTAATTGGATCACGTGCCATGCTACCGCCTATCTGTGCACTGTTAGCATTTCACTATCTTGCAATAACAGAATATCGGCCTTAAGGCCATAGTACTTATGAAGCATGACGTAGCTGATCTGTTTATATAACGCACGACATACAAACGGGATGATGTAATTCATTCATTCGCGCAAGTTTGAGAACGGAAATGAGGTTCTATGTTGCAAAATAATACTAATAGCTACCGATGGGATGTAACAATGAATCACTATTTTCATCAATGTAAACATCTGTGTGAGGAGAATAGTACTTTCTCATAATTAACTGTGAACTCTAAATACGAATGGATGTTCTAATTGGCAACATATCAGTAACAAATATCGGTTAAATTCCATGACGTAATTAATTCAATTTGATTTCGATATTAATTCTTAAAACAGTTTAAATTATATCAGTTGCAACGCTAATCGGACAAGAACCTCATGGGCAGCACTAAACAAGCGATTTGAAGATGTCAAGTCCAAAGTGCCCTTCAAATACCAACAAAATCGCTGGTAAACGATGAAATCCATCACTTCCTAAAAACTGTTCCCAACTAAAAGTCTGCTCGAATACCACAGGGCGGGATTAATTGTAGAAGAAGGCAATAGACAATAGGCCAATCAACTTAATGTATAAATTCAAATATTTAAACAGTCGAAGTAGTTATTAAGTTCGTTTCACCAAAAATCCTACCCGTGCAAACAAACTACACTTTCTTCAGGCGTACGAGTTTGAATAATAATCGCCTCATATTCTACCTGTTTTTCGTAGGTGTGGTATCATTGTCAAGTTTTGTTCAACTAGTTTCTATTATATATTGTATTTTTAAATAATTCACTTGCCTTCTGTGCATCTCATATAGAATTCCATGCATTGCTGTATCTGATCTTTCTCTAAAACTTTCTACAGAGTTAGCAGTTACATAAAGTTGCAAACATGTAATGCCTATTTGAATATTTTACATACAAATATGCCGAGAGTTAAGCAGAAGTGTTGGTTACATTTTATGTAGCCAGCTTAATCCTAGTGTAATTGTAACATGGACAAATATTTGTGAATTGTTAGAATTTCTTTAATATTCAACTTATAGGGAAGGGACTAATCTTCTTATATCATTTTCAAAACTGCTCACCAACATGCCATCGTCTTTGACGGCAGCAATTATTTATCTTTTTAAGGTGGTCTTCTAAACACTCGATTGGTTAACGAGGTAAATAAATGCTAAAGACTACTACGTTTTCATTTATAAGCAAGGAATTGGATTACTGAGCTCAGGGAGAAGAATTTGTTAATACGAATATCAATGACGGTTTGAGTTTGTGTATATGAGAATTTTTACAAGCAACTTATGTCCTGGGAAACAGCATTAGCACAAATCGAGTGTTATCAGTTTTCACCTACAGACGTGAATCCTGGTGATTTACAGAAAGAAAGAAATGGCATGAGTATTTGAACACAAATTTAAGAAAATTATATTTGAACCCATAATTGCACAACAATACTTTTACGCTGCAGCTCCTTCAGAGAATCACACGCAGTAATCACAAATAACACCAAAAGGCTGCAGTGTACGGTCACTCTGTCAGACCACCACCAAAGAGGCGTATGATAAGAGCGACAGAACAACTTGCCACCAGAAGACGACCTCTTCGACACCCATGTACGAGATACCTAATCAAAGTGAGTGATTGCAAATATTTGCACAGGGCAGGAGGAAAATTATTTGCGAGCACGGATATAACACTCAAACCTTCAGATGTCAGACACTCACATCGGTAATAAATGTTAAAGTACCAACCAGAACATCGATTTTGTTCATGCTGTGAGCTGTCGTCCAATAGAACATGCTGTTGTCCAATACAACATGCGTAAACGATAATTAAAAGTAACAGCAGAACTGCGGAGTATAGGAAAAACGTATGTGTGCGATACTAACCCTAATATCTCTGGTAGGAGAGTTAGGAGAACGTCAGATCGTTATACCAAAGGTCCCAAGTCCGAAACTCACTGATAGCGATTTTTTTCCCAACAATTTACGCGTGAAATTGTTATATGGGTGAACATTTTTCTGATATGTAAAAGGACGTTTAGGAGTTGTAGTAATGTTCTTTTGGCAGCCTGCTTTCGCTTCGTTAGTTGAAAATAGCAAACCTATAGAGTACAGTTGTGCAGATAGGTATGGTGTTATCTACACAAATGTACGCTATAGGTTTGCGAAACGAAGCAAAAGCAGGTTGCCAAAAGAACGTTGCTACAAACTCCAAAATGTCCTTTTACATGTCAGAAAAATGTTCTCCCATATAACGATTCCAATCGTAAAGCGTCAAAAAATAAATAAATAAGTTGCTGTTCGTAGATTTCGAATACGGGAGCTCTAGTTCGACAATCTGGCGCTCTACCGACTCGCCTAGGATAGATTTTCGCAGTAATGGCTAACAGAAACGTTTTCCCTTAATCCGTAGTTTTGGTGTTACTTTTAATTACCGTTTACACATGCTCTACTGCGTGACAGCTCACAGCACGAACAAAAACGGTGTTTTGGTTGATACTCTATCGACACACAACGTTTGGTACCGGTCTGGGTTTCTGAGATCTGAAGGCGTGGGTGTAAGTGCATCAAGATTGTTCGTTCTAAAACGAACACCCTTTACGGTTTGTAAAGCTAAATAAAATAATAATAATAGATATAATAATAGTAATCATAGGAATGTTATAGATAGAAGCGAATTCGAGTCCGGAAGTAGAGGCTAAACCATTACGTTTCGTCTTGCTAGGGCAGCGGAATGGAGCAGCAGAATACGATTCTCATGAAAGGAATAGCAACGTCTAACATTAAGTCAACAAATACATCAAGTGAGCGACTTTCTGGTGACTTTTTCCGATAGTAAGAGCGTAGGAGGCTGATTTAAATTAGGATACGCTACACGGATAGGAGCAGAAGCTTGATCCCATAGAAAACAGTGCATTCATCTACCCATTAGTGACATTGGCTTGAACACGAAATTTGCATCTGTTACGTAGTATTTTTAGTAGTCATCGGATATCGTCAAATTGCCCGACCAGTATGAGAAAGTAAATTTATCGCTGCCGGAGTCCGTTTCTACAAAATTCTACTGGCTGTGTGACAGCGTATGCTACAGACGCGACGGCTGTTATTACTGCAGCCTTGATCAAGATGTCTACTGAAGAAGGCTGCCTACTATTGTAGCCGAAACGTACACACAGAAGAATTTTATGGCAATGCCCATTTGGCTATTGGCATATTTCTTAAGCAGATACTACAGCGATCATCACTGCTCCTAACTTCCGATAATCGGTTCCTATTGCTGTTACTACTCGGTGAAGACTGTAATATGAAAAGTTAATATCGTTATAGCCCCACTGGGCGTCCTCTTTTATAGACGCCTACAAGCAAGCAAACATCTGTCGTTACCCTACACTCCTTCAGCTCGTTTGGCGAAGGTTGCTGACACAAAACACAAATACCACACACAAAATGATTACATACAAGTTATTCACATACACTATGTGATCAAAAGTATCCGGACACCTGGCTGAAAATGATTTACAATTTCGTGGCTCCCTCCATCGGTAATGCTAGAATTCAATATGGTATTGGCCCACCCTTATCCTTGATGACAGCTTCCACTCTCGCAGGCATACATTCAATCAGGTGCTGGAAGGATTATTGGGGAATGGCAGCGCATTCTTCACGGAGTGCTGCACTGAGGAGGGGTATCGATGTCGGTCGCTGAGGCCTGGCACGATGTCGGCGTTCAAAACATCCTAAAGGTGTTCTGCAAGATTCAGGTCAGGACTCTGTGCAGGCCAGTCCATTACAGGGATGTTATTGTCGTGTAACCACTCCCCAACAGGCCGTGAATAATGAAAAGGTGCTCTCGGTCGTGTTGAAAGATGAAATCGCCAACCCCGAATTGCTCTTCAACACTGGGAAGCAAGAAGGTGCTTAAAACATCAATGTAGGCTTGTGCTGTGATAATCCCACTCAAAACAACAAGGGTGCAAGCCCCCCTCCATGAGAAACACGACCACGCCATAGGACCACCGCCTCCGAATTTTACTGTTGGCACTACACACGCTGGCAGATGACGAACATTCGCCATATCCACACCATGCCAGCGGATCGCCACATTGAGTACCGTGATTCGTCACTCCGCACAACGTTTTTCCACTGTTCAAGCGTCCAATGTTTACGCTCCTTACACCAAGCGAGGCGTCGTTTCGCATTTACCGGCGTGATGTTTGGCTTGTCAGCAACCGCTCGACCATGAAATCCAAGTTTTCTCACCTCCCGCCTAACTGTCATAGTACTTGTAGTGGATTCTGATGTAGTTTGGAATTCCTGTGTGATGATCTTGATAGATGTCTGCCTAATACAGATTACGACAGCCGATGTCGGCCTGTAGCCTTTTGTGCTGTAGGTGTCCCTTCACGTTTCCACTTCACTGTCACACCGAAAACAGTGGACCAAGGGATGTTTGGGAGTGTGGAAATCTAGCTTAGTGACGTATGACACAAGTGACGCCCAATCACCCGACCACCTTCGAAGTCCGTGAGTTCCGCGAAGCGCCCCATTCTGCTCTCTCGTGATGTCTAGTGACTACCGAGGTGGCTGATATGGAGTACCTGGCAGTAGGTGGAGCACAATGCACTTAATACGGAAAACGTATGTTTTTGGTTGTCTCCTGATACTTTTGATCACATAGAGTAAGTAAATAAATTTTATACCAATACTTGCGAGTAAGTGTTGATGTGATAATAAATGTCCTTGGGAATATGGATAGGTAGTGTTCCAAAGTATCAGTAAAGCGAGGAAGCAGTCTATCTTCAATAATTTTGTGAAAATCGTTGTCTGCATTTCAGTTTTGTCATGTCTGTAGAGCAATAAAATAGTAAAACGAGTGTCTTCCATGTATGTCAACGCACTGACTACGTGAAAAATTACGTAAGGTCTTTGCAATGAGCTGGTCATTTATAGCACAAATGAAATTTCAATCTGTTTATTTACTGAGAGAGAATATAAAAGAGAAAAATCGAAAGCTGAAATGAACCTATGTGACACACTTTAAATGTTTATACTCTCGATTTTTTTGTTGACAAAAGCCAGGTGACATCTGACGGTGTGACTGCATAGATGTGTTTTTAGCTGCTCCCTGTCTGGGATGACTGCTGGGATATCTTTGGTGCCGAGGCTTTGTTGTGTCGTTGTTGGGTGACGTGGAGCAAATACAGCGATGTTAAATTCCATAAACCATACGGACAGACTCCAGGAACTAATAAACTGCGACGTCTACTCCGAAGACTCACACTATCAAAACATATTAGACAAAAAAATAAAAAAACAAGAAAAAAACAGTTTTCTCTGCTCCGCTGTAAAACGTGACAACACGCAACAGACTGCTGATCCTAGAAAACGCCACTCAATGTTAACCTTGGGCAGCTGACTAACATGCTCTTTATTACACGGCTCGCACTTTTATTCCCATTTCTCAAAGTCAAATAGTATTTGACGCTCGGGTAGTACATACAGTAGCAATTGTGACTACATCTAACCATGTAATATAGTTTACTACACCGATAACAATAGTTCACTGTACTCATCACGACAGCGTAACGTAGCTCAGAGTCTCTTTTTGAGTGTAAATTATACTTATTTTTCTGGTTCTGTGTACCCTGGGTTGATTTGTGGCGTAGTCGAATAATTTCCGTTTTACCACGGTTGCCTCTGACACGTTCTGAGGCTCTAGTATATTCAAAGTATACTGTGTCATCTTTTACAATGAATCTTCCTCAGTCTCTTCTCTCTTCCAAATCATTTTTGTTCTGTTTCTTCCTCCTCTCGCAATTTCTACTTTTGCGAATTCTTCTTCCTCTCTAAATTAGTGTCTAGTACAGGCAACAGAACAAATACAGTATATCGGCAATAGAAATGTTGGCTTAACTCTCAGTACGACTGTTCTCGTCATATACACAAACATCAAAGAAAGTTTTTCATCACCCCGGTTCCCAGAACTCCTGAAGATAGACGTTGACTGTGGATATTGTATCATAGACACAGTCCCTTTGTTTCACCAACTGCGACATAGTCGCATACACAAAAAGTAATCCAATACTCTCAAATGTTTTTATTTCAGTCTTTGATCACAATATCAATTCTTTAAACGATGACCGGATTCAGTCCGTTCTCAGAAATGATAAGTTCTCAAAGGTACGTGTATCACATTGGAACAACCGAAAAAAATGTTCAAACGTACCTACGTTCTGTATTTTAATTTAAAAAACCAACCTGTTACCAACTGTTCGTCTGAAATTGTGAGCAATATGGTTTTGACTATTACAGCGCCATCTATCACAAAGCGAAAAAAGTGGTCCAACTAAAACATCCATATTTCTTTACGTAATACACTAATATGTAATAAAAAATGGGGGTTCCTATTTTAAAAAAAAACGCAGTTGATATTCGTTTGACCTATGGCAGCGCCATCTAGCAGGCAACCATAGCGCCATCTGGTTTCCCCTTTCAAGCTAGACAAGTTTCGTTCTTTGTAGTTTTCTCGTTTGATGCTTATTTCGTGAGATATTTGGCCCGGTCACTATCAATGGACCACCATGTATATAACACACTAAATTATCACAACACAAAAAATACATAACGTAAATGAAAACAACACAGAAGTTGTGTGAAAAAATGGACAGGCACACACAAAGCCAGGGTCAAACTGAGTTTCAAAACATGATCTGTGAAGGCACCAAAAACAGAAACTGTTGCACATAGCTGAATAATTTTGAAAAACTGGCTAACTTTCTGCCAGTGCAAAACCGCCTTACTTTCTGCTCTAAATAATTTCTAATGAACCATACAGAGAGAGATGTAACATACGTTGGTTCAGCCAGAAAAGTGTGCGTACAGAAATCTCTATGTTTCCTTATGCATAAGAATTGCGAACGCCCAGCTTTGTCTGTGTACACTGTTGCAGAAGACACTACGAGATACTATGTTCCTGCTCTGAGAATGAGTGACTTTTTTGTGGTAATAGCTCTCGATAACAATGTGAAATATGGTGTATGTTGGACATTCTGAGGGGTAGGGTTTAGAGGTAATATAGAAATGTGTGAATAACTGAAAGGAAAGCTGTGGCGTAACGTTCCGTTAGATTGTACACTATGCGAGCAAAAGTATTCGGACACCCCTAAAAACATACGTGTTTCATATTAGGTGAAATGTGCTGCCTCCTACTGACAAGTACTCAATTACCTCAGTAATCATTAGACATCGTGAATCGTGAGAGAGCAGAATGGGACGCTCCGCGGAACTCACGGACTTCGAACGTCGTCAGGTGATTAGGTGTCACTTGCGTCATACGTATGCGAGATTTCCACACTCATAAACGTCCCTACCCCCCCCCCCCCCTGCCATGAACCATGGACCTTGGCGTTGGTGGGGAGGTTTGCGTGCCTCAGCGATACAGATAGCCGTACCGTAGGTGCAACCACATCGGAGGGGTATCTGTTGAGAGGCCAGACAAACGTGTGGTGCCTGAAGAGGGGCAGCAGCCTTTTCAGTAGTTGCAGGGGCAACAGTCTGGATGATGGACTGATCTGGCCTTGTAACATTAACCAAAACGGCCTTGCTGTGCTGGTACTGCGAAAGGCTGAAAGGAAGGGGAAACTACAGCCGTATTTTTTCCCGAGGGCATGCAGCTTTACTGTATGGTTAAATGATGATGGCTTCCTCTTGGGTAAAATATTCCGGAGGTAAAATAGAACCCCATTCTGGTCTTCGGGCGGGGACTGCTTAGGAGGACATCGTTATCAGGAGAAAGAAATCTGGCGTTCTACGGATCGGAGCGTGGAATGTCAGATCCCTTAATCGGGCAGGTAGGTTAGAAAATTTAAACAAGACTTCTGGTCAGGTGAATACAAGTTTATAAATACAAAGTCAAATAGGGGTAATGCAGGAGTAGGTTTAATAATGAATAAAACAATAGGAATACGGGTAAGCTACTACAAACAGCACAGCGAACGCGTTGTTGTGGCCAAGATAGACACGAAGCCCACGCCTATGACAGTAGTACAAGTCTATATGCCAACTAGCTCTGCAGATGACGAAGAAATTGATGAAATCTATGATGAGATAAAAGAAATTAGTCAGGTAGTGAAGGGAGACGAAAATTTAATAGTCATGGGTGAGTGGGATTCGAGAGTAGGAAAAGGGAGAGAAGGAAACATAGTAGGTGTATATGGATTGGGGGTAAGAATTGAAACAGGAAGCCGTCTGGTAGAATTCTGCACAGAGCATAACTTAATCATAGCTAAAACCTGGTTCAACAATCATAGAAAAAGGTTGTATACATGGAAGAGACCTGGAAATACTCGAAGGTTTCACATAGATTATATAATGGTAAGAGAGAGATTTAGGAAACAGGTTTTAAATTGTAGGACGTTTCCAGGGGTAGATGTGGACTCTAACCACAATCTATTGGTTATGAACTGCAGATTAAAACTGAAGAAACTGCAAAAAGGTAGGAATTTGAGGAGATGAGATCTGGATAAACTGAAAGAACCAGAGGTTGTAGAGAGTTTCAGGGAGAGCATTAGGGAATGGGGCAAAGAAATACAGTAGAAGGAGAATGGGTAGCTTTCAGGCATGAAATAGTGAAGGTAGCACAGGATCAAGTAGGTAAAGAGATGAGAGCTAATAGGAATCCTTGGGTAACAGAAGACATGTTGAATTAAATTGATGAAAAGAGAAAATACAAAAATGCAGTAAATGAAGCAAGCAAAAGGGAATACAAACGACTCAAAAATGAGATCGACAGGAAGTGCAAATTGGCTAAGCAGGGGTGGCTATAGGACAAATGCAAAGATGTAGATGCATATCTCACTAGGGGTAAGATAGATACCGCCTACTGGAAAATTAAAGAGACTTTTGGAGAAAAGAGAACCACTTGTATTAATATCAAGAGATGAGATTGAAACCCAGTTCCAAGCAAAGAAGAGAAAGCAGAAAGGTGGAAGGAGTATACAGAGGGTCTGTACAAGGGTGATGTGCTTGAGGACAATATTATGGAAATAGAAGAGGATGTAGATGAAGATGAAATGGGAGATATGATACTGCGTGAAGAGTCTGACAGAGCTCTGAAAGACTTAAGCCGAAACAAGGCCCCGGGACTAGACAACATTCCATTAGAACTACTGATATCCTTGGGAGAACCAGCCCTGACAAAACACTTCCATCTGGTGAGCAAGGTGTGTGAGACATGCGAAATAGCCACAGACTTCAAGAAGAATATAATAATTTCAATCCCAAAGAAAGCAGGTGTTGACAGTTGTGACAATTATCGAACTATCAGTTTATTAATCCATGGTTTCAAAATACTAACACTAATTCGTTACAGACGAATAGAAAAACTGGTAGAAGCCGATCTCGGGGAAGATCAGTTTGGATTCCGTAGAAATGTTGGAACACGTGAGGTAATACTGACCCTACGACTTATCTTAGAAAATAGACTAATGAAAGGCAAACCTACGTTTCTAGCATTTGTAGACTTAGAGAAGGCTTCTGACAATGTTGACTGGAATACTCTCATTCAAATTATGAAGGTATCAGGTGTAAAATACAGGGAGCGGAGGCTATTTAAAATTTGTACAGAAAGCAGATGGCAATTATAAGATTCCAGGGGCATGAAGGGGAAGCAGTGGTTGGGAAGGGAGTGAGACAGAGTTGTAGCCTATCCCCGATGTTATTCAATCTGTATATTGAGCAAGCAGTTAAGGAAACAAAAGAAAAATTCGGAGTAGGAATTGAAATCCTTGTAGAAGAAAGAAAAAACATTGAGGTTCGCCGATGACATTGTAATTATGTCAGAGACAGCAAAGGACCTGGAAGAGAAGCTGAACGGAATGGACAGTGTCTTGAAAGGAGGATGTAAGATGAACATCAGCAAATGCAAAACGAGGATAATGGAATGTAATCGAATGAAGTCGGATGATGCTGAGGGAATTAGATTAGGAAATGAGACACTTAAAGTAGTAAATGAGTTTTGCTATTTGGGGAGCAAAATAACTGATGATGGTCGAAGTAGAGAGGATATAAAATGTGGACTGGCAATGGCAAGGAAAGCGTTTCTGAAGAAGAGAAATTTGTTAACGTCGAGTATAGATTTAAGTGTCAGGAAGTCGTTTCTGTAAGTATTTGTATGGAGTGTAGCCATGTATGAAAGTGAAACATGGACGATAAATAGTTTGGACAAGAAGAGAATTGAAGCTTTCGAAATGTGGTGCTACAGAAGCATGCTGAAGATTAGATGGGTAGATCACATAACTAATGAGGAGGTATTGAACAGAATTAGTTAGAAGTGAAATTTGTGGCACACCTTGACTAGAAATGGGATCGATTGGTAGGCTATGTTCTGAGGCATCAAGGGATCATCAATTTAGTATTGGAGGGCAGCGTGGAGGGTAAAAATCGTAGAGGGAGACCAAGAGTTGAAAACACCAAACAGATTCAGAAGGATGTAGGTTGCAGTAGGTACTGGGAGATGAAGAATCTTGCACGGGATAGAGTATCATGGAGAGCTGCATCAAACCACTCTCTGGACTGAAGACCACAACAACAACAACAACAACAAACGTCCCTACGCCCTCTGTTTGCGATGTGACAGTGAAGTGGAAACGTGAAGGGGCATATACAGCACAAAAACGTACAGGCCGATCTCGTCTGTTGACTGACAGAGGCCGCCGACAGTTGAAGAAAGCTGTAATGTGTATTTGTCCGACTCTATCCTGACCATCACGCAGGAATTCCAAACTACATCAGTGTCCACTGCAAGTGCTATGACAGTTAGGCAGGAGGTGAGAAAACTTTAATTTCATATTCGATCGGCTGCTCATAAGTCACACATCAAGCTGGTAAATGCCAAACGACGCCTCACTTGGTGTAAGGAGCGTAAACATAGGACGATTGAACAATGGAAGAACGTTGTGTGGAGTGACGAATCACAGTACACAATGCAGCGATGAGATGGAAGGTGTGGGTATGGTGAATGCCCAGTGAACGTCGTCTGTCAGCGTGTGTAATGCTAACAGTAAAATTCGGAGGCGGTGGTGTTATGGTGTGGTCGTGCTTTTATGGAGGGGGCTTGCACCCGTTATTGTTTTGCTTGGGGCTATCACAACACAGGCCTACGGGCTATCACAACACAGGCCTACATAGATGTTTTAAGCACCTTCTTGCTTCCCGTTGTTGAAGAGTAATTCGGGGATGGCGACTGCATCTTCCAACACGATCGAGCACCTTTTCATTATTCACGGCCTGTAGCGGAGTGTTTACACGACAACAACATCGCTGTAATGGACTGGCCTGCACAGAGTCCTGACCTGAATCCTATAGAACATCTCTGGGATGTTTTGGAACGCCGACTTCGTGTCAGGCCTCACCGACCGACATGGATAACTCTCCTCACTGCATCACTCCGTGAAGAAATGGGCTGACACACCCCAAGAAACCTTCCAGCACCTGATTGAACGTATGCCTGCGAGAGTGGAAGTTAAGGGTGAGCCAATACCCTACTGAATTCCAGCATTACCGGTGGAGGGCGCCACGAACTTGTAAGTCTTTTTCAGTCACATGTCCGGATACTTTTGGTCACATAGTATACATCGTACTACAAAGTAATAACTGAAAAGAAATAACAGATATTTGTTAAAATGGAACACCTTGTGTAACTGCGTTGACAAATAATACAAAAATAGGTACGTAGTGAATATGAAGAATAAAAATAACTAAACAGTTCGGAAAGTGTAAGTACGTAGAACGACACTGTCCCATATAAATAATCAATAATTATGTGAACTGTTCATCAGTTAGCATGACAAATGAACCAAAGCGCTACGTATTCTCAAATGAGCCTAAGAAGTTGCTTCGAAACTAATTTCATGGTTGTTTTCTTTTCATTTTTTATTTTTATTTTCCTCTACTTTAAAAAAAAATGGTTCAAATGGCTCTGAGCACTATGCGACTTAACTGCTGAGGTCATCAGTCGCCTAGAACTTAGAACTACTTAAACCTAACTAACCTAAGGACATCACACACATCCATGCCCGAGGCAGGATTCGAACCTGCGACCGTAGCGGTCACGCGGTTCCAAACTGAAGCGCTTAGAACCGCACGGCCACACTGGCCGGCTCCTCAACTTTCATTTGCCGTTCTACAACAATAAATAATTTGGCAGTTACATGCGGCTTCTTCAATTTCCAGTTACAAGGAGTTGTTTAAAAGATTGAGCAACTTTGTGAACGTTATATTACCGTTATCAAACGTACTATACTACGACCTGTTGATTAAAATAACTTGATCCCAACTTCCGTCCCTTTCACAAATACAATCATGATTTGCTCTTTTAAATAACCATAAAGAGGGTACAGAATGTGCTGTAATAATAGCGAAAAGTGTTTGGTCAACTCGATTTGCAGAGTTAATGTTAACAACATATGCGTTTGTATGAAACGAAAAACGGAGTAAAAAGCACGATGCATGTTTTATTCTGAAATAGCTATGTTTATTTGCAAACCTATTCCACTAGTGATTAACAACCCAGCAGCGGTGCAACTTATAAAAGCAGCACAATATGAAGGACACATGGAGGGGCTCTGAAAAGAGAATGTTCCTACTGAGTGTTTAAACTAAACAGCTATGAAGTTGTAGACTGGTGTCCTAACATATTTAATGTTGTTCCGCCACAACTGTCAGCAGGAGTTAACTGAAGGAAGGGGGTATCCAGGCAGCGTGTGTTGTTCGGTGTACTGGTGCTGGCGTGTGGGCTATTGGACGCGGAAATGGCAAATCATTCTTGCAATCGTTTCAAAATTCGTGGGCCTTCCTTATTATGATGATGGTTGCCGTTTTAGGGCGCTAAACAGCGAGATCATCAGCGCCCTTACTTTGAATAAATACGGATGATAGTAAACAAATGGAATGAAAACATAACAATAACGTGTAAATCAAAATGCTATCCTCACTCAAATAATGAGAACACAACCGTGGCTGTGTGTGAGCTAGAAAGTGTAGTGGGACGCGAAATTGAAGCGTCACCAATCCACCAGTGTCAGCCCAGTTTGCAGGTGAATATGAGTTTAATTTAGTATTTTGTTTGTGTATTTTGTAATATTTGTAATGTTTGTGAGTTATCTAAAGTTTTGTATTTATTTTTATGTTTCATGTACGGAAAGGGTGGCGCAACGAACGGAGACAGCATCTTCACTGCCGGGACCAGAGAGAAAATTGCTGCCCACTATACGTCGCGGGTCGACAGCCAAAGAGCAACAGAAGATCCTGAAATCGAGTTGTTGCGTCGTGCTTCTAAAAACTGAAAAAAATAGGAATTTGTAATGTTTATTCAACAATGACGTCATAGAAAGTTTAATCATGTTGTAAATGTTCAGTCCTATCTTGTCAAGGCTCATGTTCACGTCTATATGTAGTATATATGAAGATAATAAACTAATGTATACTACTCAAGTTTAAATACGTGTTCCGAGAATTTATTTATGAAGAATTATATTAAGGAAGAAGTATTACTGATTTATTTGATGAGATTATTAATTTTTGACAACGTTCATCGCGAGTTTGAGTCTTAAAAGCTTATTCAATGTGGTTTTAATATTTATTAAAGCAGATAACTTGCATTAATATAATTTCTGAGAAGAAACAAACGACATCTAAATTGTTAAAAGTTTGCGCAAACCAATTGGACTGAGTGACGTAATTCTGCGCATACGACTCAAATGATGATTTTTAATTACAGTTTCGTTCAAGAACCATTCAGAGACAACTTTAAAAAGAATTTTAAATAATTTTTAAGTGTTTTGTAACTGATGTAGGTGACGAAGTCTGCACATGGTTATATATCAAAAGAAAATTATTTATACAGAACTTACGTCGTTACATTACAAAAGCTCTACCATAAGAAGCAGACAAAATACTGCAGAACGACCAGATAAAATCAAAGATAAAATACCAGAACAGACACAGTGAAAAGGGGACAGATGATTGTGGCAAACGACTGCTTAGAAATAATGTGTGGCCGAGCCACTATGCGATGCACTAGAACTCAAGCTTAATATTATGGAAGAAATCTTTATATCATACAAAAACTTAAAATATGAAATACACTCGTCTAATGATTAGTGAAAACAGAAGGCAGATCGTGTGGGAGATTCAGATCTGTCCTCGGGTAGTCACGTAGATCACACGCAATTGAAACATATTGTGTCGATACTGGTATTCCAAATCTGTGACACACTAGTGACTCCTCCCGTTGTAAGAGGAAGCCGTGTGTCAGTGCCCAGTGTCCCACTCCGAGCCCTCTAAACTTCTTCTTCAGCTCGTCGTGACCAGAAGGAGATAAGCTACAACCGCACTGAAGATTTTACTAAACGCAGGTTACACCGGTCTACAAAAAATATTTTTTGAAAGTTGTTTCAAATTTAATAACTGACTTTTATGTACTTTTCAGCGCTGATTTCAAAAATGCAATCCATTTTTTTCTATCACGTCAAGTTTTCTCACTAAAAAGGGAGTACTTTAGGGTATAATAACAAAATTTAAGCAATTTATTACATTTTTTCCAAAGTTTCATGTTCTAAACTACATTTACAGTACATTTCCATTTCTCTTTAAGCTCATAAATCCTTATAATAACGCTTTCGCTTTTTGTCGAAGCTTCTTTCATTGCTTTTCCGGCTGTGGACTCGTCGAGGATCATCTCTTTTCATCCTCCAGCAGTAGTCCACTATCATGTTGGCGTTCCATCTTCCTTGATATCTTCTTTCCATTTCTTTGATGTCTTGGTGGAATCTTTCGCCCTGCTCTTCACTTACATCACCAAGGTTTGCAGGGAAGTAGTCAAGTTGTGAGTGGAGAAAATGAACTTTATTGCTCATGTTACAGCCCAGCTTCTTAAAGTTGTCGAGCATGTCTGCGACGATCGTCTAGTAGTTTGAATCTCTCTTGTTTCCTAGGAAACCGGTAACAACTAATTTAAAAGATGTCCATGCTGAATTTTCTTTTGTTTCCATTTTGTCCACAAAGTTGGGATCTGTCGTTAGTTTTCTCATGTTTGGTCCGACAAAGATTCCTTCCTTCGGATGTGCCTCGGATAAACCAGAAAACTGTTCACAAAGATATCTGAAACACTTCCCTTCTTTTGGCAATGCCTTAACAAATTGCTGCCTCAGCCCCAACTTAATGTGAAGTGGTGGAAGTAACACCTTTTTTGGGCTCCCTTACCTGTAAGGTTTGTCTCAAGGGCCAAGCTTTCTTTATGTAGTGTTGCTGTCTCTACTGTCCCATTCACAGAGAAAGCAAGGGAACTTTATATAGCCACTTTGTTGACCAAGCAGCATTGAAATCACTTTTAAATCACCCCACAGTGTCCATTTGTGGTCTGAATAGCAGAGTTTGCTTAAAACCAGTTCAAGGTTTTCGTAACATGCTTTTAAGTGAACCGAGTATCCAACTGGTATAGAAGCATACTTGTTTCCATTGTGTAGAAGTACTGCTTTAAGGCTTCTTTTTGAAGAATCAATAAAAAGTCTCCACTCATCAGGAGCAAATTCTATTTTGAAACGTGCCATGAGTCCAGGAAGATCACTCAAAACACCAGGTTACTTCTTGAGAGAAGAAAGATACAAACTCCATTTCCCCCAATCGGTACCATGAAAAGGATGTACCCGCAGCCAACATATGTTTATCTTTAATCCTACATGCTAAAACCTCTGACCATTCTTTAGAATGGCCTAGGTCTCTAACTAAATCGTTCAGTTCGGATTGTGAGAATGGAATGGGATCAGTTGTGCCAGGATTGTAGCAATCTCTGTCTTCTTTACTATCACCTTGCTGAGCCAATGGCTCGTGATCATCTATATCATCCAAAGAATCTGGAGGAGAGGGTATTGGTACTTCAGGTCCATGAGGAACAGGGCGAATGGCTGATTGAATTTCAGGGTAATAAATATTGTTTTTGTTTTTCAAATTGAAACCTCGTACGTTGCAAGAACAAAAATGGCAGTTTTCACTATGATTTTTGGGCTCCCTCCAAACCATTGGTATTCCAAAACGTAAGGACTGCTTTTTACGTTTAAACCATTGCCGCAGTTCTTCAACACACACTGAACAAACTTTGTGTGGGGCCCAAGGCTTATCTTGATCGCCTAACTTTATACCAAAACAGGCGAAATATACTTTTTCAACGAAAACGGCATAGTTACCACAAATTGAGCAGAAGCAATCTGGCGAGTTTATACATCGTCTGGTAGTCGTTGTCCATTGTCCATAAAACAAGTTCACAACACAAGGAAACAGTCACTACTTTAAAGCACTTGTAATAACAACACGTGAACAGCTCAGAGTAAAGAGGTACTGTGAACTGAAGGACAATAACAGAAGGTCACTGCTTAGTGATGGCGGAGGAAGGGGCAGCGCGACAGACAGGCACTGACATGAAAGTACTGCTGGTTTCTCCTAAGTACTCTTTATTTTACTTATATCTAGTAAACAAAACGGCTAAATAGCAGTTTATGGAGACCCTAAAAATCAAAATTCATACTCGCTAGAGTGCTGAAATATCGAAAAAAGCTAAAATTAGACAAGCAGTTTGTGAAATAGCTGTACGTTGTGGAATTTTTTCACTATTCTTCCCGAAATCAGCGTTGAAAACACTACAAAAATCAGTTAATAAATTTGAAACAATTTTTATGTCGCAGGCCTGTGTTATTATTCTTCAATTTCAGCCATTAAGCCTCTCATCAACCCATAGTCTTCTTGATCACATCTGTGGTAATAGCCTGTAGAGGGAGTGAACAGCGAGCAGAAGGTGGAAGGGAACAAACCTCCTTGGCAGTAACATCAGCGAATTATTTCCCCGGATCCCTTGTACCCTGGAACTCAGTTGACAATAATTTCGTTTCCTTGCTTTTGCAGGAGAATTCTTTCTTACACCATCGGATCTGTGTGGTGCATCTGACAAATAGCAAGACGGACACTTTGGGATTCAAGGTAGGTGAGAAATTTCTTGGCACGTAGACGTCTCATCTGCTCCAGTGCCCTCAGGATAGCTAACAGTTCTGCATAAAAACCTGAAAGCTGCTCTGGGAGCCCTGTCCAGAGGTCAATGTCGGGGAACACGACGCATCTATCTAAACATTAATAAAATCCGAGTGGCAATTTAAAATCTCGATAACTTTAAGTTTAAAAATATAGTCTGACGTACAATTATTCCGGCGCGGAGTCAATTCGTGAGGTAGCCTGGTCCTCTTTAGTAGCCAGAGGGATCCCTTACCCCACCCCTATTTTTGGCTCCTAACACCGTCTACTTGTAGGAACTCAAGGCTCTCCCTCGGACACGTCCCAAATGGCATCAGTGACCAGAGACAGTCATGGAACAAACATCTCAGTGGCGTTTGGGAAAAGCAGATAAATGCTGCTGATTTTGGAACAGAAAGAGTCCTGTATACTTGGCGTGCTGCCATTAGGAGACGTCAAATAGACAGTGGAGACTCATCAGCCTCTGCACACAGGCTAGCAAATAGGCCCGTGCGATAAGCCCCTGTTGAAGGCCTAATACACTCGCGTTGAACCACATCCAGCATTTTCAAGTACAAAGGGCTCGCTGATCCATAAACCTGTCATCTATATTCTAGCTGGGGTTGCACGAAGGCTTTGTAGGGTTAGAGCAACTGTGCCTTGTCGGCTCCACAAGACCTGCGGCTAACGCATTTGAGGGTGTTCAAAGCCTTGAGACATCTTATCTTCAGCTGTATAAGGTGTGGCAGCCACATTAGCCTCTCAACAAATGTAAGGCGCAGATATTTCACCGTTTCTATAAAGGTGAGAACGGTATCCTCTAGATTTGAAACAGATTAATTAAAAAGAGTGCAGGAGCGATTAAAAGCAACACAAATAGTTTTCTCCATAGTGAATTTAAAACCTGTGTTGTTCAGCCGTTCTTCCAGCCTCTTGGTCGTCAGATTCGTTAGCAAAGAGTTGTTGCAAGGTTAGAAAAGGCACAGAAAATCGAGGGATCGCCCACAAACAAGTGAGATTGCAGGGGATGCCGTACTGCAGACGTAATACTGTTGACTGCAATTGCGAATGCTGTGATACTTAAAACACTCCCTTGAGAGACAACATTCTCTTGCTTGAAAGGTCAGGCAGGGCATTTCCAACCTTGTATCTAAAATACCTATCCAAGAATAAGGATTACATGAAAGTGGGTAGATGTCCAGCCCACTGATAGAGCTGCAACAAAATATTGTGCCTCCAGGTAGATCATAGGCTTTTTTCATATCAAAGAAGACACGTATAAGGTGTTTACGGAGGAATGTTTGTTGAAATGCTACTTCGGGCAGGGCAGGTTTCCGAGTGCGGAATGATACCTTCTGGACCAACATTGGGACCGATTTAGCAGGGACCTGTTTTAGAGAACTGACAGAAGGCGAAAGTTGACCATATGCTCCAGTGTCTTTCCTACGAAACTTGCGGTAACTAAAGGGGTTAGTCTTATCCTTACCTGGTTTTAAAATCGGGACTAAAATAGTCTTTCCACGGGTGGAGAAAGTCTCCAGTAACTGAAATTTCATTAAAGAGCTAGAGGAGAATCTCCTTCGACCGCGAGTTCAGCCGTTTATACATGTTTTATTTTACCGGGTCGTAACTGGGTGCACTATCACGAGATAGTGCATAGTCCAACTCCCAGAGAGAGAAAGGCTGTTTGTATACTCAACGTTGCTGGAATGGAAATCAAAACCAACACTCTCCTGTGACTTGAGACCCTCCTGACTGCAGCCCATAATTTACTTGTGGATGTAGGCGTATTGACGGATTTCAGGAACTCTAGGCCAGACCTCTGCTTACTCCCTCACATTATTCTCATCGCCTTTGCCCTCTCCATTCGCAAGGATTCCAGATTCGTATCTTCAGGGCACTATTGACTTAGTCTTCCTACAGTCTCCCTCCTGTCTCTGACAGCACAACGACACTCATCAATTTATTTATTTATTTTATTTATTTATTTATTGTTCCGTGGGACCACATTTAGGAGAAGTCTCCATGGTCATGGAACGAGTCAATACATGAAATTATAACACGATTGTAGAAACAGATAAAATGAAACAAGTCGTTAGTTTAAATAAAGAAAATCAAGAATGTAACACTGGAATTTGCTTAATTTTTTATCTCTTCCAGGAGCTCCTCGACAGAATAGAAGGAGTGAGCCATGAGGAAACTCTTCAGTTTAGACTTAAAAGTGTTTGGGCTACTGCTAAGATTTTTGAGTTCTTGTGGTAGCTTATTGAAAATGGATGCAGCAGAATACTGCACTCCTTTCTGCACAAGAGTCAAGGAAGTGCATTCCACATGCAGATTTGATTTCTGCCTAGTATTAACTGAGTGAAAGCTGCTAACTCTTGGGAATAAACTAATATTGCTAACAACAAACGACATTAAAGAAAATACATACTGTGAGGGCAATGTCAAAATTCCCAGACTATTGAATAGGGGTCGACAAGAGGTTTTCGAACTTACACCATACATAGCTCGAACAGCCCGTTTTTGAGCCAAAAATACCCTTTTTGAATCAGAAGAATTACCCCAAAAAATAATACCATATGACATAAGCGTATGAAAATATGCGAAGTATACTACTTTTCGTGTTGAAATGTCACTTATTTCAGATACTGTTCTAATGGTAAATAAAGCGGCATTTAGTTTCTGAACAAGATCCTGAACATGGGCTTTCCACAACAGCTTACTATCTGTCCGTACGCCTAGGAACTTGAACTGTTCCGTCTCGCTTATAACATGCCCATTCTGTCTGATTAAAATGTCAGTTCT
Source organism: Schistocerca serialis cubense (assembly GCF_023864345.2). Classification (NCBI taxonomy): domain Eukaryota; kingdom Metazoa; phylum Arthropoda; class Insecta; order Orthoptera; family Acrididae; genus Schistocerca; species Schistocerca serialis. Next base: position 852,152,846 of record NC_064638.1, read on the forward strand.
TGTTGAATTGTGGGTTAGAAACTGTAAAAACTGAGTCTTACTGTGATTTAGCATCAAATTATTTTCCACAAGCCACGAACTTACTTCATGAACTACATTATTTGATAATGTTTCAATATTACACACAAGATCTTTCACTACCAAGGTGGTGTCATCAGCAAACAGAAATATTTTTGAATCACCTGTAATACTAGAAGGCATATCATTTACATAAATAAGGAACAGCAGTGGCCCCAGCACCGACCCTTGGGGAACGCCCCATTTAACAGTGCCCCATTGGGACTGAACATCATTACCACTCTCAATATTGCGGAGGATTACCTTCTGCTTTCTGTTCTTAAAGTAGGAGGCGAACCAATTGTAAGCTACTCCCCTTACTCCATAATGTTCCAACTTCTGCAGTAATATTTTGTGGTCAACACAGTCAAAAGCCTTCGTTAAATCAAAGAAAACACCTAACGTTCTCAACCTTTTATTTAATCCGTCCAAAACCTCACAGAGAAAAGAGAATATAGCATTTTCAGTTGTTAAGCCATTTCTAAAACCAAACTGTACATTTGACAGCAAATTATGTGAATTTAAATGCTGCAGTAACCTTGTATATACAAGCCTCTCGATAACTTTAGCAAACACCGATGGCATAGAAATAGGTCTATAATTGTCAACATTATCCCTGTCTCCCTTTTTATAAAGTGGCTTCACTACCGAGTACTTTAATCGGTCAGGAAACCGACCACTGCTAAAGGAAAAGTTACAGATATGGCTAAGTACTGAGCTAATATACGTGGAACAATACTTCAGTATTCTGCTAGATACCCCGTCATATCCATGAGAGTTCTTGGTCTTTAGTGATTTAATTATTAACTCAATCTCCCTCTTGTCAGTATCATGGAGGAGCATTTCAGGTAACAGTCTCGGAACACTTTTTTCTAAGAGCGCTATATGATTCCCTGTTGGGACTAGGTTTCTATTTAGTTCACCTGCTATATTCAGAAAGTGATTATTAAGTACTGTACATATATGCGACTTATCAGCAACACGGACATCCCCACTACGCACTGATTCTATATCCTCGACCTGTCTCTGCAGACCAGCCACTTCCTTTACGACTGACCATATGGTTTTAATTTTATCCTGAGACTTAGCTATTCTATCTGCATACCACATACTTTTTGCCTTCCTAATAACTTTTTTAAGCACCTTACAATACTGTTTGTAATGGGCTGCTGCATTTAGATTTTGACTGTTTCTAACGTTTTGATATAATTTCCACTTTGTTCTACAAGATATTCTTATCCCTTTAGTCAGCCACCCAGGCTGCCTGTTTGTGCTAGTACCCTGTTTTAAACGTTCTAACGGAAAGCAACTTTCAAAGAGCACGAGAAAAGTCTTGAGGAAAGCATTATATTTATCGTCTACTGTATCAGCACTATAAACATCTTGCCAATCTTGTTCCTTGATAAGGTTTACAAAAGTCTGTACAGCAACTGGATCAGCTTTCCTAAAAAGTTGGTAACTATATTTAACATGTGTTGAAGCACAAAAATCTTTTAGACTTAAAATTTGTGCATCATGATCTGAAAGGCCATTCACTTTTTTGCTAACAGAATGCCCTTCTAATAATGACGAATGAACAAAAATATTGTCTATGGTTGTTCTACTGTTCCCTTGCACTCTCGTTGGAAAGAATACGGTTTGCATAAGATTATATGAATTAAGGAGGTCTACCAGCATCCTTTTCCTTGCACAATCACTTATACAATTAATATTGAAGTCACCACATATAACTAACTTTTTGTATTTCCTATAAAGTGAACCAAGAACCTCCTCTAGCTTTAGCAAAAATGTTGTGAAATCGGAGTCTGGGGATCTATAAATAACAACAGTAAGAAGTTTAGCTCCACTAAATTTAACCACACCTGCACAACATTCAAACACCTTTTCAGTGCAGTACTTTGAAACATCAATTGACTCAAATGGGATACCGTTTTTCACATACATGGCTACTCCCCCACACCGCAAAGAGCTCCTAGAAAAGCTGCCAGCCAACCTGTATCCTGGTAAAGGAAGCCTCTGAATTATCTCCTTATTTAAGAAGTGTTCAGATATACCAATAATTTCAGAGTCAACATCTATAAGCAGTTCATTAACTTTATCTCGAATACCTTGTATATTTTGATGAAATATACTAATTCCCTCATTAATCGGATACCCAAGCTTTGTAGAAAGTGGTTTCTTTGTTAGAGAGACTTCCCTTAAGCAGGAATACCTATCAGCTGACTTCAATCTAAAAAAGGTACAGCTCTAACACCCACAACTACCGGAATTTTCCCATGAGTGATCCCACCACCCCCACCTATACTGTCACCTATAAGTTTTGCCAACCTCCCCTTCCCATACCTGTTGAGGTGCAGGCCATGTCTAGTGAAACCCGTCCTACTGATAGACTCCACCGACACCACTGAAATGTGACTCATGCCTTCTGTCATCAGCGCACCCCCAAGTCTCATGTTATTACGCCTGACGGCTATATTAAGATGAGGCCGATCGTGACGCTGAAACAGTTCCACGAAATGCACATTCGTGTTGCCAGTCTGAGTGGCTATCTTTTCCAGGTCACCATCTATGTCATACTTCCCATCCCTATCAATACTATTACCAGCCCCACCCACAATCACTACCTGATCCTCTTTAGTAAAATCCCTACATAACCCCCCTATGTTAAAAGTCACCTGAGCCAATCCTGCATTAGGCTTCACAATGCTGGTGACCTGGTACTCACTCCCCAAAACTTCCTGCAACTGCTGGCCTACACCTCTACCATGAGAACTACCTAACAGCAGAACCTTCTTCTTTCTCTTAGACTTTGCAACTGTCCTAGCCACCGTAACTGCTGAGGTCTGCTGCATACTTCCTACATCTACAGCTACTAGAGATTCCTCTCCACTAGACTCTGACAGTTGGTCATATCTATTACAAACACCAATAGTAAAACTATCTGAAAATCTCCTTCTCCTAGCAGATCTCTTGCCAACAGCCAGCTCCCATTCCCCAACCCCCTTCTCCCTCCTCATCCTATCTAGCTCCTCCTGTGCGTTTTTCAACTGCACCTGAAGGGCACAGATCTTACGCTCCTGCTCCTCTATCAACTTACTCTTGCTACATAACCTGCAGTTCCAGGAGAGGATCTCACCAGAATGCCCACTGGCTTCCCCACTGCATTCCCCCCAGTGAAAATACTTCGAACAAGTCTCACACCGCAATCCACTACTCACGAACCTACGGCAAAGCCCACACTTCTCACTCATGGTAAAATTTTACAATTATTGAAACAAGAAAACAACTTTATCTAAGTTCCGCTACTACAATAAGAAGATGTTAAAAACTGACTACAATTATCACAAACTTGCTCTACAAGGGAAGTAACTACTATTATTGACAGTATTAATCAACAACAAATGAGAATATAACAAAATACTAACACAGAAAGAAAATCAAACGTCTAATGACAGTAACGAAACTGAAAGCAGTTCGCAAAAATTTCTTCTGAAGTTATTTCACCGGAAAACACCAAGAACACCGGTTGAAGACTACTAAAGTTCCTAAATAAACTACTATACACAAACAATTAATTAGTACTTAGCTTTCGATGCGCCGCTACAGCTGCAACTGGTCAGCGCGGAATGTAAACACGGGTAAGAGGTTAAGTTGCTCGATACGAAACACTCACAAATATCAGGCCACAACACACGAAATGCAGAGGTGAATGAAGAAACCACTAATAAGTCACTTATATAGTAAATATTATCACAAAAACAGTTAAAATATATATCTGAAAACTAAAAATAGATGAAAACTCCTCCTAAGTGGTCCCTTTGACAACAGGATGGATGCATCAGTGGCGTGATGTGTCACGCTCTAACATGATGGACACATCCCTGGACGCCTTTGCACTGTTCTATAACAGCTGTCTGTAAAGCACCCAGATAACCTTTCCGAACAGCCATCTCAGGACATCCTTTTGGGATCTTCTCTCTCTGGCAGGTGGATGAATCCAGACATGGTGCAGATCGCTGCCCCGAATGTCGTCATCCACTCCCCACTGAGCAGTGTCCGCAAGGGCAGGCGAGTAGAATAAGAGGGCAATGGCTGTTAACGAAATCGTAGTGGTGCTAAAATATATCTGTAATTTGTGTCAGGTCTTCGAGTATCCAACGTGTGGGGCAAGTTGCATTAGATCCCCATAGTGCACTGTGTGCATGGAAGCCCCTAAAAAAAAATGTTTGTGGGTCTCACTGTCAACAGGCTCCCGGGGTGGTAGGTGCACAGAGGACACCATGACAGTAATATAGGCCACTATTTAAGGAGCGATGGCTTGTAGCGTTGTGGTTGGAGACACAGGTGAAGAATGGAACGTGTCCTTGACGATCACTGCTACCCACCTTTGCCTACCCCTAGTAAGATGGTCCTTTTCATAGAGGTGATAGCCTCCAAGTTCAGTGTGTTTAAAATGAGTCTCTTAGAAACAGAGCAGAAAAGGACTGTCCTGTATGCGGGGTCTCTGTTCCTCCAGATCTGTATCCATTCGTATTCCACTGGTGTATGAGAGCCATTTCAGAGGCATGGTTTTGCTTTACCCTACCCTTGCGCTGGGGTGGTGGCGCACTTATAGAGGGAGTAGAGGGGCAGAGACATTGAAATCCGCATGTCTCTCCCCCCTCCCCCCTCCCCCCCCCCCCCCCAGCAGTCAGAACAAAGTCTGACGGCACCCAGGAGATAGCTTTTGATGCGAACGTGACCTTTCCCTGCTCCTTTTCCCTTCAAGGGTGATGGGGAAAGAGGCCACAGAGAGGCACTCTGCTTTTGGGGTGCCTTCTCAATGCTTATTCGCAGCTGCTTGGATTGCTATGACTTCACTTACTTTGCTTTGGCATGTACAGGTGCAAGTACAGATGCTGGTGATAGTTGCTGATAATGGTACGCTGGACGGCATTTGCGCAGAAGTGACTACCTTAGGAACAGGTTTCTGTACCAAGGAAGCATAAGAAGTGACAAAGACAGGGGGTCTCATCGCCTTGTATTTCCTTTTGGCTTCTGCGGAGGGAATCTACTTGGTCACTTTTAGTTCCTGAACTTTGCGTTCCTCAGCAAAAACAGGGCAGCCTTGGCTCCAGGATGAGTGGTTCCCAGAGCAGTCGATGCAGATTGCTAGAGACTGAGAATCAGTCCCCGTTTCATGGGATGTCTTTCCACACTTCTCACAGGTCACTTCACCACGGCAGTTCTCCGTTGTACGGCCAAAACGCTGGCATTTTTAGCACTACATAAAGTTAGATACGTAAGGCCCAACCCTAAGATGGGGAAATTCTGCCATGATATGTTCCGGCAGCGTTGGAGAATTGTAGGTCACAGTGATGGTGGCAGTCTTCTCAATTTCTCCAGTATTCCTTTGTGTCCTTTGCTCCGCATCCACTATCTCCTCTGATGTCCATTCTTGTTTGAGTTCTGCGATGTCTATGTGCATAATATCATGGCACATGACCACTTCCTAGCCTGAGTTGAGGGAGTTAGGCAACTCAACAGTAACGTAGGAGGTAGGAGACGAGGTACTGGCAGAATTAAAGCTGTGAGTACCGGGCGTGAGTCGTGCTTCGGTAGCTCAGTTGGTAGAGCACTTGCCCGCGAAAGGCAAAGGTCCCGAGTTCGAGTCTCGGTCGGGCACACAGTTTTAATCTGCCAGGAAGTTTCAGTAACGTCATAGTTACCCAATTTTTGTGTCTTCCTAAGAACTTCCACCTGCTTTTCCTTGTCAGTCTCAAACCATATGGAACCATTTATTAACCACGGAATAGACTTTAAGATACCGGCAAGTCCTCCCAAACCTTTACGAATGTAGAAGGTGAACACTTTTTCAAACGTCCTCTCCTTTCTCTTGATCACAGCAAACAGATTTTGATTTACGACTCCCTGAGCCCCATTACTAAAGACAATTTTATCATCGGGAGGACTATTTCCCCTCATTCATTTGGATGAGTGGGTACGAGTACTCCCAGACGGTACACCCGTCACGTTGAGAGTTTATAAGTTTGAGCTCGAGGGTTCCATCTCGCTTGTCCGAGTAAGCTTTATATAACTGAGGTGCGGCAGGATTCTCAGAGGTCGCCCGCTAATAACTGTTCCGCCGCAACAACCACGCGTCTCATCAGCGCGCAGCACACATTGACATTGAAGTAGTTTGTAGTAGAGGTTTTGACCCTCCTCACAATGTGGAAATTCAAGCCAAGATCCACAGTCGCTGTGACATACAACTTTCCAACGCCGCATCGCACGTTGGTCGCTGAAGTATGCCTAGAGCTTACGGTTACAGACGAATGACGGCACTTACCAGTTCACAGCTTAGGAAACCAAATCCGGGTTCGCTACCCCCTACTCAGGAAATGAATGCTGAGTTCCCTGAGGTGCTCGCCATTTATCACGGGCCGCGGGGCTCGTGTTGCTTGGGCTGGTATTACACTATCAAAGGTTCTTTGACAAAGTTTATTTGTCAAATAAAATTTGATAGTGTAATAAGAAACTTTGTGAAAGTTAGGCATGGTCAAATTTTCTTTGATCAAATCTAGCAACTCGCCTTAGATTTAATCACAGAAAGCGTTTGTCTTCTCTTTATTGCAAATGGCTCTGAGCACTATGGGACTCAACTTCTGAGGTCATTAGTCCCCTAGAACTTAGAACTAGTTAAACCTAACTAACCTAAGGACATGACGAACATCCATGCCCGAGGCAGGATTCGAACCTGCGACCGTAGCGGTCTTGCGGTTCCAGACTGCAGCGCCTTTAACCGCACGGCCACTTCGGCCTCCCTCTTTATTGCATCGAGAAATGTAACTGCTTGGAACGCTAGCATCGCTGCAGCTGTCTGACATCTGTTGTTTAATTGTTTATCAACATGGCTTCCAAATTTATGTGGTACGTCACATTTACAACGAAATTGACAGAAATATACGAGGGAGCTGAAGTTACCTGTGGCATCTCTAACGCAAAAATAGAATAAGAAGGAGTGAGAACTATAGAAAAACGTGGGAGACCATTAGCCGTGATGTACGGTCAGAATGTACCTCCGAGGCTATAAAAATCTATTTCTTAATTTTATGGTATGTATAAACAGTTATTTGCCTTAAGATATTCGTCCTTCAGCGCATTGTTAATAGCTTCACATATTTCTGGTATTATTTTAATCAAGTGCACTGCAATATTCGTGTGCTGTATTGTAAAGTAGAGTAGCTTTCTCCTGTTGTAAGAAAACGCAAGTCTGTTTTTTGCGGACATAGCATTTCTGAGGTGAGTGTTCTGCTTCGTAAAATGAGGCGCCACTTTCTTGAGTGGATACTGAAAAGTGCTCTAGTCCTTCCACAAGTAATTTTCGCACGACTTTACCTCTTCGGCTTGCAGCTCACATAAAAAGTTTTGCTGCTGCTTTTAGCACCTCACCGTGAAACCCCGACTTCACTGAAGCACATTTCCTTTTTCTTTTCTTCTGCTTGTCTTTTAAATTTGAAAACAATACAGTTCTGGTATATGCAATTGCAGAGCACAGTAATAAATCGTCATCGGCTATTCTGAAGGAACTATGATGTCAAAGATTTTTGTCAAATAAAATTTGATGATGATGTAGTACCCCTGTTTGGGCCACGTCAGACGCCTCTGTCAAAGAAAATATGCTGAATATTTGATAACATTTCTTTATGGAAGGAAATTTGATAGCGTAATACCAGCCTTATCGAATGCAACGGATGCAGCAAGCACTACCCCCCACCCCTCTCCCGTGTCTTCCTCTTTTGTTAATCATGTTTCTCTTTCTTTCTGTGGTGTACCATAGTTCCTTTGCAAAAAAAAAAAAAAAAAAAAAAAGAAAAAAAAAAAACATGGTGGAGAGTGTGAAGGAGGTAAAAACGCAAAGTTCTGCTTATATGTCAGTAATAAAATGGTAGTGTGACCTCCAGACCAGATGAGAGAAAACGAAGATCAGCAAAGCGTAAGTGATTACTTCTTTACCTAAGAAATCGCGATGTGAACTGTTTAATAATCTAAAACTTTCAAAACTGTATTGTTATACATCACACAGATGATGCCTTAGAACAAGAAAAAGGCGGAACACGTCTGGGATAAATAAATTGACAGCAAGAAAAGCGGTTTTTGTTTACAAAACAAGCGTTATGTCAAATACTTTGATGGTCGAAAACACATTTACCAAAACCTTAAGCTGCTTTCCATTGACGTAGAATCATGAAATCTGGCAAGAAACAAGGTGTCACAGCACAAGTACAGGAAAAAATTCGAAAATTGTTGATTTTTAGTTATATAATTTTTTCATTTTTATCCGCTTGTCTGTTGTCTGTCCGTCTGTTAAGAACCCTTTTTCTCTGGAATAGTTTGAGATATCAAGTTCAAAGACATGTCACACACTAAGGTCTGTGGTCCATTAACGGTGTAAAACTGTGAAGCTGGTGAGTCAATTCAATCAAAAGATACGGTCATTTAAAGCACGTATTTCGAAACTCGAAAACTCACTCATCGAATGCTATAGGGTACTTCGCATTAAACTAGAGCCATGAAACTTAAAAGACGCAAGGTTTCACAGCACAAGTAACTTAAAAAAAACGAGACGTGTTAATTTTTAATCAGATCACACGAAAAAATGTTTTTTTCTCATTTGTTATTCGACATAAAACTTGAAATTAAAACGTTCTTGGTAGTCCTGGAATCCCTGGGGCCGACATCTTGCTGGTATCAAGTGTCGATACAGGCAAAAATCATCAACATCTTTGATTCCCGGAGAGGATGAACTGTCTATGCACATAATTAATTTTGTACAGAACCCTGACTGCGCGAGTCCTGCTTGCACCTGACCATTTTTATATGTAATAATAAGCACCACCGTTCTGGCCACAGACGGTCCAATCGGGCCCGACCAACCGCCGTGTCATCCATCAAGTGACCTGAAAGAATCTGTAACGAATGAAATTTTCACTCTGCAGCGGAGTGTGCGCTGATATGAAACTTCCTGCCAGATTAAAACTGTGTGCTGGACCGAGACACGAGCAGGGGAACTTCTGGGAAGTTTGGAATGCAGGAGACGAGGTACTAGCGGAATTAAAGCTGTGAGGACGGGGCGTGAGTCGTGCTTGGGTAGCTCACTTGGTAGAGCAAAGGTCACGAGTTCGACTCTAGGTCCAGCACACAGTTTCAATCTGCCAGGAAGTTTGAAAGAATCTGTGTTTGATACGTTGCGTCATGCGGGCCCGGTATGGAGGGTGAGGGTCAGCACACCGCACTCAGAGCAGTTGCCGGGGTCAGCAGACGTGGCGTTCCCACTAATCGGTGAAGTGGTTCAAAAAAATTGCTCAAATGGCTCTGAGCACTATGGGACTTAACATCTATTGTCATCAGTCCCCTAGAACTTAGAACTACTTAAACCTAACTAACCTAAGGACAGCACACAACACCCAGTCATCACGAGGCAGAGAAAATCCCTGACCCCGCCGGGAATCGAACCCGGGAACCCGGGCGTGGGAAGCGAGAACGCTACCGCACGACCACGAGATGCGGGCGGTGAAGTGGCTCTTCAGCTGCCATCACGAGGGTGACTACACCCCGTTGCTGTCCTCACATTAAGGAAAACACCTGGCAGTACTGGGAATCGAATCCGGGTCTCGCCACATGGTAGGCGGCTACGTTGACCACTCTGCTACGAAGGCAGGCTTTTCTATAGTTATCAGTGTATACCCAAAATATATTAATACATGCCGGTGATAGCTCCATATCCACAAAGAAGCTATAGCATTTGTGTAGTGCTTGAATCTATGCGATATGGAGAAATAGTTATAGTGTTCCTTAGCTGGCTGCCAGTGAGAAGGTCACTTAACGCTATAACTCACATACATAGAAATAACATCATATGATTCTCCATAAGAATCACTCTTTTGTGTTCGACAAAACAATATATCATCCCTAACATACACTGACGGAGAAAAAGCTCCAGCAAGAAATAATTACTTTAGTGTAATGAAATTTCGGGAATACTTTTGTGTAGTCAACATATTTAACTGATTAACATTGCAAGATCACAGGTTAATGCAAGGGCGAGATAATCCATTCAAAATGTGTAATGCTGTAACCGCCAGATTATTAAATGAAAGCATGCATACGTGCATCCGTTGTTTTGTACAGGTGCCCGAGGTTAATTTCCGGGATCGAGCTCCACGCCTTTTGCACTCTGTTAGCCAATAAAGGGACTGTTAAAGCTGTCTGTAGATAAGCTGGAGTTGACGTCCAATGATGTTTAATGTTTTCGACTGGAGACAGATCTGGTGATAGACCTGGCCAAGGTAACACGTCGAGACTGTAGAGGATGTTGGGCTGCATGTGAGCGGTATGTGAGCAAGCGTTATCCTCTTTGGCACCACATCATGTCGAATCACCAGACTGATGTACAAATTTGCAGTCAGCGTGCGTGGAATGATCAAGAGAATGCTCCCGTTGTCATCCGAAATCGCACCCCAGTCCATAACTCCAGGTGTAAGTCCTGTGTGTCTAGCACGCAGACAAGGTGGTTGCAGTCCTTCAACTGATCTCCTTCTAACTGACACACAGCCATCTCTAGTACTGAGGCAGGACTAGCTTTGATCAGAGCACACAACGGACTTCCACGCTGTCCTCCAATGAGCTGTCGCTTGACACCATTGAAGTCGCAAATTGTGGTAGTTTGGGGTCAATGGAATGCACGCTGCACGGCGTCTGGCTCTCAGCTGTCCTTGAGGTAACTGATTTGTAACAGTTCGTTGTGTCTCTGTAGTGCCAGCTGCTGTCTAAATTACTGCTGCAGATGCAGTACGATGCGCTAGAGCCATACGCCAAACACCACGGTCTTCCCTTTCGTTAGCGACACGTGGCCGCCTGGAGCCCGGTCTTCTCTTGACCGTACTTTCCTGTGACCACCGCGGCCAGCAATCATGTGCTGTGGCTATATTCCTGACAACTCTCTCTGCTATATCGCAGAAGGAATATCCAACTTCTCGTAGCCGTGTTACACGTTCAAAGTCAGTGAGGTGTCGATAATGGCGTCTTTGTTGCCTTAAAGGTATTCTTGACTAACATCAACTCAACCCGTTCAATTCCACAAGTAACAAACGCTGACGACCGTTACAGCGTGTATTTAAAGCAAACCTGACAGGCATCCTCATAGTGGCGCTAATAAAAATCACTCTTGTGGGACTGGCTTGTAATATGTATAGATATCATGTTTCAGATGTAGAAACACGTCTTCCAACTTTCGTTTAAGGCGCACAATTCCTTCTTGGTGCTACGATCTATTTTCCGTCGGTGTAGTTTGCTTGCGTCAGCAATAAGTATGCGTGTTGCTTACAAACGCTGGTATCAACAACGGGACACTCCTATAACGGCTCCCTTCATCGGAGGTTCGAATCTTCCCTCGAGCATGGGTGTCTGTGTTGTCCTTAGTGTAAGTTAGTTTAAGTTATATTAAGTAGTGTGTAAGCTTAGGGACCAATGACCTTAGTAGTTTAGTCCCATAAGATCTTACCACAAGTTTCCAAACACTGCCATAAGGCGAAACACCATCTACGAACCATTAAAGGCCTCGACAGCAACAGCCATTCTTGAAGATGATGATCATCGAAAGCTTGAAGTTTTACCAAGATTTAACGTTGCAAGAAAACCACGGTAGTTTTGTACACTGAAGAGGCAAAGAAATAAGCGGAGGTGCCTAATATCGTGTAGGGCCCCATCGATCACGCAGAAGTGTGGCAGCACGACGTTGCATGGACTCGGGTAATGTCTGAAGTAGTGCTCGAGGGAACTGACACCATGAATCCTGCAGGGCTGTCCATAATCATTAAGAGGACGAGGTCGTGGAGCCCCTTCTGAACACTACGTTGCAAGGCATCCCAGATAGGGTCAATAATGTTCAAGTCTGGGGAGTTTGATTGCCGGCGGTGGTGTTTACACTTAGAAGTGTCCCTGGAGCCGCTGTAGCAATTTTGGACTTGTGGGGTGTCGCATTGTCCTACTGGAATTGACCAAGTCCGTCAGAATGCACAATGGACATGGATGGATGCAGGTGATCATCAGGATGCTTACGTACGTGTCACGTGTCAGAGTCGTATCCAGACGTATCAGGGGTCCCATATCACTCCAGCTGCACATGCCTCACACCTTACAGAGCCTCCACCAGCGTGAACAGTCCCCTGATGATATGCAGGGTCCATGGATGCATGAGGTTGTCTCCATACCTGTATACGCCCAACCGCTCGATACAATTTGAAACGAAAGTGGTCTGATCTGGCAACATGTTTCCAGTCATCAACAGTCCATATGTCAGTGTTAACGGGCCCAGGCGAGGTGTAAAACTTTGTGTCATGCAGTCATCAAGGGTACGCGAGTGGTCTTTCGGTTCCGAAAGCCCGGGATGATGTTTTGTTGAATGGTTTGCACACTGACACTTGTTTATGGCCCAGCATTGTAATCTGCAGTAGTTTGGGGAAGAGTTGCTCTTCTGTTAGGTTGAGCGATTCTCTTCAATCATCGTTGGTCCCGTTCTTGCACTTCGTCGCTACCTCGGAGATTCTGTGTGTGTGTGTGTATGTGTGTGTGTGTGTGTGTGTGTGTGTGTGTGAATTACTAAGAGACCAAACTGCTGAGGTCATCGGTCCCTAGACTTACGCACTACTTAAACTAACTTATGCCTAGAACAACACACACACACACACACACACACACACACACACACAGACACATGCCTGAGAGAGTTCTCGAACCTCCGGCGGGAGGGGCCACGCAATCCGTGACATGGCGCCTCAAACCACGCGACCACTCCGCGCGGCGGAGATCTGTGCCCCATCGCATATGCGCCGACTGTTACACCACATTCAAACTCACTTAAATCTTAATGGTTCAAATGGCTCTGAGCACTATGGGACTTAGCTACTGAGGTCATCAGCCCCCTAGAACTTAGAACTGCTTAACCTAGCTAACCTAAGGACATCACACACATCCATCCCCGAGGCAGGATTCGAACCTGCGACCGTAGCTGTCACGCGGTTCCAGACTGTAGCGCCTAGAACCACTCGGACACACCAGCCGGCTTAAATCTTAATATCCTTCCATTGTAGAAGCAGTAACCGAGCTAACAATTGCGCCAGACACTTTTTGTTTTACATAGGCGTTGCCGACCGCATCACCGAATTCTGCTTGTTTGCATATGTCTGTATTTGAATACGCGTACTTATACCAGTTTCTTTGGCGCTTCCGTGTAAAAGGCTATCTTCGGCAGAAACTTCGTTTTCGAAAGCCTAGATCTGTACACTGTTAGAGACTACTTTCTGTCGTACTGTGCGTTAACGTCGTTACCACTCGATCAATGGATAGAGCTCGGAAAGGATTATTTCTTGTATGCATCTTTGCGAGCTGTTATTAACCAGATTTCATATTCAGTGACTCGGGTGTGCACAGTGAGTCGTAGAACATATTGGATTCCAGCCTAAAAACAATACCTAGACTGTTTGACGAGTTGTTGTGCGGCAGAGGAGAAATAACACGCGCCGCTGCGGGTCTGGTGGATGACTTGCAGCGCCCGTCAGGCGGACAGCCGCGCCGGCCGACGGCTGCGCAGGAAGGAAAATATTAAGTCAGCCGCTATTAGCGCGCCCAGCTGCCCGCCAGGCCCGTACTTTTGCGTTTGCGTCAAGCCTCGTGGCGATGTCCTGGCCAGATAAATACGCCAAAATGGTACCTTCTTCTGGTGGCAGGAGGCGCGCCTGCAAAACACCTTGTTGATGTCTGCAAATGGAAAAGTCGTAGCATAATGAGCTCCACGGCTTCACGTCGTTGACCTGTCCGAAGGCTTCAGCTCCACGGCCGTGTGAAAGTGTCTCCATTGGCGCGCATTCGCATGACATTCTTTTGTTGCCACTTGTAGCTGAAGCGGAAAGTGAGTGTTATTTTCATGGGTTTCTCGAGACGCAGATTCTCATAACTCGCTTGCGTTGCGTCCATTGTGGATATACTTACAGAAAAAGCACTCAGACTGATTGTCACATGATAATCGAGGAGTGTGTTGGGCAATCATAAAAATTACATAATATGTGCCTGAGATAGCTAGGAGCTAACTACCTAGCTAGTTATTGGGCGACAAAATGTTGCCGGCCGCGATGGACGAGTGGTTCTAGGCGCTTCATTCCGGAACCGCGCGACTGCTACGGTCGCAGGTTCGAATCCTGCCTCTGGCATGGATGTGTGTGATGCCCTTAGGTTAGTTAGGTTTAAGTAGTTCTAAGTTCTAGGGGACTGACGACCTCAGATGTTAAGTCTCATAGTGCTCAGAGCCATTTGAACTTTGACAAAATGTTAGGCATTTCAAAAGCAGCAGGCTAACAATACAACCTTGGCAGCAGAGTGCAGCAGAGCAGGTTCTCAGACCTTATTGAATGAAGTTTGTCGTCGTCGCGTACGAGAAGTAATCATAATGGTTTAATTATCACCTCGAAGAAACAAAGCCGCGTAATTAATTATATGTTTACTTGCAGCTGCATGTCTGCAGTCCTGGTTCACATTCAAATCCCAGCACCACAGTACCTCTGCACACCGCTAGGACAGCCAAAACAAACTTTGGAGCCCAGTAACACAGTAGAGTGTCTTGGCGATATTCGTTTTCTGCCCTTAAAGGGAGACAGCAACAAAGCGTCATACAGTGAGGTGACAAGTCATGGGATGACGACATGCACGTAGACAGACGACGGTAGTATTGTGTACACAAGGTATAATAGGGTACTGCATCGGCTGTCAGCTGTCATTTGTACTCAGGTGACTCATAAGAAAAGATTTCCGGAATGATTAAGACTGCACAACGGGACTTAACAGACTTGGAACGCGGAATATTAGTTGGGGCTGGATGGATGGGAAATTCCATTTCGGAAATCGTTAGGGAATTCAATATTTCGAGATCCACAGTGTCAAGAGTGTGTCGAGAACGCCAAATTTCAGGCGTTATCCCTTACCACAGACAATTTAGTGGTCAATGGCTTTCACTTAACGACCGAAAGCAGCGACGTTTGCTTAGAGTTGTCAGTGCTAACGAACAAGCAACACTCCCTGAAATAACCACAGAAATCAGTGGGGGACGTTAATGGATTATGGTAGCAGACGATCGATAAGAGTGCTATTGCTTAACAGCACGACATCGCCTGCAGAGCCTCTCCTGGCCACATCACCATATCGGTTGGACCCTAGACGACTGGAAAACAGTGCCCTTCTCAGATGAGTACCGATTTTAGTTGATAAGAGCTGATGGTAGGTTTCGAGTGTAGCCCAGACCCCGCGAAGCCATTGAACCAAGTTGTGAAAGCTGGTGGTGGCTCCATAATGGTGTGGGATGTGTTTACATGGACTGGACTGGTCCCTCTTGTCCATCTGAACCGATCATTGACTGGAAATGGTAACGTTCGGCTACTTGGAAGCCTTTTGCAGTTGTTAATGGGCCTCATGTTCCCAAACAATGATGGAATTGCCAACGGGCCATAAACTGTTCGCGATTGATTTGAAGAACGTTTTGGACAGTTCGAGCGAATGATTTGGACACCCAGATCGCCCGACATGAATCCTATCGGATATTCATGGGTCATAATCGAGAGGTCAGTTCGTGCCCAAAATCTTGCACCGGCAACACTTTTGCGATTATGGACAGCTATGGAGGCAGCATGGCTCAGTATTTATGCATGGGACTTCCGACGACTTGCTCCACTACACCTGGCAAAAGGAGGTCCGACACGGTATTAGGAGGTATGGTTCAAATGGCTCTGAGCACTATGGGACTTAATATCTGAGGTCATCAGTCCCCTAGACTTAGAACTACATAAACCTAACTAACCTAAGAACATCACATACATCCATGCCCGAGGCAGGATTCGAACCTGCGACCGTAGGGGTCGCACAGTTCCAGACTGAAGCGCCTAGACCGCTCGGTCACTGCGGCTGGCATTACGAGGTATCCCTTGACTTGTTGCATTAGTGTAATATACACAGTGGCTAGGTGGCACTGGTGCTTCCACTGTGATAACACAAATCTGAATGACGAGAAACAGAAACATACATTCTTATAGTTAACGTAATACTCTTGAAGAACTGGTAACGCAAGAGATATGATGACTGCCCTTCGTATTCAGCTAATATCAAATTATTTGAAGTAAGATATCACTTCCTGTGTGATGCCGCAGATCTTAGAGATCAGTAGCAGAGACAAATTGCATTAAATGTAATAATTTTTTAGCAGAAGACTGCGTAATACAGAAGTTGATAGCAGCCTCCATAAAAACAGATAATGTCCATCGTTGCAGGCAAATAACAAAGGGAGATTGGAGTTTTAAAATCCCATCGACGACGACGTAAGGCTAAGAGCGTAAACTGTGATGAAACAATAATGAGGAGAAGTCGGCAGTGTGCTTGTTCATGATACTATCCAAGCATTCGTATTAAATGGCTTAGGAAAATCGTGATAACCGTAATTCAATATGGACGATAGGAGATATAACTCCCTCCTCGCAAGTACGAGTGCCGCTACACAGCATCGGTCGGTCTTGATCCGTCTTTGGTGACCTTCTAGTCGATGGGCTTTAATCCACCCGCTTATGTTGTAGACATCATCACTTATGTGTAGCGATTCGTGATGACTAATCACATAATTTTTCCACCTGGAGAGTGAATGAGGCGAAGGAAACACTGAAGCTACAGGTAAAAAGTGAACAGAGAGACAAAAAAATGGTCCAAATGGCTCTGAGCACTATGGGACTTAACATCTGAGGTCGTCAGTCCGCCGGCCGGAGTGGCCGTGCGGTTCTGGGCGCTACAGTTTGGAACCGAGCGACCGCTACGGTCGCAGGTTGGAATCCTGCCTCGGGCATGGATGTGTGTCATGTCCTTAGGTTAGTTAGGTTCAATTAATTCTAAGTTCTAGGCGACTGATGACCTCAGAAGTTAAGTCGCATAGTGCTCAGAGCCATTTGAACCATTTGTCATCAGTCCCCTAGAAGTTAGAACTGCTTAAACCTAACTAACCTAAGGACATCACATACATCCATGCCCGAGGCAGGATTCGAACTTGCGACCGTAGCAGTCCGGCGGTTCCGTACTGAAGCGCATAGAACCGTTCGGCCACAGAGGTCGGCAACAGAGAGACACTCAGTGTTATATGTTCGTAGGCTTCCACGGCCACTGTCAATTTTAATAAAATCATTTCGGATATTAGTCATCTCATAATGAAACACTTAAGGGTGACTGATGAGGACTGTTGCAAAATCGGTATAAACGTACACGTTTCTGGTTGAATCGGTGTTTCTTTAACATGCGGCCTAGTACCCAGAATTATTTTATTAAAACGCTCCGTATTATTTAACAGTTCGAGTGTACATATACTAGGCTCCGCTGGTATTTATACTGATAGTTTCACTGTTATGTCCTTAGCTATTAACTATTCCACGATAGCTTTTGTTCCAGCCAGGAGAACTTACTTTTGTTCCGCAGGAAGGCAGTTGGTCAAGACACAGAAACTGTGGAACAGCGATAGTTGATACATTCTTATAGTTAACGCAATACTCTTCAGCGACATCTACAGTTCCAAGATGCACATTTCAATACATCAGAAACTCACTTCTCCGTACAATGGAAATGTATTGTTTGACTAAATACAGTGGCTGATCTCTGTCCATGTGTGTCTCACTAAACACGAGGTTCATTCATCCTTGACCTTCACGATAGACCTATTTCTATACAATGAGTAAATGTTATATGCATGAGGGTGTGAAGGTTGTTACTGTTCTCGAAAAGTTGAATGGCTGAATTTGTGTCCTGTCCACATATCGATAAAATCTTATTCGGATATTTCTGTCCAAAACCTCCCAATCTGCGAATTTTAAAGCAGGTGAAATACATTAACTAGTGAGGAGATGGGAGTAGTGAGTTATACAAAAAGATGGCATATAAATCATTTCATCCAGAAAAGCCAAATTTCTCCACACCATTATTGTGAATTTCTTTTAACAAGTGAAATTTGACAGTCACAAGTTAGTGTAAGATTGCCAATAAACCATTAATACCTGTAATTCAAGCAACTTTCAGATAAAGTTTGCAATCGTGATATTACGCAAATCTCAAACAAATTCAACAAACTACAGTATGAAGTCAGGACTTACTAAAACAGTCAGAAAATCTTTTCGGTTAATAAATGTTGCAAAGAAATAAAATCAAGCATCACAATAAAGTAATGTGAACAATCCTGACAGCTTTACATGAACAGAGAAATGTTATCTGGATTCCCACGAGTAGGATGCGGCTATCTTATTGGAACAGCCGAACATTAAACTGAAGGATAATGCAAATCTCTCAGGCTTATAGTGTAAAAGAATGTACAAATAAAATTAAAAACAACAAGTCAAATAAAACAGCAAATAGTAGAAGTAAACTTACATTAACCTGACTGCGAAAAAAATTACGCAAAACCACCACAAATAATGTTCATAAATCAGTAATCTGGCTCGAACCCAACAGTCAGGGATAACTTTTGTGTAAACAGACGGAAAACATTTAACAATGCAGTTTAGCTAAACTGTAACCGGTAAACTCTTAACCGATAATCGGAGCTAACTCGAACCTAAACACACAGTGTAAGGAACACTGCAGCTAAAGGGATCCCTCCGAAAAACTATTCATGGAGGCTATGGACTAAGGTGTTCACCAAACGAGTTCAATCTCAAGCGCCGACGACTACGGCTCAGTAACCCCAATATCCCCGTGAATCCCACAGACACTAAATAGCAGACAGTGTTTCAAGACCTCCTTCCACCAAATCCGAGCGACCCGTTTCTCGGTCGTGTAAGGTGACAGATGCCTACAGTCCGTCTACAAATTGAAAGCTCCACGCCACAGCACTCTAGCACGCCACTAGAAGAGCAAAAACAAAGTGTTCCATTGTCTGTAGGCGACCCTCAATTTCTGAACAGCTTGCGCATTTTCATCCCAGCAGTAAAGTTTAAAACATGTCTTCGTTGCATCAGATTAACATGCACAAATCACACAATTCACCAATTGTTCCATGAGTTTTATATCCTAGCATACCAACAATCAAAACTATTTGGTATTACGTTGACCGCATTCAGTTCACGAGAAATTAGAATAAGCTGTGGGAACTCCTGGTCACTGTTACAGACTAATAGATTATTCCCTCGGCCAGAACAAGCGTCTAGGATTTCCTAGAGAAAACTACTGGTGTCCTCAAAGCCATGCAAAACTTTCAAAATATTCCAACGGCTAGTAATCTTCGAGTATAGAAGCGCTCTGTAATCTGTATCCCATGAGGAATCCTGCCGGCCGTTGTGGCCGAAAGGTTCTAGGCGCATCAGTCTGGAACCGTGCAACCGCTACGGTCGCAGGTTCGAATCCTGCCTAGGGCATGGATGTGTGTGATGTCCTTAGGTTAGTTAGGTTTAAGTAGTCCTAAGTTCTAGGGGAATGATGACCTCAGATGTTAAGTCCCACAGTGCTCACAGCCATTTTTGAGAAATCGTGTAAAGGCTAAAAAAATTCCTTTGCAAATCCGAGAAATCACCGATGGATGCATTTATCGAAGCCAAAATTTCAAATTTCAACGTTTTCACGTTACATGCCTTGTATATATTTACTCCTACTCCTCTAATTTTAATATTTTGTCGATTAGCTACTCGATAGTCTATATGCAGTTTTCTACGGCATTCCATTTTTCCAGTCAGGTATCCTTTTCTCCTCACAGGATATAAATATGGATTTTCTCGATGTCCTACCAGTTGTCATTTAATTCTTTGCATTAATTTTGAATTGTAAATATGAGAATAATACTTGCAACTAAAGATACTACGACTGCTGCCACTGTTACTACAGTTAACGTAGAATTCACTTTTACTATCAACATCACATTACATCAAAAACTAATGCCAATACTAATGGTGGAACTAATATAATTACTAGGCTATTTCATATGTTTTACCATGTTAGCTCTTATTTTAGCTCTATCGCTGACCCTTAAAGTACGATCGGGATCTCCTCCTTCCACCTACGTTGACTATTTGGTCTCCAAGCTAGCAACTCAACGAGACGTTGTTGCTTGCAAGAAACTACTGCCGATTAAAGTTGGAATACGTGCAAAGTTCTGAAGCATTCATACAACAGGGTGTAAAGGAGAGAGTTCAAATGCATATAATGGAGACAGGATTTGCGTGTGGGATGAACAACGTACCACAGTATCTCCCAAACTCTCATGAGTGTCCTTGCGTATGTAGATCAGAACATCTCATCGGCATAAGAACAAGTGCAATTCATCTGAGCAATTTTTGATCTAATAGTAAAACATTTTTGTGTATTTTATGTTTACATTTCCATTCGTACATACTTACCACGAATATATCATTATACGCACTTCAAATGAACAAGTTGTTCAGAACTGATGGCATGGTAATATACACCATTCATCATTTTCCGGAGATATATGAGTAATACTGACCCTAGGTCTCCAGCCAGTAGTATTCAACTATTTTTACACTGAAGAGCCAAACGAAAATGGTGCACCTGCCTAATGTTGTGTAGGGTCCCCGCCAGCAAGCAGAAGTGCCGCAACACGACGTTGCATGGACTCGACTGATGTCTGAAGTAGTGCCGGAGGGAATTGACACCATGAATCCCGCAGGGCAGTACATAAATCCGTAAGAGTACGAGTGGGTGCATTTCTGTTCTGAACGTCACGTTGCAAGACATTCCAGATGTGCTCTATTAGGTCCAAGTCTGGAGAGTTTAATGGCCAGCGGAAGTGTTTAAACTCAGAAGAGTCTTTCTGGACACGAATGGATGCAGGTGATCAGACAGGATGCTTACGTACGTGTCAACTGTCACACTCGTATCTAGACGTATCAGGGGTCCCATATCACTCCAGCTGCACACGACCCACACCATTATAGGGCCTCCACCAGCTTGAACAGTCCCCTGATGACATGCAGTGTCAATGATTCATGAGGTTGTCTCCGTATCCTTACACGCCCATCCGCTCGATACAATCTGAAATGAGACCTGTCCGACCAGGCAACATGTTTCTAGTCATCATCAGCCTAATGTCGGTATTGGGGGGCCCAGGCCAGACGTAAAGCTTTGTGTTGTGCAGTCATCAAGGGTACACGAGTGGGCCTTCGGCTCCGAAAGCCCATATCGATGATGTTTCGTTGAATGGTTCGCACGCTGACACTTGTTGATGGCCAAGCACTGAAATCTGCAGCAATTTGCGGAAGGGTTGCACTCCTGTCACGTTGAGAGATTTTCTTCAGTCGTCGTTGGTCCCGTTCTTGCGGGATCTCTTTTCGGCCGCAGCGACGTCAGAGATGCGATGTTTTATCGGATTCCTGATATTCACGGTACACTTCTGAAATGGTCGTACGGGAAAATCCCCGCTTCACCGCTACATCGGAGATGCTGTGTCCCATCGTTCGTGCGCCAACTATAACACCACGTTCAAACTCACTTATATCTTGATAATTTGCCATTGTAGCAACAGTAACCGATCTAACAACTGCGACAGACACATGTTGTCGTATATAGGCGTTGCCGAGCGCAGCGCCGTATTCTGCCTGTTTACATATCTCCGTATTTGAATACTCATGCCTATACCAGTTTCTTTGGCGCTTTGGTGTACTTACTGCCTACTTTTGCATCTCTGTTAGTACGAGTAGTATAATTCTCTAACCGTCCACTGACTCCACAGTAATAATGATTTATAAAGTAGGAATGTAACATTCCTTTATAAAAATCAGGGAGCAGAGTTACAGCAAATTAAAGCATATGATAACAGTTACTTACCACATAATTTGTCACGTTTTTATTAAAAGGCTGAGGAAAATTTTTAGAACCCCTATCGCCCCTCCGTCAAAGCTGGAACGACCACAAGTGGGTGGTAAGGATCAGGTTGACTACCACTGTCTTGAACGATAGTCTGAAGAATGATAGACCTACGTTCGTGACGTTTGTATTCTTAGAGAAACGTCTTGACAATGTTGACGGGAATAGATCCTTTGAAATTCTGAAAGACAAAATACAGGGCAAAAGGTTATCAACAATCTTTGCTGTATCAAAGTGCAGTTATAAGAGTCTGCGATCATGGAAAGAAGTAGTTAGGGAGTGATATGATGTAGACTGTTCCCCATGATATTCAGTTCCTACATAGCGCAAGCAGTGAAGAAAATCAAGGAGGGATCTTAAGCGGAATAAAACTGGGGTGACGAGGGTTCAAATGGTTCAAATGGCTCTGAGCACTATGGGACTTAACATCTGAGGTCATCAGTCCCCTAGAACTTAGAACTACTTAAACCTAACTAACCTAAGGACATCACACAACACCCAGCCATCACGAGGTAGAGAAAATCCCTGACCCCGCCGGGAATCGAACCCGGGAACCCGGGCGTGGGAAGCGAGAACGCTACCGCACGACCACGAGATGCGGGCGGGGGTGGCGAGGGGTCGGGGGGAGGGGGGGGTAGGGGAATGATAAAATCTTCAAGGTTTGTCAGTGACATTGTAATTTTGTTAGGGATGGCAAAGTACTTGGAAGAGCAGTGGAGCAGAGTGAAAAGTGTCTTGAAAAGAGATTATAAGGTGAGCACCAACACAAGTAAAGCAGGGGTAAGGGGCTGTAGCCGAAAATTAATTTCATACTTAGGTAATGAGACGTTGAAACTAGTGGACGAGATCTGCTCTTTGGGCAACAAAGGAACGGATGATGGCAGAAGTAAAGTTAATATAAGTTACTGACAGCGAGAAATATGTTTCTGAAAAGAAAAAAAAAAAGAAAAAAGAAACAGCTACGTTCATATACAGGTTGTTAAGGGTGTAAGTGCAGATATTGAGATCTTTGTTAGCCTCACTGTGTGCCCATTTCAGTGTGTTAGTTGTTTTCTATCTCTGTCTAACAGAGGTCATATAATTTACTACGTGCCGTTTCCTGCATGGTCGTTACTGCATCATCAAGTGTACGACGTCTGTAGGTATTGACCTACTGTCTTGCGTTGACACTCCCACACCTCAACACCTTACCTACTGCCCAGGGGAAAATCAGGATTAATTATTTGCTCTAGTCCCATGTAACTAGAGACACGAGCCTACTCTGTCCTCATTTATCATCAAATATATCTGAATTTATACCCCGAACACCTTGCACAAGAAATTTAAGTGTTAGGATGTCTTTTTCTGGAAGTATTGTCTAGAGACTAATCTTAGGTTGAAGTGAAATGTGTCAAATGGTTCAAATGGCTCTGAGCACTATGAGACTTAACGTCCGAGGTCATGAGTCCCCTAGAACTACTTAAACCTAACTAACCTAAGGACATCACACACATCCATGCCCGAGGCAGGATTCGAATCTGTACCGTAGCGGTGGCGCGGTTCCACACTGAAGCCCCTAGGACCGCTTTATCACACTGGCCGGCGTGAAATGTGTCGATAAAGTACAAAGATAAGAATAGAAACTTTTGAACTCTGATGCTGCGGAAGAAATCTAAAGATTAAATGGGTAGATCGAGTAATTGATAAAGAGGTAATCAACTAATCGGGCACATAAGAAATATACACCAGACCTTGTTTCATAGAAAGGAGAGATTGATAAGACAAATCCTGAGGTATCAGGAATACTTAAAGTGATAATGAAAGAAACTGGAGGGAGTCGGGGGGTTGTGGAGGGAGGCCAAGGCTTGACTCCTGTAAGCGGGTTCACGTGGCGCTGGTTGTAATAGTTATCTGATATGACGAGAGTTTCTCAGGATGGACTAGCACGGAGAAGTGCAACAAACCAGTCTTCGGACCACAACAACCACTATGATCAATACTACAATACCCCCGGAATACCTTACATTTTCCTTGCGAAGTTTCTGTTCCGTGGGGCATTTGTAATTTATGGAATGTTGTTGTCAATGTATCGGCTGTGCGTGTCAGTGACCCCTGGGTACCCCAGAGGCCCGCGGCCTCTACCTGTGCCGGCATTGACGGCCCACGATGCGTGCGGAGACCGGCGGCTCCCTCAGCCCCGCCCCACCTGCAGCCGCTGTCCCTCGCGGCGTGTTTGAGGCGCTCGCCGCACCGTTATGGGCTGCATCTCCGCAGGCTACCCGCTGGGAGGCACAGCCTCCAGGGTCGGCTCGCGAAAACAGCCGCACAGCCTCTCTCGCCTGGTCCACGAACACCTATTTAGGGCTGCCGCGGGGTCCCGGGAAACCAGCGACGCTTCATGGAGAACCCCATGCTATGCCCAGAAACAGTGTTTTGAAATTAGTAATGCTCAATAATTAGTACTTCTTAATAATCTGGAGAACAGAGAAAATTCGGATGACTGGAAAATGCATATATAGATCCACACATCAGAATGGAGACGGAACTGATGTTAATACGAGGGTCGTTTGGTAAGTAACGTAACACATAATTTTTCCTGTAAGTGGGTTGGTTTTATTCTGGATTCCCCATTCTTTTGGCTACAAAACACTATTTCTAAACATAATCTCCGTTCATTGCGACGGCTGTACACCATCTTACTGGGAGGGCCTGTACCCCCGTATGGTACCACTCTACAGGTTACGTCGGAGCCAATGTCTTGCAGCAACACTAACTTCCCCATCATCAACGTACTGCTTCCCGTGGAGTGTATCCTTCATTACGCCAGACAATTGGAACTGGGAAGCTGCATGGTCAGCCTTGTAACGAGCAAGCAATTCCGTACGGATTGTCCTTCGCTGCTCTTTATGGACACTATTCTCGTCGCTATCATTCTCGGTATTGGAAACAGCTGGGCAGTATAATAAGCTTTAGCAAGGATGCATGAGTTGATATACTTTGTTCTTTGAACTTGGTTCATATATCGAGTTCCATTCTCTATAATGGCTCCTTGCACTTTATCTGCTGCAACTTTCCAATTTAAGCCGTCATTTTCAAGGGACATGCAGTCAGGGTGATCCCAAGTGTTTTATGTTGTCGGATAAGCTTGCCCACTCGACGTTGATATTATCAAAACCTCTGAGATTTAACATCTTACTTTTTTTTCGTTTGCATTGACTCCAGATGCTCTACAGTACGAATCAGTCACTGTTGCTAGCGTGGTTACCACGTCATTATTCCTTATAACGACCCCTATATCGTTAGCATAGGCTCTTATAACTGTTTTGTTTCCTGATAGTGTTAAGCTTCTTAATCTAGCTTGGACATGTCGGAGGTTCCAGTGAAATGGCGAAGAGCGACATGGACAGAGGACTTCCTTGAGGAACACCTCGTTGTATTTGTATCGGCCGGGATTGTTGACAATTCACCGCCATTTTAGCATTTATTCCAGTTGCTATGATCTTTATCAACTATATTACCCTATCGTTGAAACCTAATTTCTTCAACGTCCGTAGCAGATATTCATGATTTACTACATCAAACGCTTTATAAAAATCTAAAAAAACCAAACTTTATGTTTGTTACAGAAGTTATTGCAATGATATCCCTGAATTCTGCTAGATTTTGAAAAATGATTCTGCCTTTCGCGCAGTTCTGATGTTGACTAATAATTTTATCTATGAAGTATGAAATTCTCTTGTTTACTATTCTAGCTATTAATTTATAATCAGAATTCAGCAGTGAAGTTGGACGAAAATTATGTAAATCTTTGTTTCCAATATTTTTTGGCACCAGAACAATTTTACTCTCGTTAAACTCAGCCGGAATCATTTTACCCTGAATAACCTCATTTACAATGTCCGTAATTTTCGCACCTACTATTGGCCAGTAACGGATGTAAAACTTTGCTGTCAGACCATCCGGCCCTGGGGATTTTTTTTTGGTGATGAGGCGCACAGAGTCTCATTCTGAGACCGAATTTGCCTTCGATTTTATTTTCAACCCTTCCATTTGTCTTCTCTTGACATTAAGTAACTTGGTTTTGACTTTTTTGATGTCTGTATCCGAAGTGAGGAACCGGCTGAGACCTGATCCTATAGATCTCTCAAAACGGAATAGTAATATTCTATAGTGCATTTCATTTCTCTTGCGCTTCCTCAAGTCTGGCTTCGCCATTTTAACCCACCAGTCGATAGCAGTGGCATATCTACTACGAGCACTCAGGCTTATTGCCTATGTTCCTTTAATCAGGTCTTCTAAATCATGATTTACTAACAAGTATTCAAATTCCACTGATTCCTGAATCGGCGAACTGGCTGTGTTGTTAGATTTATGCAAGCGAAGACGCTTGAATGGTCGGAGAAGTACGTAGGAATGTTTTCTAATTTTGTCACAGATGTTTCAAGATTTGTTGAAATATATTATCTAGCAATCCTGATACGAGATGTTGCCGTGACATAAGTGAACTCAACAATGGAGGGATATTTGATTTTCCATATATCCTTTAATTCTAAACCAGTAATTACTTGTTTTAGTTCACTTGAGAAATTAAAATTAGGCAACTGATCTTTTCGATTTAAAACACAATTAAAATCACCTCCAAGTAATAACTGTCTTGGAATTTCCCTTAATCAGGTCATCTTTGAAGAAACGTGCCCTGTCAGCTCAGTGAGAACTTCCTGAAGTGGCGTACAAGTTGATGATAGTCACATCATAGATATTTAGTCCTATTCCCCTTCCGGATTCCAGTCGTTCCACCTCGCCACAACAGCTGTTCCAACACTTGTTTCGGGAGACATATTTATGTAACTGACATAACCGGGAAGTACTAGTCTGTGTTGATGTCTATTGGTCTGGTTTCAATCTCTCTCGGGGGATACGGAATCGGATTTTGGGTGAAAAAAATCGATTTTCGTTTTATTGGCTAATAGCTTCCTCCGAGTTTCCTCTTTAAATTCACATACCTTACATGATTCGATTAGAATCAGCAAAGACGAATGTTGAGAAACAAAGGAATGCAAGACAGATGTTAGATATACATCAAGTACATCCATATTTCGAACATAATGTTAGGCAAAGGAAAAGGTCCCGAGTTCGAGTCTCCGTACGGCACACAATTTTAATCTGCCAGGAAGTTTCGTAATGTTAGGTATATCGCTTCTTTGAGTTGTTATATCCTATTCTCCGGTTGATTTATATAGCCCAGCTGAAGAATTTGATACTGGTGCACAAAAGACCTTCAGTTGATATGAATAGGTTAGCTGCAGTATGGGATACAAATGTAAGGTATGTCGACTTTTTCCCCTTCGCTAACACTACTCTCCTAGTCTTCAGTTGGCCTATGTGGGACAACTGCATTACGGAATAAATTTTACAGTAGTTGCTTTTTTCGCTTCCTCTACCACTAGCATCCTATTCTTCAGTTGATACTAGTGGTAGTGAAGGCGAAAAACCCGACCTAAGAAAAAATTTGTACCCGTACTTCAGTTGACCTATATAGGCCAACTGAAGAATAGGATACTAGTGCTAGCGAACGTGAAAAATAGCGACATACACAACATTGGTATCTCGTACTTCAGTCAACTGAAGAACAGGATACTACCTTCGTAGTTCAACTGAGGTAGAGGATGTCAATGATTAATATGTCGCTTTTTTCGTCTTTGTTAGCACCACTGTCCTATACTTCAGTTGACTGAAGTACGAGAAACAAATTTCTCGTATGTCGGTCTTCTTGCCTTCGATACTACTATTATCGACTGAAAAATGTCGCTGTAATACTAGTACTAGCGAAGGTGAAAAAATCGACAACTGTAATATTTGTATCCCGTGCTGCAGTTAAGATAGATAAATCCGTTCCAACAAAGGAAAATAAAAAAAATTGTCCAGAATGAAAAACAATTCTTGAAAATATTTCAGACTCACTACGAATGAAAATATGTATCGAATGAATTGGAACAAACAAATGATTTAAATTCATACAACCGACAAAAATTGTACCAATGTCTAGTCTTGACTTTTAAAAACTCATTCACTTATTTCAATATACAATAACGACGCCTCGTCAAGGAAGATAACCTCTTTACTATCTATGACTCGAAAATAAAGACATTAAAATCTACGAGCAAACTATGACGTCATTGAAACTTCCTGGCGTATTAAAACTGTGTGCCGGACCGAGACTCGAACTCGGGACCTTTGCCTTTCGTGGGCAAGTCCTCTACCATCGTTTTTTTCTTTCTTTTTTTCATTTTTTTAGGTATTGTTCGTTGCGTTTGGTCTGGGCGGGCGTCACATGACATCCGTTCAAGTGGATCGTTGATTCCTTTACTCAGTTTTTTTATTACAGAGGGCAAGCAGCCCTCTGACCGAACACGCTGAGCTACCGTGCCGGCGAACATCTGAGCTACCCAAGCACGACTCACGCCCCGTCCTCACAGTTTCGATTGTGCCAGTATCTCGTCTCTTACCTTCCAAACTTCACAGAAGCTCTTCTGCGAACCTGCAGAACTAGCACTCCTGGAAGAAAGGATATTGCAGAGACATGGCTTAGCCACAGCCTAGGGGATGTTTCTAGAATGAGATTTTCATTCTGCAGCGGAGAGTGCGCTGATATGAAACTTTCTGGCAGATTAAAACTGTTTGCCGGACCGAGACTCGAACTCAGGACCTTTGCCTTTCGCGGGCAAGTGTTCTGCCATCTGAGCTACCCAAGCACGAGTCACGCCCCGTCGTAATTTTCGATTCGGTCGTTTCCGGACCATTGTCCGTTACCTCAGACTGGAACATTTACACTCCTCCACCATCCCTGCAAGCTTGCAAAATCATCACGGAATCACCCTGTATTTAGAAGTAGTAAACCGCGTTTTCCCGTTGTTTATTGGAAAGAAAATAAAAACCCACTAATGATGTTGTCACTGCAGCAAAACATTTGTGAATAAAAGAAAGAAAAAAGGAACTGTGTTTTGCTCAAGGCGGATCGCATCCAAATACAAATTTATTTGTAAGTAAACGTGGAAGCAAGACCTTCAAATGCTTCAAATGGCTCTGAGCACTATGGAACTTAGCATCTGAGGTCATCAGTCCCTAGAAATTAGAACTGCTTAAACCTAACTAGCCTAAGGACATCACACATATCCATGCCCGAGGCAACAAGACCTTCAACCTCAAGATTAACATTTATGCTTACTGGTTTGTGAGTATAAGGATGTATTGATAATTTCTCGTTTGAAGGGAATCCTCTCAGCTGTTTAGGTTCTACGTATTCTTTTAGGTTATATAGAGATTATGTACCGTCTCAATTTATTTCTGAAAACATGTTCTTTCAGTGCATTTCATTGTGAGTAGTAATTTATTATTTAAAATGGCTCCAACAGTTGTGGGAACTTTCAAGGTTAATTTGAGCCGCTTCCTGCTCAGTTAACAGTCATCGCTATTTCTCATATTGTAATCGTGTATGTCTCTACACAAACGCGTAATACTATTTGCTTTCAACACCATATTTGTTTCAATTACGTATAGTGACGGAACATAAAATCTAAATGTTAATTTTGTAGCTTTTTTAAAAGATACAGCATTTTTAGTGACTTTAGTTGAAGTGGAATGAGCAGAAAAATATAGTATCAAAGAAAATTTGATCAGCTTGTTATGCCCTCTCAGTCCTTCCATTAGCGTGCAAAAGCAAGAGCTTTGGAACAATGCACGATTCTTATGTACACAAATTTTGTATCTATAATGTCAGCTTTTTACTGCAAAGTGCATAATATATTGCCACAGTATTCAAACTACAGAAAAGCAACGTGAGCATAATAAATAAAAACAACAAGAAGGCACTTTAAAAAATCCTTTTAAATTGTTGAGCTTATAACAGCACCATCTGGGAACATCTACCAGTCCAATTCGGATTAAGAAAACTGTTGCAACGATTAGACTAACAGCTGTTTTAACGACCTTGTGACAGGGTTCAGACATGACTTACACTAAACAAAGAAACCAGGAAAGTATTTTTTACCAAGGAATCGAACCGTGCAACAATTTCTCCAAATAAATAAAAGAGATAACTAAATCGAAAATACGTAAGGTGGCAGTTAAAGCATACATCTTAAAGAATATATAATCTACAGTTAATGATTACATAAAAACACAAAATTGGGGGTTGAAATATTCAGGATGGATAAACTTTAAAGAAGTCAATATTTCCCTCATTTGATAGTATACGTTCGGAGTATAATACAATTGCTGGAAAATTGTGTGCACAACATCTGTTACAGAAAATGCTAATCCTCTTGCATTTTCTTGCACTGAGTAAATTTTTCAGACAAATGAGAATGCAAAAAGGATGTAACAGAAAGGCAAGTGTATTTACATGATTCTGATTTCAGCCGAAAGACTGTATGAGTTGACTGACCGATTAGAGGTTGTAAGGCTATAGGATTGATAACCGTTTATTATGTTTTATTGTTGTATTAAACTGGCATGTCTAATATCATTGTAAGATATTTGTGGATGACTAAACAAGTAACGGTCATCAAAATTCAAGCGCTAGACAATAGTGTTAGATGGCTACAACTGCTGATTATAAAGGCAGCCAAGTCAGAAAGAGAAAACAAAAGATAAACAGTGAAGACGAACACGAATTAATGACCAATGAAAATACGAAGGTGAATAGGAGGAATAACCGAAGCTTCGTGTACTCCAGGAACATATCATAGGGACAGTGAATACACGAGTCAAGACGAGAGACAGCAGAAAGACATTGTTTTCCCTTCTAGTCTGACACAACTCTTGCACCTATTTACCAAAAGAGCACGCTTTAACGAGCAACTACCGTAAGCACGCGGCAACCCCATGTTGCGACACTTACACGCACTCACAGCACATTCGCATAAAAAAGGGCAAAATTTACAAACGCTGTATACAGTCTGCTCGAAACAAGAACAGCCAGCGTTGGCAAACAGATGTGCTTCTGTCAGCTTTTCTGTATATCACTTATGTGCGTTAAGGTCTCGAAACTGTTTACAGTGATAAAATAAAGTTCTATAATTTAAAAGGTTTCCTGTATTTTCGTTATAATACAGTAAATTATTTCCAGTACGCCAGACGAAGAGATATTTTATGTCTTAAAAGTTTGTTCTAGAGCCGCGATCATTGTTCTGACTCCCTTCTTTTACTCCCTGCTCATCTTTCTTATTTACAAACTCGAGAACTTCCCGGAAGTTCATTAGAACTACTCAAATAAACCGAATTCAGCGTTCAGCGGTCAGCAGATACTGTGTGGTATACTTCACTAGCAAACGTCAACATACACTGATCAAAAAAGTTTTGCATCACCTCGGATCCGAGAGTTTCGGAGGCTGTACAGAAAATTGGTATAGAGATCAACATAAACACCATTTCCGCCTTTTTTTTCTTTGCTCATGAAAACTACACGTTGTATGTTACACCACCATATACGAGACCTTCGGAGGTGGTGGTCCAGATTGCTGTAGACACCGATATCTGTAATACCCAGTAGCACGTGCTCTTGCGTTGATGCACGCTGTGTTCGTCGTGGCATACTATCCACAAGTTCATCAAGGTACTGTTGGCCCATATTGTCCCACTCCTCAACTGCGATTCGGCGTAGATCCCTCAGAGTGGTTGGTGTGTCACCTCGTCTATAAACCACTTTTCAATCTATTCTAGGCATGTTCGATACGGTTCATGTCTGGAGAACATGCTGGCCATTTTAGTGGAGCGATGTCGTTATCCTGAAGGAAGTCATTCACAAGAGGAGCACGATCGGGGCGCGAGTTGTCATCCATGAAGACGAATGCCTCGCCAATATCCTCAAAAATGGTTCAAATGGCTCTGAGCACTATGGAACTTAACTTCTGAGGTCATCAGTTCCCTATAACTTAGAACTACTTAAACCTAACTAACCTAAGGACATCACACACATCCATGCCCGAGGCAGGATTCGAACCTGCGAGCGTAGCGGTCGCGCGGTTCCAGACTGTAGCGCCTAGAACAGCTCGGCCACCCCGGCCGGCTGCCAATATCCTGCCGATATGGTTACACCTCTTCCATAAACAGCCCTTTTCAATCTCTCCCAGGCATGTTCGATAGGGTTCATGTCTGGAGAACATGCTGGTCACTCCAGTCCAGCGATGTCGTTTTCCTGAAGGAAGTCATTCGCAAGATGTCCACGATGGGGGCGCTAATTGACTTTCATGAAGACGAATGCCTCTCAAATATGCTGCCGATATGGCCGCACTATCGTTCGCAGGATGGCATTCACGTATCGTACAGTCATTACGGCGTCTTCCATGACCACCAGGAGCGTACGTCGGCCCCACAAAATGCCACCACAAAACAGCAGCGTACATCCACTTTGCTGCACTCGCTGGACAGTGTGTCTAAGGCGATCACCCTGACCGGGTTGCCTCCAAACACGTCTCCGACGATTGTCTGGTTGAAGGCATATGTGACACTCATCGGTGAAGAGAACGTGATGCCAATCTTGAGCGGTCCATTCGGCATGTTGTTGGGCCCATCTGAATCGCGCTACATGGTGTCGTGATTGCAAAGGTGGACCATGCCATGGACGTCGGGAATGAAGTTGCGCATCATGCAGCCTACTGCGCATAGTTTCGTAACAGGACGTCCTGTGGCTGCACAAAAAGCGTTATTGAACATGATGGCGTTGCTGTCACGGTTCCTCCGAGCCGTAATCCGTATGTAGCGGTCATCCACTGCAGTAGTAACCCTTGGGCGGCCTGAGCGAGGCATGTCATCGACAGTTCCAGTCTCTTTGTATCTCCTCCATGCCCGAACAACATCGCATTGGTTCACACAGAGACGCCTGGACACTTCCCTTACTGAGAGCCCTTCCTGGCATTCAATAGCATAAACGTGTTATCAAAAGTCTTACATCTAATATAGAATCCAACATTTAGAAATGACTATGACGTAAATAGTAGGAAAATCAGTAGTCATACTTGTCCCCAAAATGAACCATGGGCCAAGGCAAAGTGGGCTGCGTTAAATGCAGTAACGATACAGATAGCCGAAACAAAGGCGCACCTACAACAGTGGGTTTCTGAGGAGGAGACAGAGTAAGCTGTGGCTCCTAAGGAAGGGCAGCAGCCGCTTCAGCAGTTGCAGGGGGAAAAATCTGGATGATTCACTCATCTGGCCTTAGAGCATTAGCCTACATGGCCGTGTTGTGCTGTTACGTCAAACGGCTGAGAGTGAGGGGAAACTACAGCCATTAGTTTTTTTTTTTTTTTATAATGGCCTACAGCTCTACTGCTTAATGATGATGATATCCTCTTGGGTACAGTATTCTGGAGGTAAAACGGCCCCCATTCGAATTCAATGGGAGATGAAAACTCGAAAGGATGTAGTGGGCAGAAACAATAAAACTGGTATTCTACTGATCGGATCGTGGAATGCTAAATCCATTAATCGAGAAGGCAGTTACAGAATTTAAAAAGGGAAATGGATTGGTTTGTTGGATATAGTGAGGAGGTAGTGAAGTGCGGTTGCAGGAAGAACAGAACTTCTGAACAGGTTAGTAAAGGGTTTATCAACACAGAATCAAATATGGGTATTAAGAAGCAGGCCTGAGAATGAATAAAAAAATGTAAATACCGGTAAGCTACTATGAACTGCGCAGTGAACGCATTATCATAACCAACAGAGACATGAAGCCAATTCCCACCACAATAGTACAGGTTTATACGTTCACTACCTCCGCAGACGATGATTCACTACCTCCACAGACGATGAAAAAATCAAATGAACGTGTTATGAGATAGAGGAATTATTCAAGTACTTAAGGATGACGAAAATATAATTGTGGTGGTTGAATGGAAAACGGTAGTAGGAAAAGCAAAAGGAAAAACTAGTGGGAGAACTGATGTGAAGGAAAGGAATGAAAGATAAAGCCGCCGGTAGAATTTTCTACAGAACATAATAATATTTATTCGCCGCTAATATTCCGTTTTAAGAGTCGTGGACGAAAGTGGGAGTGACATGGGGACGTTGGAAGAGTTGAGACTGATTATATAATGATGGGACTCTAATTTTAATTTATTCGTTATGAACTGCGGATTACAATTGAAGAACGCAGAGAGACAGTAAATTAAGCATAAATTGAAAGAACCAGATGTCGTTCAGAGTTTCAAAGCGACCCCTCTGACACAGGGCAAAGGAATACAATAGAAGACAGGTAAGACAGGGAAGACAACAGAACATCACATTTGTAAAAGGCCTAGTAGAAACACCTGGAAAACGGACGAATTAGCAAGAGCAACAGCAGATTATTCCATTATCATTAAGACAGAACAAAAGACAAAAGATGAGCACATCCCACAACACTAAAACCAAGTAACAGCAGACGATTCCATTATCATTAAGACAGAACAAAAGACAAAAGATGAGGACATCCCACAACACTAAAACAAAGTACACAAAACGGCGAAATGACAGTGGACCTACAAAACATAAAAACGGAA
This sequence comes from Schistocerca serialis cubense, assembly GCF_023864345.2. Taxonomy (NCBI): domain Eukaryota; kingdom Metazoa; phylum Arthropoda; class Insecta; order Orthoptera; family Acrididae; genus Schistocerca; species Schistocerca serialis. Next base: position 852,187,336 of record NC_064638.1, read on the forward strand.
ATGTTTTAGAGTCAGTGAAAGCTCTGTGAGCAAAAATGTAACACATTTGTAGAATAGTCTTAAGAATGATGTTACTGTTTATAGTAACAGTGGCCACCACGGGCACCCGCAGAAACTTTTCCAAGGTGGGATGGGGTGGGGTATGAGGGACAAGATTCAAATCTCTCCAGTTCCGATATAACTGATTAGTTGACTTTAAAAACAGGTTGTGCCCCAAGAACTAAATATGCCGAGAAATACACAAAACGTACTAACTTCTCACGATCGGGGATCACAGTCATGTAGATTTTTTTAAAGGTTATCACAATCATCTTTGACTGCAGAAATTATTTATTTCACAATTGTAGTTTCCATCTTCGAGTCATTTTCAAGTGGCTCAGTAAAAGATGTTTTCTACCGTAAAAGGGCCTATTCTTGAAGATGACACCTAAACATGTCGGGCGATTTTTAAGTCTGACATGTAATGAAGCAAAATCTTTTGCAGTGCCACTTCAAATTGGTCCAAAGACCGAAACTGTAATTGTGAAATAAATAATTTCTACAGTCAATGGCGAATATGATGTCCTTAAAAAACTGTTGTACCTCAAAAGATAGTTATTTACTTCCTACTTTAAAGCTCATTACTTTGGTACCTAAACGGCGAGTATATTTCTATAGCGGAAGAACATCTTATTATGTTACTAATATGAATATGGATGCCGCATATGATTAAATCAGGGCATTCAACATGTTACAAAATAAAGCTACGAAATATTCACAAAAATAATTTATTTATATCCCATAATGTAAGAGTGAAACTGGAAATTAAAAACCTAAAATAGTTACAAAAAGACTGATAGAGGGAGAAAATCTTCCTGGATATCAATAAAATTGCCCTAATAATACCCATCGAAGAGGAGGAGAACGCAGTAAACTTAAAAAAAGACTTATTCGACTTTGATGTCATTTGTAACACTTTGTTTGCTTATTGAATTTCATATCCCCTCTGGTTGATGGACGTAATGCGATGCTTTCATGATTTGTAATTTTTAATGTAGACTGATATTAGTCAAATTGAACAAAACGTGTTTTGAAAACATTTCTTTTGGGCTGGTTAGATTGACTTCTAGTCAAGTTGTGCCACAAGCTGCTCTTCTCCCCAATTCTATTCAATACCTCCTCATTAGTTATGTGGCCTACCCGTCAAATCTTCAGTATTCTTCTGTAGCACCACATTTCAAAAGCTTCTAGTCTCTTCTTGTCCAGACTATTTATCCTCCATGTTTCACTTCCATACATGGCTACACTCCATACAAATACTTTCAGTAACGACTTCCTGACACTTAAATCTATACTCGATGTTAACAAATTTCTCTTCTTCAGAAACGCTTTCCTTGCCATTGCCAGTCTACATTTTATATCCTCTCTACTTCGACCATCATCAGTTACTTTGCTCCCCAGATAGCAAAACTCCTTTACTGCGTTAAGTGTCTCATTTCCTAATCTAATTCCCGCAGCATCACCCGACTTAATTCGACTACATTCCATTATCCTCGTTTTGCTTTTGTTGATGTTCATCTTATATACTCCTTTCAAGACACTATCCATTCCGTTCAACTGATCTTCCAAGTTCTTTGCTGTCTCTGACAGAATTACAATGTCATCGGCAAACCTCAAAGTTTTTATTTCTTCTCCATGGATTTTAATACCTATTCCGAATTTTTCTTTTGTTTCCTTCACTGCTTGCTTAATATACAGATTGAATAACATCGGGGAGATGCTAAAACCCTGTCTCACTCCCTTCCCAACCACTGCTTCCCATTCATCTCCCTCGACTCTTATAACTGCCATCTGCTTTCTGTACAAATTGTAAATAGCCTTTCGCTCCGTGTATCTTACCCCTGCCACCTTCAGAGTTTGAAAGAGGGTATTCCAGTCAATATCGTCAATAGCTTTCTCTAAGTCTACAAATGCTAGAAACGTAGGTTTGCCTTTCCTTAATCTAGCTTCTAAGATAACTCGTAGGGTAAGTATTGCCTCACGTGTTCCAATATTTCTACGGAATCCAAACTGATCTTCCCCGAGGTCGGCTTCTAGTAGTTTTTCCATTCGTCTGTAAAGAATTCGCGTTAGTATTTTTCAGCTGTGACTTATTAAACTGATAGTTCGGTAATTTTCACATCTGTCAACAACTGCTTTCTTTGGGATTGGAATTATTATATTCTTTTTGAAGTCTGAGGGTATTTCGCCTGTCTCATATATCTTGCTCACCAGATGGTAGAGTTTTGTCAGGACTGGCTCTCCCAAGGCTGTCAGCAGTTCTAATGGAATGTTGCCTACTCCCGGGGCCTTGTTTCGACTCAGATCTTTCAGTGCTCTGTCAAACTCTTCACGTAGTATCATACCTCCCATTTCATCTTCATCTACATCCTCTTCCATTTCGATAATATTGCCCTCTAGTACATCGCCCTTGTATAGACCCTCTATATACTCCTTCCACCTTTCTGCTTTCCCTTCTTTGCTTAGAACTGGGTTTCCATCTGAGCTCTTGATATTCATACAAGTGGTTCTCTTTTCTCCAAAGGTCTCTTTAATTTTCCTGTAGGCAGTATCTATCTTACCCCTGGTGAGACACACCTCTTCATCCTTACATTTGTCCTCTAGCCATCCCTGCTTAGCCATTTTGTACTTCCTGTTGATCTCATTTTTGAGAAGATTGTATTCGGTTTTGCCTGCTTCATTTACTGCATTTTTATATTTTTAAGTTCAATTTTTCTTGTGTTACCCAAGGATTTCTAACAGCCCTCGTCTTTTTACCTACTTGATCCTCTGCTGCCTTCACTACTTCATCCCTCAAAGCTACCCATTCTTCTTCTACTGTATTTCTTTCCCCCATTCCTGTCAATTTTTCCATTATACTCTCCCTGAAATTCTGTACAACCTCTGGTTTCGTCAGTTTATCCAGGTCCCATCTTTTTAAATTCCCACCTTTTTGTAGTTTCTTCAGTTTTAATTTACAGTTCATAACCAATAGATTGTGGTCAGAGTCCACATCTGCCCCTGGAAATGTCTTACAATTTAAAACCTGGTTCCTAAATCTCAGTCTTACCGTTATATAATCTATCTGATACCTTTTAGTATCTCCAGGGTTCTTCCATGTATACAACCTTCTTTTATGATTCTTGAACCAAGTGTTAGCTATGATTATGTTGTGCTCTGTGCAAAGTCTACCAGGCGGCTTCTTCTTTCATTTCTTCCCCCCAATCCTTATTCACCTACTACGTTTCCTTCTCTCCCTTTTCCTACTACCGAATTCCAGTCACCCATGACTATTAAATTTTCGTCTCCCTTCACTATCTGATTATTTCTTTTATTTCATCACACATTTCTTCAATTTCTTCGTCATCTGCAGAACTAGTTGGCCACAATAATGTGTTCACTATGCTGTTTGTAGTAGCTTACCCGCACTCCTATTTTTTTATTCATTATTAAACCTACTCCTACATTACCCCTATTTGATTTTGTATTTATAACCCTGTATTCGCCTGACCAAAAGTCTTGTTCCTCCTGCCACCGAACTTCACTAGTACCCACTATATCTAACTTTAATCTATCCATTTCCCTTTTTAAATTTTCTAACCTACCTGCCCGATTAAGGAATCTGTCATTCCACGCTCCGATCCGTAGAACGCCAGTTTTCTTTCTCCTGATAACGACGTCCTCCTAAGTAGTCCCCGCCCGAAGATCCGAATGGGGGACTATTTTACCGACAAAAATCCAAATATGTAGTGATTGATAAAGATTCGGTATTTCTCGTTTTGGTTGGCAATGTTATATCTGCAGTTTAGGGAGACGCAACCAGTAAGTGCTAATAATCCGAGAGAATTCTGCAATGAATAAGAAGGCTGCACCCAGATTCCAGGAGGGGGCAAGTGCTCCTTCTTGCTCTCTCTTGTGGACACCTATCATGACCGCCGAAAATGGTTTACAATAAAGCGAAACTCGCTGGTCGTAATAAGTTTCTTATTACAGTCGAAAAGACAGTATTGACCTACATAACTGTTATTTCGGCAAAAGAGGCCGTAAAAGAAAGAAGATAAGTGTTGTTGAATTTAACTGACGCAAGGAGAAAGTGTAAAAAAGCAAGAAACGAAGCAGGTGAGAGGCAATACAGACGTCTAAAATAGACGACCGACCAAAGTGCAAAATGGCCAAACAGAAATGGCTACACGACAAATGTAAGGCTGCGGAAGAAAGCACAACTAAGGGAAAGATAGACGTCACCTGTAGTAAAATTAAAGAAACCATTGGAGAAAAGGTAAGCAGCTGTTTGAATGTTAAGAACGCAGATGTCAAGCCAGTACTATGAAAAGAAGGAAAAGCTGATTAGTGGGTAAGAGAAAATATATTTACGTTCTATGTAAGAGGAATGAACTTGAGGGTAAAATTATAGAAGGAGATCAGAATTCAGTACCACACGAAGAAAGTAACACCACTGGAAGATCTTGGTGGGAACAAGGCCTCTGAAGTATACGATATCACCTCAGAATTATTGAGATTATTGAGAGACCCAGCCATGACAACATATGCAATAGGTGAAACACCCTTAGACACAGTAAGAATGTAATAATTCTAGTTCTAAAGAAGACATGTAACATTTCCTCGTTCGATGTACCACTTTGTAAAATCCCCGCTGCAGAATGACAAACTCTAACTTATAACGTACTGGACCCCTTGGACTGTCCGGTACAGTAAGCTGTGGATTTACAGGGGTGCGTGGCAGGTCCTCTTTGTGACTTACCTGCGCGCTTACAGCGTAGTCAGCCTCCACACTTTCTAGACCTGTATAATCTTACCTGCCCTTATCTGCAGTCAGCCGCTCGTACGTTATTCGGCACCATGTGGATTCTGGACTTCGAAAATACGTAGAAATAAGGTTTGGAGAGGAATTTTGATGCTACTAAATAATGCAAAGCAGCTCTGATAAAAGCAATTACGTTCTAGATACAAGTTGGCCTCAAAATCCTTTTATACAATTTATTACAAAAAAAAATTGCAAAATCGTAGTTTACACGCCAGAATCCAGCAAAATAGTGGTCAGACGGATGTGGTTCAAGACCATTGTCGGATACCGATTGCATTGGATTGTTGTCTCGATCAGGCTAATCCCAATTGTGATCATATTAACATGCACAAGGCCAGGATCTTGTAGTACCGGTTGCCAAGGAACTCAGTCTTTACTTACACCTGATACACCACATAAAAATAAACATGATCATAACGAATTGGTCATAATGATCATTGGCAGAAAACAAAAAATAGAATTGCAACAGCAGGAGCGAGCACAGCAGCTGACCTACCGTTTTCAATGACTGTCGTGTTGTTGCACGCAGAAGGCTTTGCTCAATTACCTATTTGCGTCTATGACTCAGTAATTCACATATTATCATAAACGTTCATTCACAGCCAAAATAACTTCACCACCTACGCGATCGTTACTTTCCCATGGTCTTATTCAGATCTAGCCAAAAAGCAAAGCATAGTTTGTAATCTTGCGGGAGCGCAACTGCCGGCCATTCGTACTGCTACCCGGTCAAACAGATACATTTTACCTTATACTTTCCCTGTGACCCTCTGCACATATACACTTTTGATTTACACTCTTCTGCCAATTTTACTTTGGCCCTCTGCTCTAATTTAAGTTTTCTCAAACGAACTTCTTTTTTACCCTGAGGCAGCCTCTGGTCTAACCAGTTCACCTTCTTTATTCCCAAGGGGTGCCCGCCAGTGGATACTGCGTCGTATTTCTAAGCTTTCCCTGGCTTTTCTGTGTCCTTCCGACTTCAAGTTCTTGCAAGTCACCGTGCCCGCCTACCGCGCCCGACTCGGCTCTTATCGTAACCTTTCGGTACGCTACCTCCTCTCTGGCCGCCGGCCGGAGTGGCCGTGCGGTTCTAGGCGCTGCAGTCTGGAACCGAGCGACCGCTACGGTCGCCGGTTCGAATCCTGCCTCGGGCATGGATGTGTGTGATGTCCTTAGGTTAGTTAGGTTTAATTAGTTCTAAGTTCTAGGCGACTTATGACCTCAGAAGTTAAGTCGCATAGTGCTCAGAGCCATTTGAACCATTTCTCTCTGGCCGTCCGCTTGTCTGCTACCACGCTGCATTCTAATCGGCGCTTGCTTAATTAACTTTAGTTCCATTGCCCGTACAACAACCGGGTTTCTTTCCGAAGTCACCTTGTATTCTTAGCTATCGAATGAAGTTCTTAAAACTGTTGCTTATCTGAAGCAATGGCATTCGTGCACAGCACACTGCCACGTTTCAGACACGTGCTGACAAGCGCGAATATCACGAACAATCAGTTGTGCTCATAGTTGCAAAATACCGACACGAACTATTTACAGAAGAATGGAAGAACTGGTAGAAGATGACCTCAGGGAAGATCTGTTTGGGTCCCAGAGAAATGTAGAAACACGCGATGCGATAGTGTCTCCACGACTTACTATATAAAAGAAAGGTAAACATAAGTTTTTAGCGTTTGCAGATATAGGGGAAAGCTTTTGAGAATATGGACTGCAGTACATTTTCTGAAATTCTGACGGTAGCATTGATAAAATACGGGAAATCAAAAGTTATTTACAACTAGTACAGATACCAGACGGCACTTACGCGAATTGAAGGAGAAGAACGGCGGCAGTGGTTGAGAAGGGAGTAAGACTTGAGTATAGCCAGTCCTCGATGTTACTCGTACGTTGTGCAAGCAGTAAAGAAACCCAAGTATAAATTTGGAAAGGAAATTAAAGTTCAAGAAGAAAAAATAAAAATCGAGTTTTTCCATGACACTGTCATTTTGTCAGATATGACAAACGATTTGTTAGAGCATTTGAATGGAATGGATAATGAAAATAGATGATAAGATGAAGAACAACAGAAGCAAATCAATGCTTTGTGAAATGCAGTCGAATTAAATCAGGCGATGTTGAGAAAATTAAATTAGGAAATGAGACAGTAGTAGTTGTTGTTATGTTATTGGTGTGGTCCCCAGTCCAAAGACTGGTTGGATGCAGCCCCCCATGTTACTCTATCCTGTAACTGCTGCAGCTCACATCCTTCTGAATCTGGTTAGTGTATTCATCTCTTGGCCTCCACGCTTCCCTCCAATATTGAATTGACGATCCCTTGATGCTTCAGAACTTGTCCTACCGACCGATCCATTCTTCTAGTGTCGTGTTGTGCCACAAATTCCTCTTCTCCCCTATTCTATTCAGTACCTCATTAGTTACGTGATCTACCCGTCTAATCATCAGCATTCTTCTGTAGCACAACATTTCAAAAGCTTCTATTCTCGTATTGTCGAAACTATTTATCGTCCGTGTTTCACTTCCGTAAATGGCTACACTCCATACAAATACTTCAAGAAAAGACTTCCTGACACTGAAATCTATGCTGGCTGTTAGTAAATTTCTTTTCCTCAGGAATGCTTTCCTTGTCATCGCCACTCTACATTTTATATCCTCTCTACTTGATGAGTGCAAAATAACTTATGGTCAAAGTAGAGAGATTACAAAGTGAAGACTGGCAGCGGCGAAACAGCATTTCTGAAAAAGAGGAACTTGTTAGTCTCTAACATCAATTTAGATATTAGGAAGTCTTTTCTGAAGGTATTCGTCTGGATTGTACTCTTTTATGAAAATGAAAAGTGGACGATAAGCAGTTCATACAAGAAGACAATATAAAATTTTGGGATGTGATGCTACAAAACAAAGCTGAAGATTACTTATGTACAGTAGTTAGAATAACAAATGAGGAGCCACTGAATAGAATTAGGGGGAAAACAGCTTTACACCATAGCACGGAAAGAACAGACACCACACGAGATCCGCAGTGTGATACATATTATGTAAACTGAAGGTTGAGGGAGGAGCTGCATTGAGATATTACGCGAGATCAGAGGCGACGAGAGGAAATGTGCTGTGGACCGGGACTCAAACCCAGGATCAGTTGCTTTCGATTCAGTTGCGTTAACCACTGCGCCACCAGGACACAGCGTTTATCTCAACTGCGCGGACTATCACGACACGCCTCACGGCCGACCCATATTCCCTCCTAGCGCCACGTACCCCCAGTCCCTGTCCATTTCCTCCCTGCTCGCTGAGAGTCCCGCAAGAGATTAGACGTAGCTGTGCATCCGCGCTGAAGGTGGTTTATAATTGCCTATCGAGGCGAATCAATTTTATGAATGTCTGGCGTCTGTTCTTTCGGGCGTGTTCCAAAGAGCAGACACCATGCGGAATCCGCATCTGTGATACATGTTATGTAAACTGAAGGTAGAAGTTGGGCTGAGAGTGCGGATAGATGGCGCTAGGTGGGTATGTAGTTCGCCTGAGAGGCGTGCCGAGGTAGTCCGCACAGTTGCGATAAACAATGCGCGCAGGTCGTGCAGTTGTAACGAAATTACCTACTAAGCAGGGTTCGAGTCTCTGTTCATTCCACATTTCCGCTCGTCGCCGCTGATTCCGCACAAAGTCTCGACGCAGCTGACGTCGATAGTCCCTTTTATTTCGTTTCCCTTCACTTCCCTCAACTTCCAATTTAATTAAAAGTGATTGGTGTTGCACTCGCGTCTTTCCGACTTGTGTGCGGTAAATATGGAAACGTGAACAATGGCGACTTACTATCATTCTTTTCTTGCCGGCCGAAGGACAAACATCAATAGATATCCATCGGAGAACGAAGAATGTCTACAGAGCAGCATGTCCTTCGAAAAATACCTTTGTGGACGAGGGGTGGCGCTGCTTCGTGATAACGCACGTGCCCATATAGTAAATTTGGTAACGCAGATGTTACGCCATCTCAAATCTGAGACATCAATAATCCTGATCTCTCCCCATGCTATTATCACGCTTTCAGTCCGTTAGAAAAGGTGATTACTGTCGTTCGAGGATGTGCAGCAGGCAGTTGCGAACTTCATACATCAGGAACATTGTTTTACCAAACGGGTATGTGATGGTTTCTTGGGCTAGCGTATCCGCAAACAGCTCTCGTGTTCTATTTCGCATCACTCACTGATGCTTACACAAATAGTCCCTATGAGGTGTAGTATTGTCCTGCGAGTTTGCAGCAGCTAGCTCTGCCACGAAGCGAAAAATGCTAACACTGTAGTTTTTCCTCTTTCTCTCTCTCCCTCTCTCTCTTTTGTTTTTTAAGTGTCTTGCTCGTAAACATCACATAAAATGGTCTGAGAATCTTGATTCTGACTGCGACTTCTGCTTGCTGTTCCAGGCTATTCAGAACAATGGGCAGTTGTGGCGGATGGTGTTGACAGAGAACGTGTTGATAGCCGTCAGTAGGAGAGATGGGGTGGGGATGCGGGAGGGAGGAGAGTGACGCTCCGTCTGAGATAGTCATTGGTTTTTCAGCAGACGACGACGACGTCCAGAAAGAGTAAGGTTCCGTGTATGTCTACGTCCATGGTGACCCGATGTGGACACGAATGTTGTTCATGTGTTCCAGTACCACCCCCTGGTTTTGAGATATAAAGGACCAGTTCCAGATTGTGTCGTCGACGATATAAGCAACTAGACAGTGATGAAGTCATATCCAAGATGGCCCTCGAGCCTTTTCATAAAAACATTCGCTGCGAATGGAGCTAACAGGCTTCCGATGCCAACGCTGTCCATTTGATTAACCATGTAAGAAATACGACGGTTTCAAGGCATGTTTGAAAAGTCCTACTGCTGTTGCAAAACGTAGCAAGTCAAGGTACACAAGATACTCTTTTTTTATCTTCCGCCGATTGCCAAGTTTTTACGCTGAAGGAAGAGGATAATTTTCACAAATGCAATGTTGTGAAACGCTCCTAAAGTGTTTGAAGGGTGCAAATGGCTTTCAATGATTGTCACAGGGCTTTCTCCGACTAGAAGTCTGGAGATTTATTTCGCTTTTGACTTACTCATCTGAATTTATTACAACAATTCCCAAGACTGCCGTGTCTGTTGTAACTTATAATATATTACTTATTTTAACAGTGGTCTGTAATGAATCCACTTCTGAAACCGTATTGCTGGCTCATTAAAACATCAACTGAATGTTTACCTTTCCTGTAGACAAACTTTGAAAAATACTCATAAGCCTGTCGATTAAATTTCTTCAGTCATGTTCACTATGAACTCGTTACTATCAGAGGTCGTTTACACCAGAATTTTACTGCAGTTCCCACAGAACTCTACACCTGGCAGCTCTGAGCTAATCCTGCAACAGTACTCCTTGATTCCTGCAGCGGCCCACTTTCAGAATCCTTTGTCCTCCATCATTAACGCTAGACTGTTTTTCAAGAGCAATATCCAGTACAGCTCATAGATTTCCTCCACAATGAACGTTTAAATTACTGATGGTGCACTAACATTCGTAAGTACGGATTCTACCCTCTCTCAACCTCCCGTTTGAGCTTTTAGTCTCCTCATAACTTTAGAAAACATAATAGGTCCCAGCTAACCAGAGTTGACAGTAACACGAAGGAGTAACCTCATGGGCAAGGTCAGATACCCAGCGTAACGGGAGATGCTCCCTCAGACAAACTCCAGCTAGCAAGTGCATTGTCTCACAAGAACATATTTGCACACTTACCGTATAAGGTCCCCTGACATTCCATTAGCCGTGAAAGCTTGCACCGGCTCCAGGCTTTTGTGACCCCTTCCCCCACCCACTTAGCCACCAGACCGGGAATCCCACCAGGCCCCCGGCAGCTTTCCTGAACGGCCGTAAACGGGAACCCCAAGTGTCTGACATCCGAAGAGCTCAAAGCATTTCCTGGACCAGAGTCCTGTATAGCAAACCACTCCTCCGATCAATGCCAAATAAGAGTCGTAGACGACTTCTAAATAATTGTATTTAGGCCGTAATTGAGGAACGTTTTCTCAAAACACCGTAAACGCAAAAAAAGGAAATGCATTTTACAAACATCATATCGAAATACTAATCACATGAACGACATAATTTATGGTTTACACCATTTGTAAACATGATTCCTATCGCATGCTTGACTTTTCAGAAATTTTCATTTTTTACTTCAGAATACAGGTACAAAGTCCCCAAGTTCATTCAGAAGTCGATAAATGCACTGAAAAAAGTGAAAAGCTTTGTAAATATACACATTCAAATTAATTTTTTTCGTTCTTTTTTTATCTGTCACATTAATTACGAAGAAACTTCTTCATTGTCAATGCTGCATAGAAATCCGATAATGTACTACAATGTTATACTTTAATATCATACTTTTCCATAATTGTTTGATACAGTCCTGGACCTAGGGGAGTGGAGCAAACAGGGGTATCTGCCCCCGGACGGTAATTTCAGGGGGAGGGGAGGCAAATTCATATTCTTGAAGAAAAAAACCTTGTTTCACAAAGCGCCGAACATCCAACGCACGTTGGTCTATCGATTGTTCATACGATTTTGAAACGCATACCTGTTGATTTTTGAACGTTCTTGAACATATTCTAAGTTGATATCTGAACGAATCATAAGTTGGTTTTTGAATGTGTGCATAGTGTTCGTCATGTCTTTGCCAGGGAAATCCCCGTCTCATCTAGAAATAAAAAACTTACCCGAAGGCAAAAGGCGGCGGAGCTATACGAACTGGGGCAAATGAACCCGAATGCCACTCGTTTTATGTTTCTGTGGGTGAATGATAAGTCTTGTTGTAATTGTTAGCGAAATTCATAGATTCAGACTATCAGAGTGGAAATAATAGATTAACAGGAAAAACAGATAAGAAAGATTACATACTATCTTCTTAGTGTAAGAAAATGAAATTTAGACAGAAAATTTTTGCCACATCGCTACACTACTAAGGGCCAGTTTAGTTCTATTCCCGGAATACGCGGAAAACACGTTATACGAAGACGTAATAACGCCTCACCGGAGAATAAAGGCGGGATAACTAAAACGGTGGTTCTTGCAGGGCTAATAGCTAAAAAGGTGATTCTGGCAGGGTTAGTAAAGTTAACCGGAGGATAAGTTTTAACAGTGGTATTAACAGCTACAGAATTAGTGATGACAAGATTGTTTGTTAGAACGAGGACGCAGAAGAAACGGTGTCATCACATAAATTATACGGAAGACTATGACGATTCCAAATTTAAATAAGCATTTCATACCAATACTACTTTTTGATCTCATGCTGGAGAAACTGGAGCGTATGAATGAAATGTGTAACTATTTTCTAACATAAAATTTTTTGCTTTTAGCAGACCTAATAGGCATTTGATATTGGTACTTCGTGAATTATTTGTGTAAATGAGGTAGATAAAAATGACCATTTGTGCCAGAAAAGTCTCGCTTGTTTGGCCCATGTTACAACTGCTGCAATATTAGGAAGGTCTATTTCGTTTTACCTAGCAGACAGTGACAAAATAAGACATAAGGAAATGGACAAATCACATCAATCGTGGGTACTGTTCGTATCAATAGCTTTTTCAGTATTAGACAACGACATTTTGATTTTTCATGTAGCAAAATGTTTGATGAACTTTGATGGCAAAAAAGATTCTTTCGCAGAAAGAAAAGCACACCGTGTAAAGCTATAGCAAGATTAGAGAGAAAAAATTGCTGGGACCTAAGGATGTGTACTGTCTCGTTTGTCTCTGGTGTTTACCGCTTTTATGTTTCCTATATTTCATTTTATGTCACACAAAGGAGAAAGTTATTAGCTAATAGACAATAAAGGGCGCAAATTTTCCGAAGAGTTCTTTTTCTCCCGGTCATAAATAATTCCAACCAGCTTTTTTAAATTTTTTAAAAAGAGGGGTATGAAGTCAAACCGGCCTACTGGGAGCAGGAGATGCATCACAACACATTTTAATTTCCGCTGTCTTGAATATAGGCTTGATGGTTTCCATTGCAAAATATTCACTTTTGAATTTCACTGGGCGGAATACAGTGACGTGCGATAGATGAATGCTGTTTGAAGAGGCGTGGCACTGCACTTTGGCATACTTAAGACCAACTAACATGTTTTACATTTCCTAGAACATGTATATTTTACATACAAGCTCTTCATAAAGTCGGTTTTATTTTTAAAAAATCATGTCCTATCTCAAACACTGGAGGGGAAAGAGGTTGGGGGGGGGGGGGTAAGGCACCACTATCAACTTATTGCTTATTGCCCCGTTTAGGAAATATCGTAGATCCGAGGGCTGGTTTGATAAGCGAAAGTGCAAAGTAGCAACAAACGACATTGAAATTCAATACAAAATATTGACTATAACAATACTAAACTGGAAATTCCTTGTAACTGAAAGGTAGATTTTTGTCCTTGCTGAGCATTTTCTTATTTTCCAAGGTAGCCGCTTTCCTCACATGCTGACTGCATTTTCTGGATTTCCAAATCTCAAACACTTCAGGACTTCCATTATAGGTGTCTGATACTGACGACAATACCTTCTTCTTAGACTTTTTATAAGCCATCACTCGCTGAGCAGTTATTTTGAAAGGCATCTTAGATCGTAGGGCCTTTGGTGCACTGGACTAGAGATCCTTTGCTTCCCAGTCCTTATTTAGTATCTTCACGATGCCATGTTGCTAGAGCACTTTATAGTATTCAGTCAGTGAAGTAATATCTCCCTTTTTCCGGTAGTCTTCATCGGCTGTACCAAACACTGTGTCAGGATTATAGCTGTGACCACGAGAATGGGAATAATATACCAGCTTATTAAATTTTTTGCTTTCTTTCAGGAAGGCCATTAGTGTGCACATACTTACTGTAATTTTATTTTGTAGGAAACAGGAGTCATAAAATAAATAAATTTCCGAGAAAATCCAGTAAAGCAGACGCTACTTGGTTGCACCCTGTCGGTTCTTGAGTATAAGAGGCAGTCCTTTCCTTTGTCTGTGGTCGCGAATGAATCATAATGAACACATTGTTTAGCTAAACCTGTATAGAATAGAATACTTCGAACACGGAAAGCTTCGGTACCGGCTGGGTCTGTTGTACGGTATAAAAAACGTACTTTAAGCACATTTGGATTTTCCTCTTTCATTAGTGCGCATTCTGTTTCATGCGAAGTTTGTACAACCGAAACCTGTGGATTGTTATTAATTGATTCTTTTTCTCCAAACGTTGTTCCTTTTGAGAGTCTGTCTTTGTGCAAACCTGATGTTGACTGAAATGTTGCGACACATACAGATACAGTCTGGCAGTCTTTTTCCCTAATGATCTATTTTATCGAAAAGTATTCTTCCTTTCGGTTTCTTTCTTGATGTTCGTTCTCTCTGACAAAGTAGGTTCGAAATGAGCACTAATCAGGAGTTAATGTTGATATGTAAACCACATATTTATTACCATTGTTGCTTCTGGCTGCAAGTGCTTGTCTACCGTTTATGTTCTTTTATTTTTGCAGAAGACCCTGTCCTATATTATTGACAATGAAATCCTACATTTTTATTCTCCCTTCAGGTCTCTCATAAGCAAATCAAAGTTTGCGTTTATCGACTTTTGCTTTAACTGGATATCAGCAATTATCAAGTTTTGTAAAACCTCGTAGTTTTCAACACATTGTAACTACAGTAAATATCGGCTTTTGACAAAAACGTTTCAGCAGTTCACGTGTGGCAACAACCTTGATTTGCAGCTACAGAAATCTTAATTTTGAACACATGAGAGTTTATTAAGTGTGTTCAAGTGTTTGTGAAATCTTATGGGACTTAACTGCTAAGGTCGTCAGTCCCTAAGCTTACACTCTACTTAACCTAAATTATCCTAAGGACAAACACACACACCCATGCCCGAGGGAGGACTCGAGCCTCCGCCGGGACCAACTGCGTGAGAGTTTATCTACTTTGATAAAATGTTCATCAGCTGAACCATTAGAGCACTATTTGAAACAAGACGTCTGGAGTAGATGACATTCCCTCCGAAAATTAATATCTTTAGGACAGCCAGCCGTGAAAACTATTCCACATGGCTTGCAAGAAACACGAGGCAAGCAAAATACACTCATACTTTAAAGGAAAATAACAATCAAAAATTGTTAAGGCTTTCGTCGCCACTCGATGACAAATTGCCTGTTGGTTTCTGTCTCGGTTTCTACCGCCGACGTTCGTTTGTTCATCAAAAAGTCGACCGAAGAAACAGAGGCAGAAGCCAACAGGCAATTTATCAACATAATAATTGCTATTCCAAAAAATGGCTCTGAGCACTATGCGACTTAACTTCTGAGGTCATCAGTCGCCTAGAACTTACAACTAATTAAACCTAACTAACCTAAGGACATCACACACATCCATGCCCGAGGCAGGATTCGAACCTGCGACCGTCGCGGTCGCTCGGCTCCAGACTGTAGCGCCTAGAACCGCACGGCCACTCCGCCCGCCTAATTGCTATTCCAGAGAAGACAGATGTGCATGTACTGAGCCATCAGTTCAATATTTCATGGTTGTAAAATATTGACACAAATTGTTTACAGGTGAATGGAGAAACTGGTAGACGCCAACATCGGGATAGATCGCTTTGGGGTCCAGATAGATGTAAGTACATGGGAGGCGATACTCATCCTACGACTTACCTTAGAAAATGTGAAAATGTGGTAAGGAAATCCTATATTTGTAGCTTTCGTATATTTAGAGAGAGATTTTGAAGACGTTGACTGGAAAGTACTCGATGAAGTACTGAAGGAGGGTAGCGACAAAACACAGGGAGCTAAAGGTTATACGCAGCTGTTACAGGAACCACACTGCAGTTATAAGAGTCGAAAATATGAAAGGGAAGCGGTGGCTGAGGACGGAGTGAGACGGGGATGTAGCCTATGCTAGATGTTACTCAGTCTGTACACTGAGCAAACAATAAATGAAAATAAATACAACTTGGAGAACTTTGCACGGGGACTTGAAATCCAGGAAGTAAAAATGAAAGTTCTGAATTTTTCCAGCGCCACTGTAATTCTGTCACTAATGGCAAAGGAAATGCAGGCTCAATTGAACAGAATTGATACTGTATTGAAAAAACGCTGTAAGACGAACTTCAACAAAAATAAAACAAGGGTACTCGACTTTAGTTAGATTAGCGAATGAAACACTGGAATTCGTCGATTAGTTTCGGTATTTAGGCAGTAATTCTTTTTTTTATTTTTTATTTTTTATTTACTATGGGACTTAACATCTATGGTCATCAGTCCCCTAGGACTTAGAACTACTTAAACCTAACTAACCTAAGGACATCACACAACACCCAGTCATCACGAGGCAGAGAAAATCCCTGACCCCGCCGGGAATCGAACCTGGGAACCCGGGCGCGGGAAGCGAGAACGCTACCGCACGACCACGAGCTGCGGACAGGCAGTAAAATAACTGATCGTGGACGAAGAAGAGAGAAAATACAATAAACGTCACGAATGGCAAAAAAAAAAAAAGTTTCTGAGAAAACATAAATCTTTTAACACTGAATGTAAATGTAAGGAAATCTTTTCCGAATGGATGTTTTTGGAAACAATGAAACTTGGAAAATATATATTACAGACAAGATCATGCAAGATTTTGAAATGTAGTGCTGCAAGAGGACGCTGAATATTGGATTGAGAGATAGATTAAATAACTAATGACGATATACTGAATCCAATTGAAGAGAAAGAAATTTTTGACACTACCTGAATAAAACAAGGCATCGGTTGATACGCCACGTCCTCAGGCATCAAGTAAGTAGTGGTGGGTAAAAATAGTTGAGGGAGACGAAGGGTCACTTCAGGGAGCAAGTTCAAAGAGATGTAGGTTGCAGTATTTATACAGGTATGAAGAGGCTTGTGATGCATGGACTAGCGTTGATACCTGAGGCAGATCAGTCTTCAGACTGAAGGCCACAAAAACAACAGCAATATTTTAAGTGAACGTAGAAGCAGTGCCTCGAAAATCACGTGCTGTTTACTGTTCGACACTTTCTGTAGTATGTTTTAAAATAATGTGAAAAAAATGTTCGCAATTTTAAAAGAATATTAGACTTTCATAATTTCGGTTGATGGCCATTTAAACGTAAATTTATTTATCAAATAATTATTTATCAGTTTCCGTAGACCTATGTAAGCTCAAGCTGCGTGGTGAAGAAATCAGCCAGTATATGTTTATGAAATTTAGATCAATAGATTTTGTACAAATAATTAAAGAATGAATGAAGAACGAAAAACCAATGTTTTCCAACGAATGACACATTCAGAGAAAAGTACTCAACTACACTTTATAGTTGTCGCTGATACTACGTCATTATTATACCATTATTTTCATATGTACATTTTACTTGACCGACATATTCTGCAAGTTAGCGTCGTCTAGCATTTGTTTTCCTCGTGCCATACGCATAAAATGTTGTTCATTGATAGTAACCACATGGTGTCAGCACTGAAATTAGTCTTGTTAACTAGTGTTAATTAGTGTTTCCTCTTACTTCATCAACGATTGTATTACGGATCAAGTGTTTTACTGTGGGATATTAGACTCTTTGCTCATCTTAGGTTACGTAGCCCTGAGATGGCAGTCGTCTGTTAGCTGTTAACTGTCAGGAATGCATGTGCAACTTACCTAAGCTTTTCAAGATAGTCTCAAAATATGGTTATGTTGCCTTCTACGTTTTGGCATTGTTACATTTGGTATACGAAACTATCTTATATAAGAAATACGCATTTTAAATCATTGTGTACGATGTTGTTGTTCAGAGGTACAACTCTTATATTTTGGTGTGTTTGTAAAACATATGGCTTTTTTCTCTGTTTATCCAGTATACCAGTTGATGACGGTCGACACAACTGAAACCAGTCAAGAATAAATATAATATATACAGCTAATGGCAAATAAAAACGCATTTTTATGAACACATATATTTTTCCGTCTAGTGTGAATGTTGTAGTTTCTTCCGAATGGACCAGTACTGCCAGCAACAAATCTCATGATGGGATATACGTACAGGGACGGCAGAGTTAGAATATCGATACACCTGAGCAACAGCCTACAAGAAATTTGGGAACTGACACCGCAGATCAGTCGTACCGCCCGTTCCTGGGATGAGAATATTCTTGGTGAGTGCTCAGAGTTGCTCCAAAACGTAATACCGTACGAGATAACAGAACGGAAGCATTCCAGCTTACGCAGAAGTATTGTATGGTCCACAAAATCGACAAAAAATATTTTAAATCGAGGACAATATCTACTACCATTAAAATATCGCTTAACGTTGACGAGGCTCACGCACAAAACAGTAAATAGAATTTTCTGTGGATACTCTCATCCCGAAGACGAAGTGACAGTCTGACAGCACATCAGGCATACTGGGAAGTGCCACCACTCTCCTCTATCTTGTTTTCCCAAGATTGTCCAAAAATATTTGTAGCAAAGGAATTGGGTGGCATCTTTTTAAGACTTTTCTATAGTGGTTTCATTAACGAATATCTGAATCTGTCAGAAAACTAACCATATCTAGAAGACTTATTGCACTGTTGACAGTAGAAAACTAATTTATGCATTATTGGTTTTCAAAATCTTTCTTGAAATTTCATTATACCCACTGAAGTCTTTTTAATGATGTAATAAATGATTGAGTGTCATCTCCGCTTTTTTCCGGAGCTACATATGATATATAAGTCTTCTAACGCCAGCATTCAAGAGTTCTACGTGTACCCCTGTATCAATAAAATTTTGATTTAAGTTGCCGACTATTGACAAGAGATGATTAATAAGTATTTTGCACAACTCTGGTGGATCATTGACAGTTTCATTCTCACACAATAGAGGTGTAATATGTTGAGCACCCATTTTCTGCTCTGACACTTCTTTCACAGCTGAATATATAGTTTTAACTTCTTTCTGAGAGCTTTCTGTTCTCTTTATGTAATTCACTGTTTTGTCCGTTTGATCCCACTTTCCGAATGGAAGGTAACCGATATTGACCGTTTTGTCTAACAATGGGAAAATGTATTAACCGTTGCGCCGATTACTTTTGAAACATTTAATTACTGTGAAATTTAAAACATTCCCGGCCTACTGATTGTTCTAAAAAATTTCGGAAGAACTGCCGGATGTCAGTAATTTGCTGGTACGATATTTCGGCGTAGACTCTTCTGACCATTTTCGGATGAACACTGACGAGCAATACACTGAAGTGCCGTACTTAAGATCTCGCCGGCACATGCGTGGTATCCTTGTTCGTAATGCGCAGGCCTTGCTTGAGCGCATGCGCTTCTGCTTTAAGTCTGCGTGCTGCTCTGCGCGCCCTCCATGGTGAAAGCTTGCGTCTTCGATATCACAACGATTGTCTTCACATGGTAACATCGTAGAGCGACGTCGATTGCACAGAACACGAAGTTTTCCTATAAACGGGTCCCATGCAGAATTTTAATTGGAAACCACCTTCTCGTTTCATAAGAGATTTAGGCATTCGTATTTCCACTGATTCATTGATGATTGAACTTCACAATTTTTGTTTCATTATATTTCATCGAATGACCAGTGGGAATACAGTGTTCAGTGATGGCGGACTTATTTGCTTGGAGAAGGTTAGTATGCCGCCGATGTTCTAAACCGCAGTCCCGCGCAGTGCGCGTCGTTCGCTCTATACAAGACTGCCGCACTCACACGGAATCCTGTAAACACCTGCTTTGCGCAACTGTAAATTATCTTTAACGGATCACAAAAGTGCTGATATTTTGGAAGGATGTCGAAAGATTAACTTTATATCTTCTCAATATTTTGCATATTTTAGCCGAAACGTAGCAAATATATGGTAGATAAGCAGTCGTTTTGAAGGCCTCAGCCTGTCCCTTTATCTGTCATTTGTACGCATGTAGCGCTCTCTGTACTTGCTGAGACGAATATCCGTTGTTCAGAGAAACATTTTTAAGCTGTTAAAGTTCTGTTTGCAGGCGCTCAGTGGATCAAGGTCTTCGAACGCCCATAGGTTGTGCTTTTATAGCTCAAGCATAATTAAATCAGTGGAAATACGACTGTCTGTATCCCTTCTGCATAGAGACGGTGGTTTCCATTTAAATTCTGCATTGTACTCGACAATAGGAAAACTTTGTGCTTTGCACATTCGGCGTCGTCCTGCGGTCTTACAGTGCGAAGATACTCGTTTTGATATCGAAGAGACGAGCTCTCTCCTCGGAGGGCGAGCAGAGAAGAGCACAGACTTACAGCAGAAGTGTATGCGGTCAAACAACACATGTAAATCATGCGCATGTGCCGGCGGGGTCTTAAATATGGGAGCTCAATGTATTGTCCGTCAGCATTCACCTGAAGATGGCCAGAAGACTCTGCGCCGAAATATCGTACAAGCAAGATACAGACATCCGGCAGTTATTCCGTATCAGTAGCGCTCAGGAGTTTCTTGAATGACTTGAACTGGAAGGTGAGGATTTACTGAGCTCCTTTGAGAATGGGAAAGAAACGTGGGTGACCCATTACAAACCTGAAACAAAAAGACAATGGCCAAAGTGCCGTCATACCAATCCCCAACTGCCAAAAAATCCAAAACCACAATTTCGGGTAAAAAAAAAAGAAAAAGGAAACAAAATCATGGCCTCAAAGTTTTGGGATGATTTTGGTCGAATTTCTGCCTCAGTGAGATACGACAATGCACAACGATTTTGTGAGACCCTAAAAAAACTCAGAAGGAGCATCCAAAACGAAAGGAGGGGAATTCTGTGGAGAGGGGTGTGCTTGTTGCACGACAGCGTCTGCCCTCACACAGCTTAGCACCAAGGCGCTTTCGGCTCACGTGGTTGCGATGTCTTGAACCCCATTCCTACATTACCCTGAGTTGGCGCCTTCAGATTACCGTCTTTTTACCTCCCTGAAGGCACACGTTAGCGGTATTTTCAACCGGCGAGCAGACGAAGAAAAAGGTTGCGAAGTGGGGGAAGCAGCTGGTGGGAGAGTTTTTCGATGAGGGCATAAAGAAACTTGTGCCACGGACCACCACATGCGCTGAACGGGATGGCGATTAGGTGGAAAAATGGTCAACAACTATATAACAAAAATATTCTGTAATTTATTTCAAATTCGCTTTTTCTGAAAAATGTAACAATACAATATATTTACTTTCTAGACATGCCTCTTGCATATTTATGCAGTAAAGAAACATATTTCTTAATGTTGGTCTACAAATTAGCAAAATTCAAAGAAAACACCTTCTGAAACTGAATTGTTCTGAAAGAAACTACTAAACAGTTCAAACAGTACTTACCTACAGGGACTGATGACCTCAGCAGATTGATCCCATAGGAATTCACACACATTTGAACTTACCTACAGATGAGCTGCACGCGCACTGACGACTTACACTAGGCTAGAGACGGAAGTAAACACACAGACACAGACGCGCGTGCGCACACACACACACACACACACACACACACACACACACACACACATACACCACAAATTTAATGCAGTTTACACCCCACAAAAGACTCAAATTGTGTTAAAACTAATTACCACAGTACTCTTAGTAATAATATCAAAAAGAAACTGTTTGAATAAGGCACGAAAAACATAATAGTTAGTCAAAAATAACAGGAGCGTTCTGAAGAGCGACAAGTAGCTGATGATGTCACACAAAAGGGTATAAACATCTAGATGATACAAATCGTTAATCATAGGAAGAATACGAAGTGGGTTTCTTCGACAAACAGCATAAACAAAACTGCAATAAATCTAACTTTAACGAACTCAAAATTCGTAACTTCAAATGAACATCATAAAAATGTATTTCTTTATTTTGGAAATATTTCTACGTCAAGCTATCTCTCTACGCCAATTTGTATGTCTGAAGATGGTCATCGTTGACCGAGATTAATAACCTGATTGATAAACATTTGTGGCCCGTGACCGAAAATAATAAAAGTGGATGATTGCCAAGTACTGAGGAATGTGGCTGTCTGCGGACGTAATAAACAAGTTATAAGAAAAACTGAAGTTAAAGTTCACTTCTTATCCATGTTTGATTACAAACAAATATGTTGGAAAAGGAATAGTTTTCTTCTTTTTCACCCATACCTGTTTCGTTTAAGTTTTATCAACGTAAGTTGTGACGTTGAAACTTCTCAAACATCTGTGATTGAAAGATGAAAAATTTGTGTGATGTATTCAGCTACGAAACTATTTCCTTTGTCGTGTCACTGAACTACGAGTTGCAACACATTTAAGTGTTCCTTCCGTTGAGGGTTGATCACCTGTTACCAAATGCCTGTTCCCTCTTTTTGTTCAGAATGTGTAAGACTATTGTACTTAAAAAAGAACTTTTCTTGACCATTGCAGAAATGCATGTATGGCTTTTGGTGATTTCCAGTTGAGTTAGCAGCTAAAATGTCTGCCGTGTGGTGCGTGCTGTATTCTTAATATTTGCGGTTTTCCTTGACGATTCACCTCACTTTTTTTCTTTTTCACAATAGACGTGCTTTTTTTAACAAAGTTTTTTGTTTTAAAAAGGTTATTTTATGTACTAGCTACTACTATATTCTTATGTACAATGTACAGACGAGACAAATAAATCAAAAATTTCCAACTTTATATCGACAAACGTTTTTCCTGTGGAATCATAAATAATTGTAGAGATGCAAACGTCCTTTAAGTAGGTAATATCGGACCCAGTACTTCACAACAGCTCGAAAGTTGAGGGGAACGTTCTCGGGCTGATTCAGATATGGAGCTGCAGTGAACGAAGTTAAGTTTTTGCTATACTGGTACATTTTTTCACGTTAACAAGAGTCATCTTGAATGGTTTTAGTTCCGCGGCTGTTAAGTTCAAATAGATACACGTGAATTCCATGTCATTATAAAAACATTTGTTGTCGATTGCTAATCGCTGACGTAAATTCTTGTCCAGCTGTTGAACGTTTATAACCGTCTGATCCTTCATTTTCAACAGTTAAGAAATACATGACTGAGTTTAAATGTAGTACTATTTCCCTTGAGGTTCATCCGCATGAAGAACATCCCGAAACTGCCACTGTAAATAAAAACGAGAAGTGTGTAATAAGCTATAACACTGAACAATCGGCATTTAAAGGGTTGTGATGTAATTCACACAATAGGCATTTCGAAAGTTAGATTGTGATATTTTTTGCTTAAAAAATTTAACTACTGAAGAAGTTTTCAACAAGACCGCTGCCGCTTTTGATACACATTGATCGCGAATTACTCAGCACGTACCGTGAAGTTTAAACAGAGTTCAGTTAACTGTGTGTGAACAGTTGTTTTTGTTTGTAAATTCCACTTCACGTCAGTAACTGAACAGCAATCAAAACAGTCTGTGGAAGGCAGTGAAACTGTTCCACACAAAATACTTCATTGCCAGAAAGGCTGTGGCCAACGTTTTCTGGAATGAGAAACGGAGTTTGCAACTGATTACCTTCTAAATGACAGGAAAATAACTGGCGAATACTACGAAAATATCCTAAAGCACTTAAATGAAACATTAAACGAAAAAAAGACTTTAATTCCAAAGTAAATCAAGAAATAAAAAGCCTTAAGCTGACAGAATTAACAAATAAAAATAAAAATAGGATAAAACTTACTTACAGTAGTACATTGACAGTGAGAAAAGTGAGACATTTGAAACAGGAATGATTATGATACCGCCCTTCCACCGGATCTGGCAGCCTTAAGCCTTTACTTGCTTCCGTATATAAAGAAATAAGTGCCTGGCTTGTTATGGCAGTAGTAGATTAGTGTTTTCCAGCGTCTCATTTAAATTATGCAAGTTGTTCGTTTGAATAACGATTTAGAGCATCGATTAATAAAAACGTTACTGACCTAAAGGAACCTGGTTGTTCCCTAAAGTTTCCTACATTTCTCAATGATTGTACCTTCTCAAAATTTATGAATTGAAGCATTTTCTTGATAAAGAAGAGCATTAAAGGTCTGTACGTGGACTTCCTATCACTACGGATGACAGCCTTTATTATAGCGCACGAAGAACAAGATGTAGAAGCTTTCATTAAACGTCTGAGATTGGTTCCAGTACTCGCTATTAGCATTCGGTTCTATATTAAAGCAGATCCGGAAGAACGATGCGTAGAAAGTGGCAAACACCGATGTGCTGTAACTGTAATAACGGAGGCGTTTCGATAATGACTCGTTCCAGTTTCATATCTATCGCTAATGATGGGCACTCATGGACGACCTGTTTCCGGATGGAACCGTATTTCCTAGTGGCACTATCTGAAAACAACAATAATTATCCTTTAACACGATCAAATCTCTATGTAGGCAATAACAACAGCTCTTGCGGATGTAAAAACTTCGTCTTTCAAGCAACGTGCCACGAAAATGCCATTACCAGTAGTGTGCGTCTTCACAAAGGACTCTGGAGGAGCTAAGCGATGGTTGCCCTGTGTCCAAGGATGACTGTTCCATTTGAACTATTGTTTACTTGACGAGTATGATGCGGTTTGCAGATACCTATTATCACAAACTAGTTACGGTTTGCCTCATCAATCACTTATTTCTCCTTTGCGCCACAAAATTTAGCTATGTTTTTCCTAATATTTCCACTGCACAGCAATTCTTCTGTCCTTTTACACAAGCAGATGAATACCTCGTCACCCAGCTTACGATTTGCAAAGCCTTTCAGACCTCAAGTCGTCTTCTGTTTCTTCAAAAACTGTCTTTTCACTATTTACGTAAAACCACTCATAATCTTTTCTCTTTGTAACAAAAAACATAGATATGTCATTAATTGCAACTTGCTAATGTTGTTGTTGTGGTCTTCAGCTCGAAGACTGGTTTGATGCAGCTCTCCATGCTACTCTACCCTATGCAACCTTCTTCATTTCCGAATAACTACTGCAATTTGCATCCATCTGAATGTGATTACTGTATGCATTTCTTGGTCTCCCTCTACGATTTTTACAAATGGTTCAAATGGCTCTGAGCACTATGGGACTTGACATCTGTGGTCATCAGTCCCCTAGAACTTAGAACTACTTAAACTTCACTAACGTAAGAACATCACACACATCCATGCCCGAGGCAGGATTCGAACCTGCGACCGTAGCGGTCTCGCGGTTCCAGACTGAAGCGCACGGCCACACCGGCCGGCCACGATTTTTACACCCCATATTTTCCTCCAATACTGAACTGATGATACCGTGGTATCTGAGAAGGTGTCCTGTCAATCGATCCCTTCTTAGAGTTAGTTTGTGCCACAAATTTCTTTCTCCGAAATTCTATTCAGCCTCTCCTTATTAGTTACGTGATCTAGCCAACTAATCTTCTGTAGCACGACATTTCAAAAGATTCTATTCTCTTCTTGTCTAAACTATTTTTAGTTCACGTTTTACTTCCGTACATGGTACACTCCGTACTATTTCTTCAGAAAAGACTTCCTAACAGTTAATTCTATATCCGATGTTAACAGATGTATATTCTTCAGGAAAGCTTTTCTGCTATTGCTAACCTCCATCTCATATCCTCTCTACTTCAGCCATCATCGGCTATTTTGCTGCCCAAATAAAAAAACTCATCTAATACCTTAAGTGCTTTGTCACCTAATCTAATTCCCTCAGCATCACCTGATATAATTCGACTACACTCCATTATCTTTGTTTTTCTTTTGTCCATTCTGTTCAAGTGCTCTTGTCAATCCTTTGCTGTCTCTGACAGAATTACAATGTCATCGGAAAGCCTCCAAGTTTTCGTTTCTTCTTCCCGAAATTTAATTCCTACTCTTCTTCCTCAATGACAGGTTGAATAACCCCGAGGATATGCTACAACCCTACCTCACTCCCTTCTCAACCAATGCTCCCATTTCAAACTCTCGACTCTTAGAAATATTCCAGTCAACATTGTCAAATGCTTTCTCTAAGTTTACGAATGCTATAAACGTAGGTTTGCCTTTTTTTAACCTATATCCTGAGATAAATCATACGGTCAGTATTGCCTCGTGTGTTCCTACATTCTCCCGGAATCCAAATTAATCTCCCTCCTTGTTGGCTTCTATCAGTTATTCCATTTTTCTGTAAAGACTTCGTGTTAATGTCTTGCAGCTATGGATTGTTACACTTATGCTTCGGTGATATTCACACCTGTCAGCACGTGCTTTCTTTGTAATTGTAATTGTTAAACTCTCCTTGAAATCTGAGGGGTTTCGCCTCTCTCAGACATCTTGAGCACGAATGGAAGAGGTTTGTCATGGCTTGCCTTCCAAAGGCTATCAGTAGTTCTGATGGAATGTCGTCTACTCCTGGGACCTTGTTTCGACTTAGGTCTTTCAGGGCTCTGACAAGTCCTTCACGCAGTATAATATCCATCTTCTGAACTTCATCTACATCCTCTTCTATTTTCATAATATTGCGCTCAAGTTTATCTCCCTTGTATAGGTCCCCTATACACGCTTTCCACCTCCCAGTTTTCCCTCCTTTGCTTAAGACTGGTTTTCTCCTGAGCTCTTGATATTCGTACAGCTGCTTCTCTTTTCTCCAAAGGCCTCTTTCGTTTTTCTGTAGCAGGTGCTTATCTTTCCCCTAGTGAAAAATGTTTCTAAATTCTTACATTAGTCGTCTAGCCATTCGTGTCAGCCATTTTGCACTTACTGTCAATCCCATTTTTTAGATTTTTGTATTTCCTTTCACCTAGTTGATTTCTGCATTTTTATAGTTCCTCCATTCATCAATTAAATGCAATATCTCCTGTTTATCCCAGGTTTTCTACTAGGCCATGTCTTTTTTACCTATTTGATCATGCGCTACCTTCAGTATTTCATCTCTCAAAGATACCTTTTCGTCTTCTACGATATTCAAAATGGTTCAAATCGCTCTGAGCACTATGGGACTCAACATCTGAGGTCATCACTCCCCTAGAACTTAGAGCTACTTAAACCTAACTAACCTAAGGACATCACACACATCCATGCCCGAGGCAGGATTCGAACCTGCGACCGTAGCAGTCACGCGGTTCCGGACTGAAGTGCCTAGAACCACACGGCCACCGCGGCCGGCTCCTACGATATTCTTTTCCCCTGTTGTAGTCAACTATTGCTTAAAGCTCCCTCTAAAAGTCTCAACAACCTCAGGTTCTTTCAACTGACTCAGGTCCCATCTCCGTAATTCCTCACAATTTCGCAATTTTTTTAGCTGTAAATAAATACATTATCGTCGGAGTCTACATCTTCTCTTGGAAAAGTCTTACAATTTGAAACCTGGTTATTAAAACTCTGTGTTATTATTTTATAATCAGTCTGAAACGCTCTGGCATCTTCAAGTGTATCCACTTATACGATCTTGTTTGATGCAAGTGTTAGGGATGACTAAATAATGCTCTGTGCACAATTCCACCAGGCGGCTTCCTCTTTCATTCCTTTCCCACAGTTCATAGTCATCTATTATTTTTGCTTTGCAGCCTGGTAGAATTTTGCACAGAGAATAACTTAGTCATAGCCAACACTTGGTTCAAGAATCATGAAAGACGGTGGTATACATGGAAGAAGCCTGGAGATACTAGAAGGCATCAGATAGATTATATAATGGTAAGACAGAGATTTAGAAACCAGGTTTTAAATTGTAAGACATTTCCAGGGGCAGATGTGGAATCTGACCACAATCTATTGGTTATGAACTGTAGATTAAAACTGAAGAAACTGCAAAAAGGTGGGAATTTAAGGAGATGTGAACTGGATAAACTGACTAAACCACAGGTTGTACAGAGTTTCAGGGAGAGCATAAGGGAAAAATTGACACGATTGGGAGAAAGAAATGCAGTAGAAAACAATGGGTAGCTTTGAGGGATGAAGTAGTGAAAGCAGCAGAGGATCAGGTAGGTAAAAAGGCTAGGGCTAGTAGAAACCTTTGGGTAACAGAAGAAATATTGAATTGAATTGATGAAAAGAGAAAATATAATAATGCAGTAAATGAAGCAGGCAAAAAAGAATACTAACGTCTCAAAAATGAGATCGACAGGAAGTGCAAAATGGCTAAGCAGGGATGGCTAGAGGACAAATGTAAGGATGTAGAGGCTTATCTCACTAGGGGTAAGATAGGTAACCCTACAGGAAAATTAAAGAGACCTTTGGAGAAAAGAGAACCACTCGTATGAATATCAAGAGCTCAGATGGAAACGCAGTTCTAAGCAAAGAAGGGAAAGCAGAAAGGTGGAAGGAGTATATAGAGGGTCTATACAAGGGAGATGTACTTGAGGACAATATTATGGAAATGGAAAGGATGTAGATGAAGATGAAATGGGAGATATGATACTGCATGAAAAGTTCGACAGAGCACTGAAAGACCTGAGTCGAAACAAGACCCCGGGAGTAGACAACATTCCATTA
Organism: Schistocerca serialis cubense; assembly: GCF_023864345.2. NCBI lineage: Eukaryota > Metazoa > Arthropoda > Insecta > Orthoptera > Acrididae > Schistocerca > Schistocerca serialis. Next base: position 852,215,614 of record NC_064638.1, read on the forward strand.
GAACTACTGACAGCCTTGGGAGAGCTAGTCCTGACAAAACTCTACTATCAGGTGAGCAAGATTGAATGTAAATAAGTTGTACAAAACTGCAACCAAAGAAAAAAGAAAAAAGCTGCCTGTACTGTCGCAAGTCAGCACCCAGCATCATGCTCGCAATAATGACGTAACTTCCTGAAACGATCCGAAGATGAACCTGAAAATGTTCGAAAACCAGGTCATGGAATGAAACAATTATTCAAAAAAGTGACTGGCTGCAGTTTTGTATAACCTATTTATATACAGTTATTCTTCAAATGCGAGATATTTCAAACGTTGTCTGATATAAATTCATGTTTGACACTGTAGTTACAAGTGTTCACAAGAAGTTGGGCCAGCAAAATTTTGAGAACTGTATGTGTTTCGTTTGGCTCATATAGCCACCTAGGCGAGAACAGGCAACTTATATGCGATTTTTTTGTGCTTGTGAAGCACACAAAAGAGAGAGAAAGGCGTCTTGAGGATGAGTACTTTCCAGATGGGCGTACACGGAAGAACTGGCACGTCGTCGTTGCCCTTTCGTGTTCGAAAAACATGGTTATCCACGGTATTCAGGTTATCAACTTGGCTTTTACAAATTTGATTGACATAGGTGCCGAAACGCCGAACGCGCAGTTAATATTGACTCTACGATTGAAATTAAGTATGGACCATCAGGAGAAGTTTAGAAATAGCAGCTTACAGTACAGCGGTAACTTTACAAATAGAAAATTTGAGTTACTATCAGAAAAAAGGGTAAGGTTGTAGTGTGCTAAAGAGACAGATTGGCATTCAGTGCTGAAGAACGAAAAGAAGATCTTTTCTCAAACTGTCTTTAATTTTACGGAGGAATGTGGGGACAGAGTTAATAGCTACATGTACGAACATACACATATCAAAAAAAGTTTTGCATCACCTCGGTTTCGAGAGTTCCGAAACCTGTACAGGAAATTGGACTAGAGATCAACATAAACATCATTTCCGCGCTTTTTATTGCTCATCAAAACCACACATTGCATGTTGTACCACCATACAATGAGACATGCAGAGGTGGTGATTGCTGTACACACCGGTACCTCTAATACGCAGTAGCACGTCCTCTTGCATTGCTGCATGCCTGTGTTCGTTGTAGCATACTATCCACAAGTTCATCAAGCCACTGTTGGTCCATATTGTCCCACTCCTCAACTGCGATTCGGCGTAGATCCCGCAGAGTGGTTGGTGGGTCGACTCGTCCGTAAATAGCCCTTTTCAATCTATCCCAGGCATGTTCGATACGGTTCATGTCTGGAGAACATGCTGGCCACTCTAGTTCAGCGATGTCGTTGTCCTGAAGGAAATCATTCACAATATGTGCACTATGGGAGACGCCAATATGCGGCCGATATTGGTGCACTATCGGTCGGAGGATGGCATTCATGTATCGTACAGTCACTACGGCGCCTTCCAGGACCACCACCGGCGTATGTCGGCCCCACATAGTGCCACCTCAAAACAGCAGGGAACCCTGTCCTTGCGGCACTCGCTGGACAGTGTGTCTAAGACGTTCAGCCTGACCGAGTTGAAGGCATATACGACACTCATCGGTGAAGAGAACGCGATGCCAATCCTGAGCCGTCCATTCGGCATGTTGTTGGGCCCATTTGTACTGCGCTGCATGGTGTCGCGGTTGCATAGATGGACCTCGCCATGCACATCGGGAGTGAATTTGCGCATCATGCAGCCTATTGCGCACTGTTTGAGTCGTAACACGATGTCCTGTGGCTGCACAAAAAGCATTATTCAACATTGTGGCGCTGCTGTCAGGGTTCTTCCGAGCCATAATCCGGAGGTAGCGGTCATCCACTGCAGTAGTAGCCCTTGGGTGGCCTGAGCGAGGCATGTCATAGACAGTTCCTGTCCCTCTGTATCTCCTCCATGTCCAAACAACATCGCTTTGGTTCACTCCGAGATGTCTGGACACGTCCCTTGTTGAGAGCCCTTTCTGGCACAAAGTAACAATGCGGACGCGTTCGAACTGCCGTATTGACCGTCTAGGCATGGTTGAACTACATACAACATTAGCCGTGTACCTCCTTCCTGGTACAATGATTGTTACTTACCGGCTGTCGGACCACCTCCGTCTCTTAGGCGCTTCTCATGCATGGTTGTTCACATCTTTGGGCGGGTTTTGTGACATCTCTGAACAGTCAAAGGGACTGTGTCTGTGATACAATATCCACGGTCAACGTCTATCTTCAGGAGTTCTGGGAACTGGGATGATACAAAACATTTTTTGATTTGTGTATATCAAAATTATAACTCTCTCCCACGTAGTCTACTTAAATGAAATGCAAAACTGTTAAGAAATGCCCTTGTTAATACTACGGGTGGAAACGTTATATTCTGTAACTTGGAGAAATAACTTATAATGTTATGCCGCATGATCTTTGCCTTGCTGGATAATGGAAGCGAAATAACTCACTACCATCTAAATAGCGTGTTCTTTTATGAAGTAAATTGTAAATTTTAAATGAATTATGCTCTGCTATTTATTTGAATCGGATTCAAGCCAAAGCTACTGAAACAGCATCGGCTCCGTGTGGTTGTACCAAGACCATCTGGAATACGTAAATAAATTTTACATTTATCTCCTTTATAAAATATCGATCTTCGTGTACTATTAATCTGTCAGGCAGTTTCTTGTTTGCATATACTGAAATTCCTATCTGTCAAGAAAGACAACCGATCGTCCACACTTCCACTCAAGCATCAGTTAGTACAATTACTAGGGCCACTACTATCCACAAAAATAACAACGATTTACGAAAGGGAGCGACTCAGGGTAGACTACTTCAGTGAAACTGAAGACTTATTTTAATCAAGTATTATTAGGGTAAAACAGCTTATACTTACATCAAGGTGCGGCATCAAGTAGAGAGAGAATCAGAATAAGATAGAGAACTATGAATCATCGTCTTATATCTACTCTGTTAAAAGAATCAAGGCAGGTCTATGAAAATGTCATGGTATTTTCTTTGGGTTATTGTAGCTCTTTGATAAATTACAATGTTATCTTCGGCACCTTGTCCTTACCTTAAACACCTTGCATATTTTGTTTCATGTGCGATACTTAGAAAATACGGCTTAAAATACCAAAATAGTTAACGATGGTAATGGAAGCGCCTCCACAAAATACAATTGTTGTAAGTTGCAATAACAGTGAGGAATCCTTCACTTTCACAAGAATGTATAGTGACGTAGAGGGAAGTGCAGCGTATCTGTCAGAAATATTAGTTATTCCTTAAGAAAGATAACCAATACGATTCTATCGTTGCGCATGGCAACATGAACACTACACACATGTGAAACACAATTTTTCTCAGTTCCTATCACTTTTAGAGAATATTTAGAACTCATATTCGAAATGTAACAGACATCGTATCCATCACAGATGAGTAACAACTATTTCATTATTCTATTACAATGAAAGCAGGACGTAGTCGGCGTGAAATGGTAGTAGCTGCTGTCATCTCTGAAATAAACTATACGGGTAAATAGAACGTATCTCCAAATGAGGGCTGATAAACAGCTTTAAAAGTGATAAATCAGCACCTAGTTGGTTTTTTTACAGATGACCAAGGTCGAAACAGTGTAAGACTGTTGGCTTGAAAGAAACAATACTATTGCTTAGATGGTTTCTAAGGACATTTTCAGTAGGGACTGCAAAGGTAAATTAAACCATTAACAACTCCCTCAGAACCATACAACGTTAGTTCTTCCTTTTGAGGATGGAACAGGAGAAAATCTTAATGTGTAGTGTTAAAGATTGACGTATTGTCTGTAGAAAATTGTGCAACCTCTGTAAATGTTTGTATGATAATAATTTGTTACGTCACGATCGCTTACATAATAATAATATTCACATCATCAATTTCTGACTGTACTTGCCATCTGCAGATATGCTTACTGCGTTAAAAAACTTCATTCAGATATGCTATAAACAAATATAGTTAGGCACTTTGAACATCGTAAGTCATTTAACATGTTTCAATGAATGTGTATCATATCGTCAACTGACAAAAAGACTGAAATTAGAATACCGCCCAGCGCTTTTATATAGAGACGTGCGACGGGATGGGAAGAAACAATACTATTGCTTAGATGGTTTCTAAGGACATTTTCAGTAGGGACTGCAAAGGTAAATTAAACCATTAACAACTCCCTCAGAACCATACAACGTTAGTTCTTCCTTTTGAGGATGGAACAGGAGAAAATCTTAATGTGTAGTGTTAAAGATTGACGTATTGTCTGTAGAAAATTGTGCAACCTCTGTAAATGTTTGTATGATAATAATTTGTTACGTCACGATCGCTTACATAATAATAATATTCACATCATCAATTTCTGACTGTACTTGCCATCTGCAGATATGCTTACTGCGTTAAAAAACTTCATTCAGATATGCTATAAACAAATATAGTTAGGCACTTTGAACATCGTAAGTCATTTAACATGTTTCAATGAATGTGTATCATATCGTCAACTGACAAAAAGACTGAAATTAGAATACCGCCCAGCGCTTTTATATAGAGACGTGCGACGGGATGGGAGGGTGGAGGAAAATGGGTGCAGTGGGGAGGGGGGAGAGGGGAGGGGGGAAAAACGTAGCGACGATAACGTGGTACTCAGCATATACTTACGTTCCCTGTGATCAGTCACGGGAAAATGATGCTTAAAATAAACTAGCTGCAAGAATGCAAATAATTAAAGCCCTAAAACTTTTAAAACATTAAAAAAGTTTTGTAAGCGAATAAAAATATTTGTAAAAATAAGATGAGAAATTTAAAACTTATACACATGTCAGGGTCTGTCGTATCTTCTAATCATAAAAAATTATAAGTGATTTAATATGTACTACCCATTTTTAATAAACTTGCTTCGGATGGTAAGCGGGGCGTGAAAAGTCTACATACTTTTTATGATTCTGTTTTATTTTTCGTCTATGTTATGTTTTGCTGTCATTGGTCTCTTGTCAGACCAATGTGTACGTTAGTTGTTTCGTTTCTACTTTCCTGTATGAGAACGCTGCCTGACTCCACTGTTATGTTTTCAATGTACTTTTCGTCTGTTTGCGTACCGACATTTAGCCGTTTCTTGAGCAGGTTTGTTTAACAAAATAGGGCCAAATAAGTAGAAAAAGTCTGTGTGGGACTAGATATATAAATGACATCCTGTGCATCAAAGTTGATCAGTCACATGCAGACATAAATTAACGCCTCACTCAGTTCCAGGTCACCACTACCATCTTCAGCGAGCTGCTTCCACTATAATCTCTAACCATCATTCTCTCGTTCCTCTCTCCCCCATTTCACTCATATCGCTGCTAAACGTTTAACACATCTTCTCTAATTTACACTCAGACATCCTCGCCCCCCTCCCCGCCCACACACATGCGCACGCACACACATACACTTTTTCTCTTTGCCCTCTGCCTCAATCTAACTTCTCTCTCTCTCTATCTCTCTCTCCCTCACCCCTTCTCCCCCCCCCCCTTCTGTGTAAGTATGTGTGCGTATGTTTCAGTAAATCGTCAACAGTACAAGATGCCTTCTTTGTTATTCCGCATACTATTATTAATATTCAAATACTAGTGATGCCGTTGCCTCGGTTTGAACTAAGAAACTACTACTAAAGTTGAAGCTACTACGATGCAAAAGTAAACCGGTATTTGTAGCTGTGTCGTAATGACGACGTCAAACAAGCCGAAAAGCAGGACTTGGCTATCAGAAAGGAAACATCGGGGAAAAGAGTGGAGCAGCATCACGGCAAAACGACCCAGAGCTAATCGTAGAGGCAGTCAGCGTATCTCTGACGCAAAATGAGGGCTCGCCCGTACCGAAAGCGGGCGACCCGTGCGAGTTGTGGCGGCGAACGATAAGGTGTCTGGCGTAAGAAGCCAAGTCGGTCACTCCAGAACGCCACAGCCGCCACGCGTCGGCTTCCGGACCCGGAACCTGCAGGCTGGCGCACAGCTTCACAGTCACTCGAGGGTAGCCTCTGGAACAGCGTTCGGTTCGTCGTCACGTACGAATGTGAGTGACGGAGAGTTGGGTCGGAGAGTTCTGTAAGTCTATCAAAACAGAACTACATGTAGGGACGGCTTCCCGCCTTAACACGCGAACGACTCTGGGACTTCCAAAATTTAAAGCTTGTAGCTTTTGCAGGTCTTTCGTACCAACTAAAGAACAAACAATAAATTATCATATTACTACGATGCAGTTGTTTCTAAATTGTTGTCTGCACTTAAATATGTTGACCAACTCGCATGTGCGCTAACTGTTCGAGTTCGCGTCCTCTGACTAGATGTACAGAGAGATCACAGACGCTTCCTAACACCTGTCTAGGCAGACACTTGGCTGGCATCCTGCTCCGCTTTGTAGATGTAACGATTTTATTTAAACTAGAAAACATATAATACATTTTCATGATTCGCAGATGGTGTATACCACTCCCAACCTCTTCACCGACCACCAAACTTCCATTCAAGGCAGGGACTGAATGAGCTGGCTCAGTTGTAAGACACTGGACTTGCATTCGAAAGAGCTGTGTTTCCAGTACCCAGCCGGACATCTGGAGTTAACGTTCCGTGGTCTCCCTAAATCTCTTACGCCACAAGCTGAAATATTCAATAAAAACAATACCAATCGCCGTTATATAGGTTTACTTCTAGGCAACCAGTTTCGACGTTACACTACGTCATCTTCAGGCCAAAACTGTGGAGGATATAACACAGCAATAATTAAGTATTGAAATACAGAGCATATTGACGAAAAGACTCAAGTGTTACGTATTACTTTACATAATGAGAATTATACAGTGAATGTTATAACAGAGCAATAAATCACATTAAAATACAGAGCGTATTGCTTAAGACATGCAAGTGTTACATGTAAATTTACTTAATTAAAAGAACTTAGTCTTAATAAAACTCCATAATACACCATAATATATATTATCAGATTTAATGAGTTATTCATACATACTGTAAAATCTACAGTATCATCATAGACGTATTAATAAAACACATCAGACCAGCATATCTATTGTCTTCAAAACGTATGACTATACGTGGCAAACGCTTGGTTGTCAAAAGGTATAAGATGGGTAAGAGGAACCGACATATCATATATGAAACAGTACCACGACTGTATTTCAGGTGAAGTAAAAAGGGAGGGAGGACCGCTATAAGGACGGACTATTTAAAGTAAGTATATACAAAGGACGAACCAATAAAAGGCATTGCAACTATTGAACCGCTGCGGTAGTACTCAATGGTTGTAGATAATATTCTGCATGGAAGAAACACAGAAATTCTCTACGATGACGACAGTAAGAGGTAAAAATCAAAATTACACGAGGTAAAAAGTATCCTTGCGGCTATGTAAGTGATAGGCCTTACCACAACCTAAATTAGATATTACGTACGTACAATTTTTTCCAACTTTTTTATAACTTTTTTAAAACACCTTTACCAACAAATTCGTACCACTATATTACTGGAAAGGATCTATCTATGGAATGAAGAAATAAACAGTGGTCCCATTACAGGAAGTCGTGCAATTACCATTATTTGACTACATCACTATGGATATTAAGTATCCAATAGTGCTCAACCAAACCAAGACGCTTACTGCACCAAATAGATCACATGGGAACGCAAAACATGAGGTGATCTGAAGCCTATCCACAAAATGTAAGTCATATGCGAATCCACATAAGGTCCAAATTAGAAATACACAGGATAATATATATTCCAACGTATCATATCTGAATATCTCACTATTTAATTATGTAATCGCAGAAAAAATAATCACCCCTACACAGAACGTCGTTACACATTTAATTGCAGAAGATAATTGTATAGATATGACAGTTACAAACATCATTGGGGTACAGTAAAACCAAACAGACACACCAACTACGTAATTAAACCCAAAGTACTCATATCCTAATGGTCAAACTAAACAGAACATGTCATGTAACCGACTATTATTTGTTACGTCGGGCCTACATTAACCAATACTTGAACACAAAGACACAAATCGATCCGAAAGGTGTCTACGCACCTGCTCCAATCCAGTAACCTTCGTGTTACAAATGTAGCAGTGACTTCAATTGGTCTAGTAATAGCTATTCGGAGGAGAGAGATCAATATGACTAACGAAGTGACGAAATATAACACAGATTAGATCCATGACCTTCAAAACATACTCACACGGGCGTACGCTCTCGTTGGACAACAGTCAGAAACTGTCACTCTATTCATTCAATCCCAAGAGACAAAGATGACCTCACAACCTGTTCCATATCTCTGTAAGACCCTATTACGACGAGTCGATATATCGCAGTTCGGTTACTGGTGCAGGAAAAACTAGGATATCACAAGACGATGGATACAAATATGACAAGGAAACTGATGGATGACGACAAGTAATAACTAGTGCCTACCTAAACTACAGCACAGGTATACCATCGTCAACCTCTAAAATAAGTCGTAAAGATGCCAGGGAACTCGCAAGTTATAAAAGTTACGAAAAGTTTACAGGGCGATCCTCCGTCACTATTAACACTTCTGTATAACAAAGTTAGTCAGAATAAACGTACATTACATAAAACATACGTTACAAGAAGTCACTATAGGTTACGAAGAACTTTATTTTTAAAATTACCTGCTCATTTAACAGGCCATCAGGTTCGCTATGTAAATGGATAGATATCTCCATCTCTTCTAGTAGGTCCATCGTTTCCCCTTTATCTACAAGGTGTAAAATCTCTAAACTGTCAGAAATGCTTCCTACGTGATGCTTATTGGTTTTCAGGTGTTCTTTGAAGGTGGAATGCTTAATTGTATGTAGAGATGTGTGTTCTCGGAACCGTTCCTTAAATAATCTACCCGTTTGGCCAATATAAAAAGCATTACAATCATTATATCTAATTATACTAACGACAGATATCTAAAAAGATAGCAAGAGCGGTTAAGAACATAAATGTTAATGTAGGTTTCAGTAATAAAAATACTTTGGGTAAAATATTAACACATTCGATTGAGCATACTGACCCTCTGATGAAGACTGGCGTTTATAAAATTAAATTTAATGATTGTAATGTTTTATATTGGCCAAACGGATAGATCATTTAAGGAACGGTTGAGGTGTACGAGATACCGCCGTCATCAGCATATGTGCATACCACTATTCCATGATTTTTTGTCATCTCAGTGTGTAGAAGTTACACCAGGTTTGAAGACCACAACAAATAGTAAGCGCTTCCTCTAGCCCCCTCCCACCCTGCTGTGACTGTATGAGTAAGTCAGTTCGAAGATCTAAGTAAGGGAAGAGCATATCAACTTTAATAGTGCTATGTGTAGTGAAGCATTGTGGTGCTCAAATCAAACTTTGGCTTGAACACAGCTTAACGCATTGGGAAGACTGTCGAAAACTTTAGAGACTAGGTCGTATTAATTCGAAATTAAAGGACGCTCCATTCGAAAGACTGAATCGTGTGTGACTGAAGGATTAGTACTGCGACTTACAGCAATCCGTCGTGATAGTTAATGAGTAACAGTGGCTCAAAACACTGAAAACAGGTGGACGACTGGTAATGGAAAATACACAAAAAAGCAGAGAAAAATAATTTTACTGTCACTGTGGTAGAACAGTCGCTGCTCATCTTCAATCTAAGCGACGTGCAGTGTGATACTTTCTGAAGTTAACGGATTTCTGGGTAAGCCTCAGGAGCCCTGTAACATAACGTAAAAAAATTACACAATAGAAATTTTCATATCTACATGTTCGAAAATCACAGTCCTCCTTTATCTTATTTCTCCTTACTTGTCGTTCTGAGTACCAATATTTTCATTCTGTGGATCGCCCTGCTACAATTCAGCTGATAAAGCTCCAGTTTTGTGTCGTAAAATCGTGATTTAATAAGGATACTGCCTGGCAAAAAAACTGAAACACTCATAATTTATGGTCGGATGTCATGTGACTTCGTACACCTGGTATGTAAATGATTACGGTTGCAATTCGAACTCCAACCTGAGTGCAGTAGTGTTGTTCGTGCTTAGTGTTGTTACCTACCAGGCCTGGTAAGGTATATAACGGGCATGAACAGCGTCAGATGTTGAATGATCAATATGAAGGGCACAGGAATACCGCTTATAGGTATGAAGCAGCATTATCAGCACCAGATAGAGTAAGTAAGGGTCCTTGTTGTGAGTTTCTGTTTGGCCGGCTGCTCGATTCGTGCAAAATCAAGATCTGTGAGGCATTCAGTTATGACAGAGGTGTGATGTTAAGCCGTATATGGAACGTAAGAGCAGGCATATTCGTCTTCAAGATTCTGGTCGACTTGGTCCGCCCATTACAAGAGACGGTCTCCGTATTGGACACCAAGCGGGGCCTAGCACCTTTTCATATCTTCGCCAAAGAAGCTGCTACACCTGCCTAATATCGTGTAAGGCCCCCGCAAGCATGCAGAAGCACTGGAACGCGACGTGGCAAGGACTCGACTAATGTCTGAAGTAGTGCTGGAGGGAACTGACACCATGAAACCTGCAAGCTGTCTATAAATCCGTAAGAGTACGAGGGGGTGGAGATCTCTTCTGGGCAGCACGTTGCAAGGTACCCCAGAAGAGTGCTCAATAATGTTCATGTCTGGAGACTTTGGTGGCCAGCGGGATTGTTTATACTCAGAAGAGTGTTCCTGGAGCCACTCTGTAGCAATTCTGGAGGTGTGGGGTGTCCCATTGTCCTGCTGGGATTGCCAAAGTCTGTCGTAATGCACAATGGACATGAATGGATGCATGTGATGAGACAGGATACTTATGTACGTCACCTGTCAGAGTCGCATCTAGACGTATCAGGGGTCCCATATCACTCTGTCTGCACACGTCCCGTAGCATTACAGAGCCTCCACCAGCTTGAACAGTCCCCCGCTGACATGCAAGGTTCATGGATTCATAAAGTTGTCTCCACACCCGTACAAGTCCATCCCCTCGTTACAATTTGAAACGAGACTCGTCCGACCAGGCAACATGTTTCCAGTCATCAACAATCGAATGTCGGTCTTGATGGGCCGAGGCGAGACGTAAAGCTTTATGTCGTGCAGTCATCAATGGTAAATGAGTGGGCCTTCGGCTCCGAAAACCCATATCGATGATGTTGCGTTGAATAATTCGACGCTTACACAACTGCCCAGCACTGAAATCTGCAGCAATTTGAGGAAGGGTTGCAGTTCTGTCACGTTGAACGATTCTCTTCAGTCGTCGTTGGTCCCGTTCTCGCAGGATCTTTATCCGGCGGCAGCGATATCGGAGGTTGGTGTTTTACCGGGTTCCTGGTATTCACGTATGGGAAAATCCCCACCTCGTCGCTACCTCGGAGATGCTATGTCCCATCGCTCGTGCGCCGACTACAGCACCACGTTCAAACTCACTTAAATCTTGATAACCTTCAATTGTAGCAGCAGTAGCCGATCTAACAACTGCGCCAGGCAGTTATTATCTTATATAGGCGTTGCCGACCGCAGCGCCGTATTCTGCCTGTTTACATATTTCTGTATTTGAATACGCATGCCTATATCAGTTTCCTTGGTGCTTCAGTGTACAACAAATGAGAACTCCCTGCAACATTATTTGTCATCTCGCACCATTGATCGGAGCTTAGCAGCATCTGGACTACTGAATTATTGTCTTATGCGTTGGCTCCCGTTAACACTAAACACAAAAACGGCTGTGTATGGAGTGGTGCCGTGACCAGGAGGCATGGGCTGCTGATAAATGGCGTTGCACTGTGCTGGCCGATGAATTGCGTTTCTGGACTAACCCAGATGGAGAAAGAAATCCCACACTTTCAATGTTTTAGAGAGATACTGAGCCATGCTGCAGCTCGCGTCGGTGCTGTTTGTAGGTTTGCGCCCTCTGTTGGAGGCCAGACAATATCCTTTAGTCGGCATGCTTGACTGGCGCCACTCGTTTCGCAACTGTTGCCTGTCCGCTAGTGGCAGCAGCGGCTGTTATCGATATGTAATAAATGTTGCCCTATCTCTGGGACGACGTCGTTGTTTTTCCGTGTCGTTTGAGTGTGGCAGTTCGGTTGGGAACCGAGGAGAAGCCAGGTCCGCGCAGTGTGACAACACGCCGGCACCACTGGCGGCACGCATGGATTGCTGGATGGAAGTGCTGTGGTCACGAGGGTGCACCACGTCGTCGTTAATCGGACCCAGCAAGCTTTAAGATGAGTGCATTTCAATCCAAGTAGAGCAGAGTCAGTCACCCATGTGGCCCCATAGTACGTATGTGATGTTGTGACAGATTGTCATTGCGCTGTCATGTGCAGTTTGATGGAGCTGCGTACCACTTAGTACTTGAGGACTCTACCGTGTTAAAAGTGCTTGGCTCAGTGATTAGACGGTGTGGTTACTCAATTGTGAATTAATAAAGCAGTAAAGAGATTTGTTTCATTCTGCCAACCGTCGTCAGAGTTGTCGCAGTGAGTTCAGTGTGCGTTTGTGTGCTTAATGAATTGATGTCACTCATTTGTTTCTGCAATGACGTGTGGTTGCTGATTTTGGTTGGTACATTTCCCATCTGCCTCGCACGGAAATCGAGTGGGGTTTTAGTTACTGTTAGTTTGTCTGGTGTGCTGTACTGCGACTTGTTTGTTCAGATTTTCGGGTTTGTGGAATCGGACGGAAATCTGGTAGTGGTTCCTTTCTCGTTACGGGCGTTCTAAACACTGTATTCTGGGGACGTAGTGCAGATCGCCGGTTCCGGCTTTGCCGTGTTGTTCCATCGTTGCATTTGGTTTATCGGACGTCATTTAGCTTCAGCAGGATTATCATCAGTCATTCATAAGGCTGCCACTAGTCTGAGTTACCATCTTGTGAAGTGAATGCAACTCTTGGCTGCCTATCTCATATCTCGCGAAAGTGTTTGTTGCCGGACCTTCTCAGAGGTCGATTCATGGAGCACTGTCTGTGACTTGTCCTTGTGTTTTATTATTGTATTATTTATTACCATACCTTGTAATGCCTACATTAAAGGTTATGTATGTCTAGTTAATAGTTCCGGTCGCCTTCTGGAGTAAATCTAGCAGTGTAAAGGTTGTGTTGCAAGGTTACCATCATCTTATTTCACCCGTTTGGTGGTGAGTTGCTTGTTTCTTTTAATTAACCTTTGCTTGTATTTGCCGTTTTACAGCAGGTTTCTAAATTTTTTTATGTAATTGTCGTTCCTGGCGTGTAAGACCTTCAGCCGTGATTGTGGTCATTTGCTTTGAGAAAATAATTCGATATTTGTATTTTAGCAGTAAGCCTTAAAACCTTATTTATTGCCATTCCTGGCGTCTGATACATTCCGCTGTGTTTGTGGCTACTTACCCTTTAAATATTTCATACCTGTAAGTTGTAATTGCAGCGAGTTCTTAAACATTCTTAATTTATTGCCATTCTTGGCGTGTAAGGCCTTCAGCCGTGATCACAGTGGCTTCTGTTTTAAACATTATCTGTAACTGTATTTTATGGTGATTTGTTAATTGGCACGCACTGAAAACACTATTATTTACACAGTTGTTTATTCCTTCATTGATAACGCGTGGTATTTTTTAATTTATTGTCGAGTCTGGAATTACTGTTTCAAAGGTAAATGTGCGTAACTATAAAAGGCAACCAGTAGTAACTGATTACGGCCCCGTCCACAATCGTGACCGAATCCTGCCTTCCCATGGCTACCAGGTTTCAGATACAGCGGTGTTACTCCTAGCATCATGGCGTGGTGTGCCATTAGGTGTGATTTCAGGCCACGGCACAAGAGTGCGTCACTCACATTCTGCGTCCTTATGTGTTTCCACCATGCGACGACGTCGTGATGGCATTTTTCAACAGGAAAAAGCTCGTTCACAAGTCGCAGGTGTGTCTATGAACAGCCTGCGTGATGCTGAGATAGCCCCGCGTTCAGCAAGATCCCAAAGTGTGTCACCGAAAGAACGTGGGTGGGCCCAGCTCGGGTGTCAACTCCGCCACAGTACTAATATCCAGTCTGTTAAAGTACGATTACAACTGTTACGGACCATCTTGTCTCTGGAGAGGATACAACGTCTTAATGAGACTTATCAAACGAGAGGTGATGCAGCGTCATACAAATAAATCGGCTCGTACTGCCAAGTCTGTGATAAATTTGACTCGACCTTGTGATCACTGAAATAACATCATGTACCTCCTCTACCGGTGAATTTTCATTTCGTTTTCTCCTCCCCATCTTCGTACTTCACTTTTTTGTCAGGCAGGGTAGAAAAGCAAAGACCAATAAAATACTCTTGTTTCCTTAGGAGACAGAGAGAGGAAAAAAGTTTGAATTGCTCGCGTTCCCAGATCCTGATACGACAGGACTAAAATTTTGGAATTATTCTGCTATGTTCATTTTGCGTACATTGTGAAGAGTGTTTAGAAGTTCACTGCAATGAATTCAATGACTTACTCAGTTGCACAAAAATGGATAAGGAAATCGACCATGAATTTGAGGTAGTTTTCTGGCATTGGTCTGATATAATTATAGAAAAGAGAGGGTAATAAAAATCTAGATGGCTGCTCTTGCGGAAATACACAGTGTCTAATCACTCCATCACCTACTACATCGTGCCATTAAGACATCAACCTTATGTCAATGTTTGAACCATTATTTTGTCAGAGGAGATGAAAATAGAACAACACATCAGCAGACCTATAAGTTCCTAAAACTGTGCGTATTTTAATTCAACAACATTACTGAATGAAGTGAGCTCTTCTTAATAAATACCATCCATTTATGTTAGCAGTAATCATTATACGGGCAGTTATTTTCAATCAATATGATCTGTTCTCTTTATTTTAGATAAACCACAGAAAATGACTGGAATCGTCACCGGTTTCGGCCATTCATTGGCTATTGGCTATATTTAGTTCTCTCCGTAGCCAGCACGTACTAATGGATTAAGGACGGGTCGGTCTTTTTGCAAGTACACAAAGTATTTTTTTGTTTTAACACCCAGATATGTTACACCACAGCTGTGGCATCCTCAGTATTTTTTTTCTTTTGTTTTTCTCAAATGCATACATATAGATTATGATTAGGTTAGGAAATATGTTACATCTGTTTTTGTTGTTATTTAAATTTAGCATGCACTTTATCTTTTATTTGACACAGTGCGTGTCCTGCGGCTGCCAACTAAAATCAGCCACAGGTCTACATTAGTGCGTCTTGTCATCTGCAAACATGAGTGATGTTATGACATCGTCTGCATTGAATTTCTGTTTATAATCCAATTTTTAAAATGTATGTTCACGTAAAAATCGTGGTGTATGACCAATTGTCGCCTTACCAGTGTAGTATTTGCTTTATCCGGAGCTATAAAAAGTTTGTTTTTGTGTGCCAAACGAGATTTTTTTTTCGACTGACGTGTGGACGTTGGTAAAAATTTTGTGAACCTTAGATATGGACAGCTATTTGTTGTATTTTGTCAGTCATAGATTAAGTTTCGTAGTTTGTTAGTGTTTACTCACGTTTTCTGCTGCTCATTTGGGAATATATAAGAGTAGGAGAATACATGAGTAAACATTGTCAAAATTCTGAACAAAAACCATGAGTAAAATAGTACAACAAATAGTCCTGCATACCTAAGCTCCACAAAACTTTTACTGATGTCCACAGATCAGTCCAAACACAATAAACAACAAAATCACTTTTGACACATAAAAATTAACCAGACACCGCATCGGTAAAGCCAAAATCGTGTACCACGATTTTTACCTCAACATGCATTTTAAAGACAGCGTTATAAACAAAAATTCAGTCTAGACTATATCCTATCAGCCCTCATGTTTACAGATGACATGGTGTACTAATTTAGACATGTGGCTGATTTTGGTTGGTAGCATCCAGTGTGACGTATTTCGTAACCTAAACATACTCTGTATATACGTATCTCAAAAAAATTACAGAAAAAACCCAGTGACGGTGCCACAACTGTGGTGAAACATGTTTGGTGTTAAAGCAAAACAATAAAAAAAAAATGATTCAAATGGCTCTGAGCACTATGTGACTTAACATCTGAGGTCATCAGTCCCCTAGAACTTAGAACTACTTAAACCTAACTTACCTAAGGACATCACACACATCCATGCCCGAGGCAGGATTCGAACATGCGACCGTAGCGGTCTCGCGATTCCAGACTGAAGCGCCTAGAACCGCTCGGCCACTGCGGCCGGCGCAAAACAATAATTTGTGTACTTGCAAAACACATTGACCCATCTTTAATTCATTATCATTGTCTGCAAGCACGGTAACTAAGTTCAAAATTCCAATATGAAAATGTGTACTCTTTCAAAACAAGTATCAGTTGTTTCAAAGTTGCTGTTCCAAGTGACCTGTTTTTTATACCGAGAGCGTGTCCAGTCCGTGAACGGGATATGAGCGGTAGGCAGTGTAGTGTACATAAAGAATATTTAAATTAGCTTATTTTATGTTCATTTTTGTATCTACAAACTTCGCCCGCTAGAGCGCTACAGTAAAGTTCCTGACAGAACAGGTTTTCCGAGCACTTCTTCCAGGTTTTCCCGTGTTCTCCTACTTTCTAATCCGCAATTCATGCCGGCGGACTCCCTTCTTTATTTGCTTTCACAGGGTGTTAGCACCCCGTATTGTCAACACGAGAGGGCTGCCCTCTGAGCCGCCCCCCGCCCCCCGTGCCTCGGGGCGAGTTCCTGGTAACGCCCGCGGAGGGTGTCTCCGGCCGGGGGGGCTGCGAGAAAGCCGTGCCAAAGATGGCGCGGGGTGATTTGGGGTGGCGGTCGTTCACCTCTGGGGTCGTTTACCTGCCGCGGGGTTCCTCTCACAGCCCAACTCCCTCCCAGCATCACCCCTCAAACGTTATGTTACGTTCACCAGCCACTCACGCCAAAGGTCACCGACCTTAACGGCCGTCGTCCGTTGAGAAAGCATAGCATTACGCTGTGTCACGATGAAATTCTGGCAGAAACTTCACTGAACTGGCAAGGACGTATAGATTTCGTAGTTGTCAACATTTTTCTTATGCTTATCCTCAGGGCAGAGAGAGAGAGCTTTACCATTAAAGCGCTCGGAGAAGTAATAAGGACGTTGCAGAACAATAGACTATAGGCTATGTTGATAATTTTTTACTTTTGGATCATCTAATTACAACTGAAAGAAACAAAAATTTCTTACCCTACACGTTTCGCCCTTATTCTTTGCATGGCATGTTCAGTGGCCTGAAATATGTGCATATTTTTTATTATATTATTTAGTTTGCATTTTGGGACGATGTACATGTAGGTTATAAATAGTCCTGGCCGTTTGCTTTTCTGTGATGTAGTAAT
This sequence comes from Schistocerca serialis cubense, assembly GCF_023864345.2. Lineage (NCBI taxonomy): Eukaryota > Metazoa > Arthropoda > Insecta > Orthoptera > Acrididae > Schistocerca > Schistocerca serialis. The sequence goes on from NC_064638.1 coordinate 852,233,041, forward strand.
GATTTAAAGTTTCACTTACAGGCTTCGTGGATGTCGTTCATGTTGTGTTTTTGTTCCATTTTTGGCGGTGTTTTTCTTCTATAATTGCCATTAGAAATTTTGTTTTCCAGACTTCACAGCACTAGGAACAGTTCTGATGTTATATTTTGGTTGGTGTTGGCAAATGTCGAATGTTATTACCAAAAATCAGATGTTATTGCCAACTGTTGAGTGTCCTTTCGTGAAGTCTGTGATCTGTTTGTGTGTGCATGTGAGTGCGCGTGCGCGAGTGTGTGTGTGCATGTGAAATGGCATTTGTTTTGGTATGATTAGGTGATGGTATATATACATTTCTTTCCTTATTTTTTAAATTGTGTGTGTGTGTGTGTTTGTGTGTGTGTGTGTGTGTGAAATAGTAATCTGTTTTGGTAAGCTTTTATTTATTTGCGCGTGTGTGAAATGGTATTTGTTTTGGGATGTATTTTAAATTGTGATTGTGTGTGTGTGTGTGTGTGAGAGAGAGAGAGAGAGAGAGAGTAGAAAGAGAGAGACAGACATGGAGAGAGATAAAACGTATTTGTATTGATGTGACTGCATGTACAAGTGGAATGATTATTAAGTGGAAGAGAGAGTCTGTATTGACGTGTATTTGTTCACTTATCACATGTTTGTTTTCAGCAAAGGCTTTCTGGATGTGGTAGATTTCTTGCATTTGTATGAAGTATTGCCATGGTTGTTTATTCTGATTATTTTCATATCTTGTTCCATGTTTGTAGGATGGTGGCTGTGGGGTTTTAGTACCCTGCAAATGTGGAATGATTTGTTTCATATTTCCTTGATACGGTCTTTGAGCATGGCATACGCATGGCAAATACCTTATACAAATGCAGGAAAATTACCAAATCCAGAAAACCATTGCTGAAAACAAACATGTGATAAATGAGCGAACACGCATCAACCAACACAAATTCTCCACAGTTAATAAACGTAATAAAAAGATAAAAATTCATTCCTCTCGTATATCCAGCCAGATTAAAAGAAAGACATATTCTCTCTCCCTACCTCTCTCTCTCTCTCTCTCTCTCTCTCACACACACACACACACACACACATACACACACATGCACACACAAAAAAGTCACAGATATGGCACGAAAATTGTTTCGTTTAGTTGTAATTAGAGGGTCCAAAAGTAAAAAGTTCAGTTGTATCGTAATGTTATACTCAACTGAGCACGACAAGACTACAAGAGTTGAAGATGTGGAGGACTTCAAGATTCAAACACCTGTAACATGGCCTTATAAAGCAATTTACTACATAAGTTAGACCCAGATTTCAGAAATGACTGTCACCTATATTGGAGCGTAACGGAAACAGTTCGTAGGATGTTTTATAAAATAATGCTGGTTCATAAATATAGTCTACAAAATAAGGTTAGTGTGAAGTTACCGTCTGAATCGAGGACAACAGTCCAGAATACCCAAAAAGATTTGGCGTGGGCACACTGGGTTTTACAGTCTATGATGGAATATGAAAGTTGTGTTTAATGTTCAATGTGTTACTAAATTTATTTTAAATTTAGTTGGGCTACTTGCTCTCAGATGCCATGGACTGAAAATGGACCAGTACTGGTACTGTAATTTGTTGTGTTTCACATCTAGTAACGCATAGTTTTGCAAAGCAATGTGAGATTAAGTGGGAAACGACAGTGTCAAACGAAGGAATACCTTAAAAAATGTTCCAGCAGACGGCGTTTCCTAATGTGAATGAAAATTGGACAGAAAAACCACCACTGATAATGTTTAGTTTCAATAAAATGAAACGCGTTAGGTGACAAAAATACCCATTTTCATGTAGTTACAAATACGGATTCAAAAAAACCTTCTATATCCGTAAAGCAGCTATGAACAACATCGTCACACAAATGAAGAATTTGTTGTTTTTACTTGAAAGTACAGGATGTGTTTCACGCTTTGCGTCCATTTTGAGCTACAGATTTAAAAATGTGAATCATATTTCTTCAGTTGCACCAGTAAACCAAAAAAATACTGGTAGACATCATCTTACGTGACCTCTTACATACCGATATATTTATAAACAGAGAATATGGTTGAACGCCGTACGTGCAGTCCACTATCTAAGTCGATAAGCATATATGAAAAGTGTGGTGACTGTGGTTATGAACTTAATCCACTCGTATATCTGGATGTACGTTTCTGGGGGTTGCCCACGTTATGGGTTTTTTGAGTGCTAGGTCGCAAGAGAATATATACTGTATCAACCCTGATTCCGTTGTGTGACAACACAGCTCTAACAGAGATCATCATTTCAGTGCATGTTGAACAGAACTCGAACTGGAAGTCACATGTTATAGATCTTCTCAAACACCTGATTTCAGTAACATTTGCTCTCAGTGTAATTGTTGATTTTGGTGATGAAAGAATCAGAAAACTGGATTGCGTATTTCCACTAACTGACGTCATAATGGCACAATTTTCTGGAGTAATTACAGGCATTCACAAAAAGAGCATTCATTTGCACAGGAACTGCTATAACGATAATATTTCGTGTACATCTACGCACTTCATGCAGGCGACTGCATAAAACATTAGGGATACTAACAAGAGCTTCACAGTAAATATGCTGTCTTATGCAGTTTATTATGGAGAATCAGGCACTATTTGAAAATAATGGTAGCTCTTATAAGTATGAAGCTAGGACAGCGATCTGCAATCTAATCAGTCAAAAAAGCCAGTCATCAACAAGACAACGACTAAATATTCGTTTGAGAGCAAAATTTTTTAAACTATATGGGCTATTAACAGTGTTATGAACTTCATTATGGTACTCCCGACCCTTTCCACCTCTATAATCAACTATTGTGTTGTGTATTTGTTCCGTCTATCCGCTTTGTTGTATCCTCTCTACATATACAAACCATCTCAACAAACTCCTTCAACACTCGGCAGTACATCTTACAGTCCACAAGGTTCCCTAAACTTAATAAATTTTTAAGCTTCTAGCCTTAGTTAAATTGTACCTACGTTGAATAAAAACTGATGTCCCACTTAATAACTATATTATATCTTGATAAACTTACACTGTAAGGTATCCATAAAATTAAATCATGACCATGGGTGACAAAAACTAACGTGCGTGATGCCCTGCTCTCCTTGGAAAGTTAGGGTGAGCCAGATTTGTAAGTTTCTTTTAATTTTACCCGCTAATTCTAGTGTCTTATCAGTGACAAGATTTCTCAGTTTACTCTTGATAAGGCTCGTGCTTGAAAATGATTGTTCGAGTGTATATTTATACCCGACTAAATAGAGCACAGCAAACGCTATTTTTTCCAGCAGATTGTGAGTAAGGAACACCATCCGAGTTCTTAAAAACCGACATATCTTTGCTTCAGGGCACTCGCCTGAAGATAAAGACCGGTAAACACCAAGTAAGTCCATAGAGACAGAAATAAGAAAATAAATCATATATACTATATTTTTAGTTCTTATTACACATGTTTATATTTCTTTGCCACTATCATCGTCTGTTCGATTTACTTACGACTAACAGTTATTATTAAATAGCTTTCCAAATAATATTTTATTAGTTCGTTATTAACATAACTAAATTCTTTTTTCACCAGATCGCATACTTTTTCCTCACTTCGCGAGAAACAGTTCTACACTGTTCACCGGAATAGGCATTCCTTCCACTGCTGTATTTTACATTAACTTCAGCACGTTAAAAATTATCTCACGCCCCGAATTCGAAGCATTATCCACCCTACACTTTCGAAAACATTGTCACAAACAGCAGTAGACTCGTCCAGGCCAAACCCCCGGTATCTGTGCATGGGCCACGATTTTTCTTTCACATTGTACGTGTGTGTCGCCAAGTGGTAGTTTGAAGGGAGAGCTATGTGCCGAAGCGCCACACGCGGCTCGTTAGCCACGATCTGCGTCCACTGCACTAACACCCAAGCCTCCAGAGACACCCAGATCGGTACCAAACCCCGTATGTTGACAGTGTATCAACCAAAACACCGTTTTGGTTCGTGCTGTGTGCTGTCGTCCAGTAGACATGCGTAAGCGGCAATTAAAAATAACACCACAACTACGGAGCACAAGACATATCTATGAATGGTAGTTTTGTAGATCTCGCGTGAGCAAGTTGGTAGAGCGTGAGGTTACCGAAATAAAGATCCTGCATTCATACCCAACAGGTGTCAATTCGTTTAAACTGTTTATGCGTGAAACTGTTATATCGGAGAATATTTTCTTGACATGTAAAACGACATCGTGGAGTTCGTAGTAATGTTCTTTTGGCAATGTACTTTCACTTAGTTAGCTGAAAGTACCAAACCTATAGAGTACATTTATATAAACAGGTGTGGTGTTCTATTGGACGTGTGCGACGGAAGAGACAACACTCGTGATGAAGCAGCTAATTTGTAGTTTCACAGAAAATAGATAAACAGTCACAAATGTAGGATAAACAAATAATTATATCACACATACGGAAGTATTAATAGTCCCAGATAACATGTTCACACATAATACAGTAAAAAAAGTTGTCATCATTGGGGTATTAACACAGGATCCTCAGTAAAACGATTTAATGCTCCACTTACTTCCCAATGGAAGCTCTAAGTATTAGTTACTAATACTTATGCCTTTCCCTTGCTCCATAGTTCTGGCGTCATTTTAATTAACGTTTACGCCCGTTTTTCTGGATGACAGCACATGATACGGACTAAATTGGAGTTTTGGTTGATAGTCTGTTGACGTACCACGTTTGGTACCGAACTAAGTGTCTAGAATCTGGAGGTTTGTGTGTAAGAGCAATACTAACCTCCACATTACAGGCTTCAGATTCTCCTGTTGATGTTTTCTTCGTGTCTGAGTATTAAATTAAGGTTTTTAAACACTTCCTTCTGCAAAACACTATGTATTTCTTTTTCTATTTACCCAGTCATGTTTCGACACCTGTATCTCATCGTCGTGGGTCACAATTTATATGAGAACTAAATTACTTGTGAAGTGTAAAAAATCTTGTCAAAACAGGTGAGAATGAAGTAAAAAAAGTTGTGGACAACAGGGTATATATTTACAATTAAAAAAGAAAAGGCACCACTGATGCACAATTGGACAAAAAAGTATGACATGCTGTCAAAGATAAAACTCACAAAAACAAGCCATAGAAATCCGTTTATTCTTACAAATAAATCGTAAACGACACAAGAAGACACATAGATACGAAATATCTTTGGATAAATAGTAAAAGAAATAGACTGTGTTTTACAGAATGTGGAGCAACGTAATGTGAGGCTTAAGACATTGATTTCATTGGATATATGGTATATCGTTTTCACATTCGCAGTGGCTGTTTTGTAGGGAGCTAATCTACAGTTCTTGTGTACACACACACACACACACACACACACACACACACACACACAGACACAGACACACACACACACACACACACACACACACACACACATATATATATATATATATATATATATATATATATATATATATATATATATATATATATATAGTGACCAAATATCTCACGTAATAAGCGTCAAACGAAAAAACTACAGAGAACGAAACTCGTCTAGCTTGAAGGGGGAAACCAGATGGCGCTATGGTTGTTGGCCCGCTAGATGACACTGCCATAGGTCAAACGGATTTCAACTGCGTTTTTTTAAATAGGAACCCCCATTTGTTATTACATGTTCGTGTAGTACGTAAAGAAATATGAATATTTTAGTTGGACCACTTTTTTCGCTTAGTGACAGATGGCACTGTAATAATAACAAACGTGTAAATACGTGGTATCACGTAACATTCCGCCAGTGCGGACGGTATTAGGTTCGTGATACATTACCCGTGTTAAAATGGACCGTTTACCAATTGCGTAAAAGGTCGATATTGTGTTGATGTATGGCTATTGTGATCAAAATGCCCAACGGGCGTGTGCTATGTATGCTGCTCGGTATCCTGGACGACATCATCCAAGTGTCCGGACCTTTCCCCGGATAGTTACGTTATTTAAGGAAACAGGAAGTGTTCAGCCACATGTGAAACGTCAGCCACGACCTGCAACAAATGATGATGCCCAAGTAGGTGTTTTAGCTGCTGTCGCGGCTAATTCGCACATCAGTAGCAGACAAATTGCGCGAGAATCGGGAATCTCAAAAACGTCGGTGTTGGGAATGCTACATCAACATCGATTGCACCCGTACCATATTTCTATGCTCCAGGAATTGCATGGTGACGACTTTGAACGTCGTGTACAGTTCTGCAACTGGCCACAAGAGAAATTACGGGACGATGACAGATTTTTTGCACGCGTTCTATTTAGCGGCGAAGCGTCATTCACCAACAGCGGTAACGTAAACCGGTATAGATGCAATATTGGGCAACGGAAAATCCACGATGGCTGCTACGAGTGGAACATCAGCGACCTTGTCGGGTTAATGTATGGTGCGGCATTATGGGAGGAAGGATAATTGGCCCTCATTTTATGGATGGCAATCTAAATGGTGCAATGTAAGCTGATTTCCAACGTAATGTTCTACCGATGTTACTACAAGATGTTTCACAGCATGACAGAATGGCGATGTACTTCCAAGATGATGGATGTCCGGCACATAGCTCGCACGCGCTTGAAGCGGTATTGAATAGCATATTTCATGACAGGTCGATTGGTCGTCGAAGCACCATACCATACACGTTCACCGGATCTGACGTCCCCGGATTTATTTCTGTGGGGAAAGTTGAAGACTATTTTCTATCGTGATCCACCGACTACGCCTGACAACGTGCGTCAGCGCATTGTCAATACACGTGCGAACATTACGGAAGGCGAACTACTCGTTCGTGAGAGGAATGTCGTTACACGTATTGCAAAATGCACTGAGGTTGACGAACATCATTTTGAGCATTTATTGCACTAATGTGGTATTTACAGGTAATCACGCTGTAACAGCATGCATTCTCAGAATTGATAAGTTCACAAAGGTACATGTATCACATTGGAACAACCGAAATAAAATGTTCAAACGTACCCACGTTCTGTATTTTCATTCAAAAAACCTACCTGTTAGCAACTGTTCGTCTAAAATTGTGAGCCATATGTTTGTGACTATTACAGCTCCATCTATGACAAAGCGAAAAAAGTGGTCCTACTTAAACATTCATATTTCTTTACGTACTACACGAATATGTAAGAAAAATGGGGGTTTCTATTTTTAAAAAAACGCAGTTGATATCCGTTTGACCTATGGCAGCGCCATATAGCGGGCCAACCATAGCGCCATCTGGTTTCCCCCTTCAACCTAGACAAGTTTCGTTCTTTGTAGTTTTTTCGTTTGACGCTTATTTCGTGAGATATTTGGCCCGATCACGATCAATGGACCACCCTGTATATATACGGGGTGTCCCAGCTATCTTGTCCACCCAAAATATCTCTGGAACAATAACAGCTGTTGGAAAACGACTTTCACCGGTATCAATGTAGGGCTGGGGCCCATGAATGTACATATTTGGAAACATTCTAAAACGAAAGCATATGTGTTTTTTAAATGGACCTCCTATATTTTGTCTTCAGCAATCCATAGCATGACAAAGCACATACACAATGGCGTTGATTGCATCGCAATATTCCCATTACATCCCGAGATATTAAGGCGCGAAGCTGACGCTTGAAACACCCGACATGCGCTGCTAGCGCACGTCCTGAGGCTCAGGCGTGAACCCCGTGCTGCCCGTAATCGCGATCTGATTGACATGCGTAATCACACTTCCATACTTATCAAGAGGTCCGAAACGAATAATACGGACTGCTGCCATCCTGCATTAACGTCGTACATTCCAGCAGGTATTTATCCCATAGGCTAGGGGTGATGCGGTTCTGTAACATATCTGTGTACCGCAACGTTAGTCACAAAGTTAACTTCGCTTATCGTTAATCCGTTACTAAAAATGTAATGCCGTTCAACGTTAAAACTTTACTTTACTATAGATCTAGCGCAAGTGATAGTTAAGCATTCACTCGTAATAGTAAAATTCATGTTGATGGTTTTAGTGAAACGAGCAAGTGGACTAAAAGTTTTACCGTTGTTTAGGTAAAAATGTTTTGATTTGGGAAGTTCAGGCAGGACATAGAAGATGCATGTAAACATGTTTAACCAATTAGTTTTATTATCAATGTTATGTTTATCTAATGTGTTAAATGACAAATTGTTGCAAACGAATGTTTCTTAACATCACTGGGTAAAATGGCCCTTTGTAGATACTTCCACTGTGATACCAGCACTACATACTAAACATAGCGTTCACATCTCATGCTTAAAGTGTTGCCCATTGGCTTGCATACATAGGGTCACTCTGCGGATGAAGGATGCCCTATTTCGTGCTACTGTTTCCTCTTTGATGGCTGTACAAGCATCAATAATGCGTTGCTTCACGTCCTCTGGTGTTGTTGGTTCATGTTGGTAAACAGCATCCTTCACTGCTCCCCAAAGAAAATAATCCAGGGGTGTAAGGTCCGGAGATCGGGCAGGCCACCTAACTGGGCCACCTCGTCCAATCCACCTATCAGGGAACTTACGGTTCAGAGGACGTCGTGCTCGTAAGGCGTTATGTGCAGGGCATCCGTCATGCTGATACCACATGACCATTCTCCGGTTCAGAGGTACGGTGTCCAAGAGAACAGGAAGTTTGTGTCGTATAAATCGGGAGTATTGTCTGCCACTTTGGATGCCATTTATAAAGAAAGGTCCGATAATGGTATCTCCAATAATCCCACACCAAACATTAACTTTCCACGGACGTTGATGCTCTACCTGACGGAGCCATTTTGGATTGTCTGCGGACCAATAATGCATATTCCTCATATTGACAATTCCTTTGTTGGAGAATAATGCCTCGTCGGTAAAGAGAACACCTGCAAAAAAAATTGGATTAGACAGAAGTTTTTGCTGAGCCCACCGACAAAATGTTACCCTATTGCGGAAGTCATTTCCATGAAGATCCTGGTGTAAATGAACATGGTAAGGATGAAATTTATGACGTTTAAGAATACGCTGTGCACTTGATTTCGACACACCAACTTCACGTTCAATTTGACGTTTGCTGATTTGAGGATTCACAGCTATGGTAGCGAGCACAGCAACTTCAGCACGTTCATCTGTGCGTGTTCTAGGACGATGTCGAGGTCTTGGATTTAAGCTTCCCGTTTCACGTAGACGAGATGTGAGACAACCAAACATCCGACGCGAAGGCGATGGCTTGTCAGGGAATCGTCTTCTGTACAGTCGTTCTGTCTGAACAGCATTTCGTCCACCTACAACAGGGTACAGTACAGGTATGTAGAGTAGGGTAGAAAACAGACATATTAACTTAATAATCATAATGTTCGCTAACAGTACTATCAACAAACAAGCAATCTCATATCGTATTTCCCGTCAACGTACATTCTCCATAGATTAGCAGCATTTCTACCATATCTTCATGTGTGTACATCATACTGTACAGTATAAGTTCCACAACACAACGTTTATTCGTAATATGTACTACCTCCGTGCCGTCACTAGATTACTCTGATGCACGACTGTACTGGCAAGCGGTGTACTGCACGCCAAAGCAACAACAAATGGGATGCTCGGAGGGTGGTGGAGTACAGGAGTTTGCATGGGTCGCAAATAATAAGCGAAGTGGTAACTGTGGCAGTAGTGGGAACTACGTTGGACACTTGACTAGGTAGAGCCAGGTCCTGCGCGACAGGCACAATGGGTCATATAACGCATTAGATAAACCTTATTTTGGGTGTGCAGGATAAATAAGACAACCTGACGGGTGTACACCGATCGGTACTGGTTCATATTGTGTACGTAGATACGTAAACCTTGCAAGAGGGAAACCATTATGTGCTTATGAGAGTTGATGGCAGCAGGCCGTATTATTCGTTTCGGACCTCTTGATAAGTATGGAGGTGTGATTACACATGTAAATCACATCGCGATTACGGGCAGCATGGAGTTCACGCCTGAGTCTCAGGACGTGCGCTAGCAGCGCATGTCGGGTGTTTCAAGCGTCAACTTCGCGTCTCAATATCTCGGGATGTAATGGGAATATTGCGATGCAATCAACGCCACAGTGTATGTGCTTTGTCATGCTATGGATTGCTGAAGAAAAAATATAGGAGGCCCATTTAAAAAAAAAACATGAGTTTGTGTTAAAACATATGCTTTCGTTTTAGAGTGTTTCCAAATATGTACATTCATGGGCCCCAGCCCTACATTGATACCGGTGAAAGTCGTTTTCCAATAGCTGTTATTGTTCCAGAGATATTTTGAGTGGACAAGATAGCTGGGACACCCTGTATATTGTGTGTATACCTCTCATGTCATCCGCTGGGAGGCTAGAGTTACTACCTGCGTGTGAGTGAATAGGTCTAAGTGAAACAACCATCCAGCAAGTACACTGTCACGCTGATGTAATCATGCAGGAAAAATGTTATACCAAATGTTACAATGTGGTCACTCTTGTGCAATGACTTTTCGGTTTAGCTACTCGACGAATTGTAATGTTTACTTACGTTCTATTTCATCATTCCAGTCTGTCAGAATTAATTCGTTATCTGCATGTTCTCGTAGTGGTCAGTGCTCTTTCCTTCTCAAACTTTACAACAAAACCTTTTTCACAGAAGACAGCACATTTCATTTCTCCATTCAAGAAAGAACAGAGCATTCTTAAGAATAATAAATTAACACATCGCAATATTAAAGAATAATTACTGTTTTTATAGTTATAGGTATGCTGTCGATTTTAAAATACTCACTGGTGCTGCTTAGTCCCTCTTTTTCTTCATCGTTTTCCGCGTGAAAACGAAATAAAAGCCATATTAACAACTGCTTGCTTCTTACGTACATAATTTAAAACGTATTATTTAAATTGTATTCCATTTGAGTGCTGCGAGAAATTATTTGCATTTCATGGGGTTTAAAAAACACACTTCTTGTGAATGAAATACGCTCGAAAGTATGAAGGGTGTTCGGAAATTCCCGTTACAAACTTCTTGGACATTTAGGAAGGAGTCAGTACGTAATATTTCTATAGGATCCCACGTCCGGAAACGTACCGGTCCCGTTCTAAGACGGTTTCAGGTCAGATGTTTAACTTATCCACTTCTTCTGGAGGAACTAGATTTCGTGTGACACAGTGCTATTATTACATAACAATTCGAATTTGTTTGTATTAACTCTTAAACATAATGTTCTGGAAGTACAGTATGCTGGGTTCTTTTTTGTTTCGGAATAACGATAAGACGCACTGTTTATGTGTAAACACAGACAAACGTACTTAAGTGATAAATATGTTTGCTTTCGTATTGTTACCTGATAACTGTTCTGCGCCACGCTTAATTGAATTACTCAAGCAGAAGCGGATAATTTAAACGCTTAAATTGAAACCGCCGTAAAACGGAGACGGTACGTTTCCGGACCTGGGCTCCTATTCAAAAATATTATGTACTCACTCCTATATGGGGCAACGGCCTTGCCGTAGTGGATACACCGGTTCCCGTGAGGTCATCGAAGTTAAGCGTTGTTGAGCGTGGCCGGCACTTGGCTGGATGACCATCCCGTCGCCATACGCTGTTGCCGTTTTTCGGGATGCACTCAGCCTCGTGATGCCAATTGAGGAGCTACTCGACCGAATAGTAGCGGCTTCGGTTAAGAATACCATCATAACGACCTGGAGAGTGGTGTGCTGACCACCCGCATCCTCCTCTGAGGATGACACGGCGGTTGGATGGTCCTGGTAGGCCAGTCGTGGCCTGAAGACGGAGTGCACTCCTATAAATAAGTACTAGAAGTTTGTTATATGAATTTCCGAACACCCTGTATACGCAGAAAATTATTACCTGACAATATAAACTTTAATATGATCAACTAAAACGATCAAAATACGTAGCCATAAAAATATTTTACTTCCTTCTTTGTGAGTTAAAGGTGCTGGCAACTACTTAAAGTTTTGAAAACAAACTGAAATCATTCCTACTTGACAGTTCCTTCTACACAGTAGATGAATTTCTTAGTAGGTAGTGTGTTTGCGGTTAAGTTCCATGAATTAAAATTTTGTTGTAAAATAAGATGAAAACAAAAGCCAGTTACGTGGCATACAGCCAGAGGCATCGTATCTGACTCGCCCTCCACGGCGGGCTAGAGACAATTTTTTCGCAATATCTGCAATAGTCTCCGTGTTCTGTGCCCGTAGTCATTTCGCCTGACGGTGTAAGAATGCAAATGTATCTACTAGGTCCCGTTTTCACACTACGATTTAGTCTCGTCGGTAGGCTTGGCGAGAAGTGATTCCTGGGGAAGTGCAAAGGCGAGTGACCTAGCAGCGGGACAGTAAATCATATAGCCGCGTGTGTCGGCGACTAGTCCAGACACTCAAGGGCGGCCTGGAAACCCGAGGCGCAGCCGAAGGCGAGCTGTCAGCCGGCGCCGCCTTTGGCGCCTGCTGCGGCTGTCTCCGGGCCCGCGGGACGCCGCAGTCCACTTCGCAAACCCGCCCCCTCCTCTACACCTCCCCGTCGTAGCCTCTGCATAGCGGCTTGCTGTCGCTGCCGTCCCTTAGACAAGCAGAGACATCTGGTTTGAAACAACGCTACGGGAAAGTGGAGCATAGTCGAGCTACACTGAAGCGCGGATTGGGCACTGTCCTGTGACGCATAGCTATTTATTACGGCGGGAGGATCCTCCGTTTTGTGCCACTTGTGGTGTGCCCATCTCTGTCCGGCACATTTTAATCGACTGTATTTTATACCGTGATGCAAGGGCAGAAGCACAGGTTGTTGGGGATCTCCCTTGTATTTTAGCTGACGATGAGACGTGTGTGGCAAGGGTTTTTAAGTTTTGTGATGTGTCTGGACTCTGGCCTAAACTTTTAGGCTGGAGGTTTTAGTGTGTTGCAGAGTGGCTGACTCCTCCCTTTTTTCCTTGTGGTCAGCCAGCCACTTCCATCTGCTCCAATGTTTTAGCTCTCTCTACCATTTTCTTCCTGTATTGTCCACGTTTTACTGCTGACGCCCTGCATCATCCCACACTTCAGTGTGGGTGAGCCCATTTTTTCGATGATTGTTCCCCGTGTTCTCTGTTCCGTTTTATGTCCCTGTTCTGAGGTTTTCTTTTTTCTTGACACCCGTCTCACTATGATGCTGCACGGGCGCTGAAGACCTTGCTGTCGTGCGCCCACAAACACCTCTACTACTACTACTACTACTAAAGAAACTGGTATAGGCATGCCTATTCAAATACAGAGATATGCAAACAGACAGAGCACAGCGCTGCGGTCGGCAATGTCTTTATAAGACAACAAGTGCCTGGCGCACTTGTTACATCGGTTACTGCCGCTACAATGGCATGTTATCAAGTTTTAAGTCAGTTTGAAAGTGGTGCACGGGCGATGGCAAACAGCCGGCCGCGGTGGGCGTGCGGTTCTAGGCGCTGCAGTCTGGAACCGCGGGACTGCTACGGTCGCAGGTTCGAATCCTGCCTCGGGCATGGATGTGTGTGATGTCCTTAGGTTAGTTAGGTTTAAGTAGTTCTAAGTTCTAGGGGACTGATGACCAAAGATGTTAAGTCCCATAGTGCTCAGAGCCATTTGAACCATTTGATGGCACACAGAATCTCCGAGGTAGCGATGAAGTGGGGATTTTCCCGTACGACCATTTTACGAGTGTGCCTTGAATATCAGGAATCCGGTAAAGCATCAAATCTCCGATATCGCTGCGGCCGGACCAATGGCGACTGAACAGAATTGTTCATCAAGACAGAAGTGCAACGCTTCCGCAAATTGCTGCAGATTTTAATGCTGGGCCGTCAACAAGTGTCAGCGTGTGAACCATTCAACGAAACATCTTCAATATGGGCTTTTGGAGGCGAAGACCCACTCATGTACCCTTGATGACTGCACGACACAAAGCTTTACACGTAGTCTGCGCCCCTCAGCACCGACGTTGGACTGTTGATGACTGGAAACATGTTGCCTGGTCGGAAGAGTCTCGTTTAAAACTGTATCGAGCGGTTGTACGTGTACGGGTATGGAGACAACCTCATGAATCCATGGAGCCTGCATGTTAGCACGGGACTGTTCAAGCTTGTGGAGGCACTATAATGGTGTGGGACGTGTGCAGTTGGAGTGATATAGGATCCCTGATACGTCTAGACACTACTCTGACAGGTGTCGTACGTAAGCATCATGTCTGATCACCTGCGTCCATTCATGTCCATTGTGCATTCCGACCGACTTGGGCAATTCCAGCAGGACAATGCAACACCACGTATGTCCAGAAATGCTACAGAGTGGCAGCAGGAACTCTTTCCTGAGTTCAGACACTTCCGCTGGTCATCAAACTCCCCAGACATGAAAATCGTTGAGCATATCTGGGATGCCTTGCAACGTTCTGTTCAGATGAGTTCTCCACCCCCTCGTACTCTGACGGCTATGGACAGCACTGCAGGATCCATGGTGTCAATGCCTTCCAGCAGTACTTCAGACATTAGTCGAGTCCTTGCCACGTCGTGATGCAACACTCCTGAGTGCTCAGGGGGAGCCTACACGACATTAGGCAGGCGTACCATTTTTTTTTTTTTGGCTCTTCAGTGTAGTTACATATTTGATAAAACGTCCGCAGCTCGTCGGAGGAAGGAAATAGTCAATTCTAATCCCCCTCCCCTTTTCTTATTACACACACACACACACACACACACACACACACACACACACAATGTCTGAAGGACAACTATAATTAAAACACATTAATAAACAATTTTCTTAACCAATAAATTTCTTTTTAAACTTACAACAGAACGGCCGAAAACCTAATTAAAGAAATATTAACTTATTGCACTGCTGAAGGCCACAAATAAACTGAAAGCCCGAACAACAAGTCAGACGAACTATTTAAAATAAGCCCCTTTCTTGTTATAAAAAATTTTCCGTTAAAGAACACACACGGCTGAAGGTCTTATTGAAAGGGCTTCACGTAAATTGTCGGCTGAAGGCCACACATAACACATCGAACAACTAACGGCTTTCTTTTAAGAAATTTGTTTTAAATAAAATCAATCTTCAGAATTTTAATTTAACATGGCTGAAGACCTTTATGTAAAATTTAAAAAGAACTTAATTAATACACGGCCAAAGACCTCGCACAATACTTCAGACTAAAATGAAAATGACAATCTAAAAGAAACAGAAGAAGAGGTGCTCAGAAGTGTTCCAAGGGTCGGCCTGAGAAGGTGTGGTTCAAATGGCTCTGAGCACTGTGGGACTTAACATCCGTGGTCATCAGTCCCCCAGAACTTAAAACTACTTAAACCTAACTAGCCTAAGGACATCACACACATCCATGCTCGAGGCAGGATTCGAACCTGCGACCGTAGCATGCGCGCGGTTCCGAACTGAGCGCCTAGAACCGCTAGACCACCGCGGCC
Source organism: Schistocerca serialis cubense (assembly GCF_023864345.2). NCBI lineage: Eukaryota > Metazoa > Arthropoda > Insecta > Orthoptera > Acrididae > Schistocerca > Schistocerca serialis. Next base: position 852,248,537 of record NC_064638.1, read on the forward strand.
GGCCCTGAGAAGGTAGCTCAAACGTAAGGTGAGGTGAGACAGGCAGCCAAGAGTTGAAGTTAAATAATCAGATGGCAACCCAAACAAGGGACGGCCCAAGGACCGAGCAACAATTTAGCCAATTCCCTTCCGTGCGACCAATGGCACAAAGACGGAAAATATCGGCCGAGGACGAGGATACGAACAGAAATTCACGTCTAAAAACAGCCAACGGAAGAATAACCACTCTAAGCAAAACATGAACCAAACAATTTAAAAGGCTGTTGAACTACACGCCTTGCCGGACAGCAACAACACGAGGAAAGGCACACTGTCGGGAAACTACACTAACGACCAGGGCAGGTAACTGGGCCGTTAACGGCCACAGGGCAGAAACTACAGCTGGTGTACTTCTCTGGCAAGTGACAGTCAATTTTCGCATTCGGGAGGACGACGGTTCAATCCCGCGTCCGGCCATCCTGATTTAGGTTTTCTGCAATTTCCCTAAATCACTCCAGGCAAATGCCGGGATGGTTCCTCTGAAAGGACACGGCCGACTTCCTTCCCCATCCTTCCCTAATCCGATGAGACCGATGACCACGTTGTCTGGTCTCCTTCCCCAAACCAACCAACCAACAGTCAATTTAATAATTAATCACTATATAGGAAGACGGCTGCAAGATTTCGCCGATTGCAACACATCATACATTGCTGCCAGCCTGAATGGCCCAGGGAGAAACAACCCGCAAATGAACGAAGAGATGTCACAGTAGTTGAGGTTTCTTAACAGGTTTACTGATCGCTCAACTTCAGCGTCCAGGTTCGGTGGGCAACGAACTTGTCGCTCTCGCAGCTAGTGCCTCATGATCTGGCAGCACATGCACGTCGCCGGCGGTCCCGGCCTGACCTCGCGCGACGGAGACTACCTGGCTGCTCCGTCCCAACCGACTGACCACCACACACACCACCACCACCTGGAAATACTAGCCGTCACACCAAAGATAGTACGACAGTACTAGTATCGATAAGCGCTGCTTCGTTACGCCAGTAAGTAAGGAAGAAACAAGACGCCACTCGATGTGACAAAATGCCAAAGATCAAATGGCATGAACGCGAGTCGCACACGGCTCAAGAACAATGTGGTATTTGCCGTTTTGTGACCATGCTGTGTAATAAGCACGGGCTTTCAGTCAATTAGCCGCATTAGCAAGTAGCTCCACCAAACTTGACAGAGCTGAGTCACGGCTTCAGTGAGACAGTGTCATATAAGCGAGGCAGTGCATTAAATCTGGCAGCCATTCAATGTCAGCCGGACGGCACCGCGGGGCCCTGCACAGCGGAGGAACTGACGCGGCTGACCTCGGCAGGCGGCGCGTGCTGGCTCCACGAAGCCAGCACTGAGCGCTGCGGCGGCCGCCGCGCATGGCGAAGGTCTCTGCTCGTCATTATGTTACCGTGGCTTCCATTCTCCGTCATTCACTAACGGCGACGTCTCTGGTTCTCGTCATCTCTACGACAGGGTTGTAGTTGCTGCAGTTCATTTCATTGACTACACATTGCAGTGTTGGCGTTCTGAATTTGCCTCATCTTCTCAAACGGACGGAGGAGAGACGCAGTGAAACCGGATTCGCATCCGGGAGAGCATGGTTCGTAACCCTGTCCGGCCAGTAACTCTCAGGATTTTCGTCACTTTCTTGAATCGTTCAAGGAGAACGTCGAGATTGTTCCTTCTAAGAAGGCAGGGCATTAAACCCTGATCTCAACTTTTTTACCATAGTCTTCCCAGAATTTTACTTTCGAAGATGTTCTTCAAGAAGTTGTTCACGAGACAGAGGTCCAACTAACATCTCTTTCTGGTTAGTGGTAATCAACGTCTGTGTTTCTTGTTTTAAGTACTTGCTCATCGCATTTTCTTTCAATCTAGGCTGTTTTTGTGACTCTTCGCCATATTTATGACTCTGTTGATTCCAACTTTTCCTTTTCCCATTCCCCGAAATTCTAGTCTTCAGAATTATTGATTAAAACGGTCCTAGTAAATGTCTTGATATACAGGGTGGTCCATTGATCGTGACCGGGTCAAATATCTCACGAAATAAGTGTCAAACGATAAAACTACAAAGAACGAAACTTGTCTAGCTTGAAGGGGAAAACCAGATGGCGCTGTGGTTGGCCCGCTAGATGGCGCAGCCATACGTCAAACGGATATCAATTGCGTTTTTTTGAATATGAACCCCCATTTTTTATTACATATTTGTGTAGTACGTAAAGAAATATGAATGTCTGAGTTGGACTACTTTTTTCGCTGTAATAGTCACAAACGTATAATTACGTGGTATTACGTAACATTCCACCAATGCGGACGGTATTTGCTTCGTGATACATTACCCGTGTTAAAATGGACCGTTTACCAATTGCGGAAAAGGTCGATATCGTGTTGATGTACGGCTATTGTGATCAAAATGCCCAACGGGCGTGTGCTATGTATGCTGATCGGTATCCTGGACATCATCCAAGTGTCCGGACCGTTAGCCTGATAGTTATGTTATTTAAGGAAACAGGAAGTGTTCAGCAACATGTTTCGTTTGATGCTTATTTCGTGAGATATTTGGCCCGGTCACTATCAATGGACCACCCTGTAGATCTGTACTAAGATGGTTGTTCACTGGTAAATTACTTTTATTTATTTATAGTTGATCTCATCGACTTATTTAGCCCACACCCCAGCAGAATCACAAACACAGACTTAGTTACAAGTGTCAATTCACTGGTGGATTATACGAGGGTGCACGGAAAGATGTCTCCACATTTTTTATGTGTAAACTATTAAATCTTTTTAAATAAAACAAATATGATTAACCATCTACATCTTTATTTTTCGTGTCTACATATTTATTCCTCAACATAGTCACCCTGGCGACGAACCCATTTCTCCCAATGAGAGATTAATTTTTGATACCGTCACTGCTGGATTTGAGACTTTGTTGACGGAGCCACAACCTCACCTCTGCTTACACCGGAGTGAAGTTCTCCAAGGTGTTAGTTAAGTTCTGGAAACAGATGAATATCGGATGGGGCCAAGTCGGGGCTGTTTGGAGGATGACAGTGAACCCGAGGCCTCGTGCTGATGCAGATGTCACAAGGCTCGTGTGTGGCCTGGTATTGTCAGCCTGAAGCAAAGAGTGTTCCATGTGTTGACTAACTCTTCGAATTCTCAACCCGATTACAGCACTCTGTTCCTCACTCATCGACGTATTGTAGTTGTGTTTCTCACTGCCATGTTACACACTACAATTCGGAGCTCTTTAGCGATAGAAGGCTGTAAATACGTAGACATAAAGATTGAAGACGTAGACTGTTAATAACGTTTGTTTTACTTAAATGTGATTAAGAATTTTTACATAAAAATTCGGATGCATTACTTTTCAGCGCCAACGGCCTCGCCGCAGCGGTGACACCGAACCTGTCAGATCACCGCCGTTGAGTGCTGTCAGGCTTGGCTAACGGGTGGATGGATGCCGATCCCGTCTGCCGAACGCTGTTGGCAAGCGGGGTGCACTCAGCCCTTGCGAGGCCAGTTGAGGAGCGATTTGATAGGGAAGTAGCGGCTCTGCTCACGAAAGCTGACAACGGCAAGGAGAGCGGTGAGATGACCACGTGACCCTCCATGTCCGCATTCAGTTGATGCCCATGGGCTGAAGAGGACACGGCGGTAGGTCTGTACCGTTGGACTTTCAATGTCTATGCGGACGGAGTTTAGTTTATTACTATTCGGCACGCCCTCGTATAATGTGATGTTTTAGTGTCCAAGTGTTCTTCCAGTACTTCTACATTTCCACTTACTCAGCTTGGTATAAAGTTACAGCGGCGCTAATTGCTCTCATAATCCTCACGTAGTAAATCGACTATAGGCAGTCGACTAACTGTAATGTTGCAAATCTAGAGAATAGTTATTTAATGGCTCATGCATTGCTAGTTGTCTGTGTGCTGACAAACGGCTTTTGGCTCAATTATGGATGGTGAATAATCAGCAAGAGAGTAATGTCCACAATAATGGCGCTGCGCGGGGTAGCCGTGCGGTGTAGGGCGCCTTGTCACGGTTTGCGCGGCTCCCCCCGTCGGAGGTTCGGGTCCTCCCTTGGGCATGGGTGTGTGTGTTGTCGCTAGCATAAGTTAGTTTAAGTTAGATTAAGTAGTGTGTAAGCCTAGGGACCAATGAACTCAGCAGTTTGGTCCCATAGATTCCCACAAATTTAAAATTTTCACAATAATAGCCTACAAACAATATTAAGGATTATTCGTATTTCTTTATTCAGAATAAATATGCTTTGCGGGCTACAATTTAGGACATCATTTGTATCCAAAACGCGTTTTGTTGTCGCTGTCATAACGTTACGAGCTCTCTGGTATCACAGAAACGTTTTCTGCAGGTTTCAAGTAGTTAGTGCTCTGTTTTGTGCCGATTTATAGATACATACAGATATTTAATACTTAAATTTCATCGTTGACTTTCATCGATTTGGTCATTTCAACAAAGTCTTAAAAATCCATCTCTCTCAAACTGTCGGGTAAACTGACTTACACTTCGAGAAAAGTAAGTAACACATTTTAATCAACTTTTAATGTTATTACATCTTCCTCTTACAAAGAAACCAGTGGGAAGCATGAGCTTCTTCATCACCAGTTCTTCATCGTCACAAGACTGAAAACTACGACTCGCATCTATTTCTCAACATACCTTCGTGATCGGTACTTTGTGTTTATGACTGCCACTGCTGAGAAACCTACCTAATATAAGTAGGATACTTCCCCTTCGCTGTGTTCCAAAACTGGAGCAGTGCTGAAGAAACGAACCTCGATTTCAATGTGGGACCCGAAGGTTCAAATGGTTCAAATGGCTCTGAGCGAAAATCAAATGGCTCTGAGCACTATTGGACTTAACTTCTGAGGTCATCAGTCCCCTGGAACTTAGAACTACTTAAACCTAACTAACCTAAGGACATCACACATATCCATGCCCGAGGCAGGATTCGAACCTGCGACCGTAGCGGTCCCGCGGTTCCAGACTGAACCGCTCGGCCACACCGGCAGGCACTCCTGGAAGGAAGGGTATTGTAGAGACATGGCTTAGCATATCTTCATGATCCAACTTTTTCTTCCACAATAGTAGTTTTCTGAAAGATTGACATTTTGTCGTCTAACATTTTCTTCCGCGACAGTAGTTTCTTTCTGAAGGCTGATATATTGTCTGACTGTTGCAGATTGTTGGCCTCATTACTCAGAAGTGATACATTCAGTGAACTGAATTTTCAAAGATATCGCAAATAAACTCCACCTTTACGAAAGAGTAACATTCTGTAACTTCACGGAACACAAATGTTTCTCTTAAACAATGTAAAAGTGAAGACCATTGCTGAGTTCATATGTCTTTTTCAAAACATTCCCACGTCAAATCTCCTCAGCTCGCTATCAACGCACATTTCTTGAAAACATTACGACTTAAGTGGCCGACTTTCAACGAAGTTTACCGCTTCCATCAGTGAAGAACATGCTTTTTGACGCGAGTGATTCTAGGTGAATAAAAGAATGTCCAAAGAGCAAGAACCTCTTTACAGACTGGATGGAGCCTGCAATCCGGCGTAACAGCTAGCCATACTAAGAATTTCATTTGTGCTCACTTCTACATAATTTTCGTAGTTAATGTTTTTTTCTTCCATAAAAGAGTGCAGTATTTCAAAGACGTATGTTGCTTTTGTTCCAAGAGTTATTTTCCTGCACAAAATAAGATTTCCATGAAATCTGTTAACGTTTGTAAACCCCACGTAACAAATTAGTGAGCCGGCCGCTGTGGCCGAGTGGTTCTGGACGCTCCAGTCCTGTACCACGCTGCTGCTACGGTTACAGGTTCGAATCCTGCCTCGGGCATGGATGTGTGTGATGTCCTTAGGTTAGTTAGGTTTAAGTAGTTCTAAGACTAGTCTTAGAGCAATTTGAACGATTTTGAACAAATTAGTGGTTGTCCATAGCTTCAGCCCGATGAATATGAAATCACCATTACTTCTGAGTTTTTCAACCAACTTGGTATTAATGTCATCAATCATATCGAGTACTCGAGGAGTAATAATGGTATCTGACAAAGAGACACTTGCTAGTTTGGAAACAGGCTTATCTATAGTAATAGATACCATGTCCAGAACAGCTGACACAATAAGGTTTTCCACTACACTGTGAGGATTCTTGTTCTTTGCCACACGGTTGGCAACTGTGTAATATGGAAAAAGATATCGGTAGGAGTCGCAGCTTATTTAGTAAAAGCTTTTTTTTTGTTCTGTCATTTCTTTTCACTTGTCGGAAATGTATTCTCGTGGATTGTTTATCAAACTACCGCCATTTGACACCAAATGTCGATTCATTCTTTTTAGAAGCATGCTTTCGGTAGCTACAAATTTGATATAAATGATACAGCCCGCATCTCGTGGTCGTGCGGTAGCGTTCTCGCTTCCCACGCCCGGGTTCCCGGGTTCGATTCCCGGCGGGGTCAGGGATTTTCTCTGCCTCGTGATGGCTGGGTGTTGTGTGCTGTCCTTAGGTTAGTTAGGTTTAAGTAGTTCTAAGTTCTAGGGGACTTATGACCACAGTAGTTGAGTCCCATAGTGCTCAGAGCCTTTTTTTTTATAAATGATACATTGCAGACGTTATTCATTTCAAACAGTAGTAGATGTAAAACCGAAATTCACGCTCCCTGCATTTTTGTATATTCATGTCTTCATAACTGCATGATCATGATAATTTGAAATACGTCAAGCCTGGTGGTCTAGCAGAAGCCGGCAAGGTAGTTCAGCGCGTTCGGTTCTGGGAGTACGGGGGTACTGACGGAGCTCGGGGTGCTGTGGGGACAGGGGGGGGGGGGGGGGGAAGGAAGTGGTAGATTGCTTGAAAGGAAACCAAGATATCAAAAGTAGCGCACACGATGTTCCTCTGCTCAGAAAACAAATAAATCAGATTATTATTTTTAGGAAAACACCGAGACACCTTTATTGTAAGTACGCGATGCTCCTGGGAGTCGTGACACACAGTTTGAAAACCACTGCCCTGTACCATACTCCGTAGCTGTTACTTTTCACGATTTTACAAAGCGTCTGCTGTCCGAAGGCAAAGTATGAACTGACGTTTTATTCACGAGCTTATTCTTGTGGCACATTGTCTGCGTTAAGACTAATACAGTAATTGCCTTCAACCTGTAAAAACATTTTCGCAATAAAATAAAATTAATCAATATGTAAGAGTATAGCAAGCCCAGGTGCTGTTCTCATAAAATAAATACATCTGTTTGTTAAAAAAAAGAAAAATTGCTATTCGCCTCACGCAACAATCAAAAGATAGCTGTTGATCGTAAAGAGAACGTTTCAGTTCAATAGCCGAGGATAACAGTCATTCCAACAAACTTGTGAAAGCAGAACTATCGGACAGACAACTATACAGCACGTGCTAAATATGAGTCACTTTGCGTACACAACTCATTGTCAACTGAAGAAATATGTCGACATCGAACAAAATATGTTTTACGAGGATAGACTGAAGTCACTAAAACTACTGGAACATTCAGTAATTTTTAAGAGATAACAATGATCAAAAGACCTCGTTTCTACAGTGTTAAATTTTCTAGGAGAACATAAACTGTAAGCACCTTCTAAGAGACAACAGTCACTTCGTATAACAACATAAAACTCATGACGAACTTGTTTTCTCTTAATAATGATGTGTTACGTGAAACAGTTGGATTGAGATGTGACTCCTCTGCCTGCGGAAAACGCTTAAATTGTCTTGTCGTAGTCGTAAATAGGACGCAGATCGATTAGATAGAGACAGGACGTCCCACACGCGGATTCCAAGTCTCAAGCACTAAGGTCCTCCATCCCTCCACGTGATTCGCCACTAGCCATGTTCCACGTGGATAGACTTTTCTTTAGTGGAATTATTTTTATCCCTTCCTTCTATCAGATGTCGTCAGATGAGTTGACGGTTACATGGTGTTCATTTTGTCGAGGTGCTCTGACACGTAAAAGAGAAACAAAGCTGTAAATACCCAAGCTGTAAATATCCCATGTGAAAGCATACCAGGGGCAAAAACATGGGTAGCAAAATATTTTTTTATTCACTTATCGCCGCCGTATCACCTACAGAAAAAGAACTTTATTTTCCGCTTAGTCAATTATTTACGAATGACTGCGGTCGATGAAAATTATTGCCCGAAAGTGGAACAGTAGTGCAATTATCACGAAAGAGAGAACACGGAACAGGAAAGAACTACTGGCGTTGAGCTTCATCTTCATAGTGTACAATATACTCATTAATATCGTTGTCAACCACATAGAACAAATATCTACATCTAGATGATTATTCTGCAGTTCGCAATTAAGTGCCTGGCACCACCAATCTACTTCTCTGCGGTTCGACTCTCGAACGGCACGCGAGAGAAATGAGCATTTAAATCTTTCCGTGCGGGCTCTGACTTCTCTTATTTTATGATGATGATTGGTGTTTGATAATTCAGTAGAGGTCCTGCCGCAACGTTCAAATGTGTGTGAATTGCTGTGGGACCAAATTGCCGAGGTCATCTGTCTCTGGACTTACCCACTACTTAAACTAACTTATGCTACGAACAACACAGACAGCCATGCCCGAGGGAGGACTCGAACGTCCGGGGAGTGGGGCCGCGCAATCCGTGACATGACACGTCTAACCACGCGGCCACTCCGCGCGGCCTGCCGCAACAGAAAGCGCCTTTGTTCTAATGACTGCCACCCCAATTCACCTAGTGTGTTCGTGGCACTGTCTCTATTTCGCGATAATACAAAATTAGCTGCCTTCTTTGAACTTTTTCTACGTGCTCTGTCAATAATATCCGATGCGTATCTCGCACTGCTCTAGAAATTACGGGCAAGCGTAGTGTAAGCAGTCCCTTTAGTAGACCTATTGCTCTTTCTGTTCTGCCAATAAATAGCAGTCTTTCGTTTGCTTTCCACACAACAAAATTCAAATGGCTCTAAGCACTATGGGACTTAACATCTGAAGTCATGAGGTCATCAGTTCCCTAGACTTAGAACTACTTAAACCTAAACCTAAACACATCCATGCCCGAGGCAGGATTCGAACCTGCGACTGTAGCAGCAGCGCGGTTGTGGACTGAAGCGCCTAAAACCGCTCGCCCACAGCGGCCGACTCCACACAACACTATTTATGTAATCGTTCCTATTTAAGTTATTCGTAATTGTAACCAACAAGTAGTTTAGATTTGTGTGATTTGTGGCGTAATCGAAATTTAGCGGATTTCCATTAGTATTCATGTGGATGATTTCACCTTTACATTATTTAGAGTCAATTGGCATTTTTCGGACCATGCAGATATCTTGCCTCAAGTGTTTTGCAATTGGTTTTGATCGTCTGATGACTTTACAAGACGGTAAATGACTGCATCATCTGCAAAACATCTAAGAGAGTTCTGGAGATTGTAACCTAAATCGTTTATGTAGATCAGGTACAGCTGAGGGCCTATAACACTTACTTGAAGAAAGCCAGATGTTACATCTGTTCTGCTCCACGACTTTCCGTCGGTTACTTCGAATTGTGACCGGTCTGATACGAAATCACGAATCCAGTCACACACCTGAGGCGAGACTCAATAGGCACACTATTTGATTAGGCGACGCTTGTGAGGAACGGTGTGAAAGCCTTTTGGAAATCTAAAAGTATGGAATCAATTTGACATTCCCTGTCGATAGCACTCATTACTTAGTGAGAGTGCTGGTTGTGTTTCACAAGAACGATATTTTCTGAAAAGGATTAAGCTAGAGAGTGTTTCATTTCGATCACCGCATACGCAGGAGGCTCATTCTGCAGATTTTGGCTTCAGACGAACTGTAAGGGGCTGTCAAATGAAAAGGACACAGACTGAAGAAAAGGAAGTAAACTGTTTATTATTTCAAAAGTAATCACCATAACTGATAACTCATTTATTCCACTCTCAGCAATAACCGTCAATGCCTTCATGGAAATATGTTTGGAAACCTGACAGTACCCAGTCGTGCACTTCTTCAACGGAAGCAAATCAACAGCCTCGAATGTCTTTCTTTAGGGCACCAAGAATATCGAAATAGCATGGGGAGAGGTCGTAATTGCATGGAGGATCTGTAAGGGCTTCCCAGCAAAACTTCAGCGGCGTAGTCGAAACAACTTTGGCAACGTGTGGGTGGGCATAACCCTGCAACATGATGATGCCGCCCGTCAACATTCCTGAGAGTTTCGGCTTGACTGCGCGCTTCGATTTTGCAAGGTGTTCATGAGCGCTGTGCGTTGATTTTGGCAATCTCTGCCCATGTGATTTTCGTGTGGCAACATGCGGATACTAAGGCACTGACGTGTTACCTAACAGTAAATATATTAACAGTCAAGGGGATTACTACTGAAATGATATTCAATTTACTACTTTTTTCCATGTATCTCATTTTCATTTGACTGCCCCTTATGGATGGGCTAGCTGAGGTCATGAATGGAGGTTCGAGAAAATTGTTGCATCATTTCAGACACCTTCGTAATTACCATGTGTTCACAGATGTGTGCACAAGCGCAAATTGAGATCTAACAATGTAACGGTGCTGCACTGGCTGATGAATTCAGATAATCTTGTGGGCGTTTGTACTACAAATGTCTGTTGCAGACTGTGCTTAGTAGAGCGGTTAAACATGAAATGCTCTTCCTTTATTATGGAGCACGGCTGCATTCATCGGCGTTCGTGAACTTGCAGAAAAATCGACGTTGAAGTTTCGAAAATCGTAATCAGTTACAGTAGGTCGACAAAAATATGGAAACACAAAAAACAAAATATATTATCTTGTCTAATATGGTGCAGGAAACACGACGGCCCTGTATGGTTTTAAAAGGAGTGTTACCGGCCGGAGTGGCCGAGAGGTTGTAGACGCTACAGTCTGGAACCGCACGACCGCTGCGGTCGCAGGTTCGAATCCTACCTCGGGCATGGATGTGTGTAATGTCCTTAGGTTAGTTAGGTTTAAGTAGTTTTAAGTTCTAGGGGACTGATGACCTCAGATGTTAAGTCTCATAGTGCTCAGAGCCATTTGAACCATTTTTGAAAGGGAATGTTATCTGCAAACCAGTGGTAAGATCGGGTAATGATTGAGGTGGATAGTGATCAAAGATCCTTCTCTCCTTAGATCACAAAGGCCCAATAATATTGAGATTGGTGACTGGTGGCCAGGGGAGATCCTGGTGCTCACAAAGCCAGTACTGGGACACTGTCGTCTACGGACACGGGAACAAATTTTGTATGATGGGATGGACACGCTCAGCCAGAGTGGTTACATAATGCTTGGCAGTAATGCGATCTTGCAGAGTAACCATGGGGCCTTTGGAATACCAGGATATGACTGCCCAGGTCATCCCCGAATCCCTGCCATGTTTCACTCTTGAGAGGTAAACTCGGCTAAAACTTGGAAACAGTTTGAAACAATACTTATCCGACCAAATAGCTTCCTTCCATTGCTGCATCGTCCAGGTTTTATGACTTCGGCACTCTGATGAGTGGATTTGAAATTCCATCTCGTCCTGCAATTCCCTGCTCATAAATCACCTTTCCTGTTGTTTTGGTGCTGACATGGTTCGCGAGTGCATCAGTCAGTTCTGTAGTGACTTTTGCAGATGTCATCTTCGTATTTTTCGTCACAGTTCTGTTCAACGACCGTCTGTGACGATCACTCAACACACACGATTATCCGAGTTGTGACATAGTGAATTCTGTTCGTTCCCACTTTCAGCAGTATAAATCTTCCGTAAGGTGCCGCTTGAAACACCAAACATTCCGCTACTTTGATTACGGAAGGACCCACTTTCGAATTCACTTAGTTTCGACGTAATGCTCTCACAACTACACATAACACTGTTGTGACAACTTCTGAAACTTTCAACGTACTGGGGACGTTGTTCGTGATGAAATACAACAGTGCAATCTCCAGGCTTGGCTAGCGTCTGCATTTATGTTCAGGTACGATTTGCTCGACGTGTTCCCATGTTGTTGTTCAAACCCTGTATTTCAGCAGCCTCTGCCTGATGTGAAAATTGAGTGGTGTACAGCGAGTGCAGTACAAACATCTACATCTACGTTTATACTCCGCAAGCCACCCAACGGTGTGTGGCGGAGGGCACTTTACGTGCCACTGTCATTACCTCCCTTTCCTGTTCCACTCGCGTCTGGTTCGCGGGAAGAACGACTGTCGGAAAGCCTCCGTGCGTGTTCGAATCTCTCTAATTTTACATTCGTGATATCCTAGGGGGGTATAAGTAGGGGGAAGCAATATATTCGATACCTCATCCAGAAACGCACCCTCTCGAAACCTGGACAGCAAGCTACACTGCAATGCAGAGCGCCTCTCTTGCAGAGCCTGCCACTTGAGTTTGCTAAACATCTCCGTAACGCTATCATGCTTACCAAATAATCTCCTCTGTCAACCCGATCTGGTACGGATCCCACACTGATGAGCAATACTCAAGTATAGGTCGAACGACTGTTTTGTAAGCCACCTCCTTTGTTGATGGACTACATTTTCTAGGGAATCTCCCAATGAATCTCAACCTGGCACCCGCCTTACCAACACTTAATTGTATATGATCATTCCACTTCAAATCGTTCCGTACGCATATTACCAGATACCTACAAAAGTAACTGCAACCAGTGTTTGTTCCGCTATCATATAATCATGCAATAAAGGATCCTTCTTTCTATGTATTCGTAAAACATTACTTTTGTCTATGTTAAGGGTCAATTGCCACTCCCTGCACCAAGTGCCTATCCGCTGCAGATCTCCCTGCATTTCGCTGCAATTTTCTAATGCTGCAATTTCTCTGTGTACTACAGCATCATCCGCGAAAAGCCGCATGGAACTTCCGACACTATCTACTAGGTCGTTTATATATACTGAGAAAAGCAATGGTTCCATAACACTCCCCTGTGGCACGCCAGAGGTTAATTTAACGTCTGTAGACGTCTCTCCATTGACTTTTGTGCCACTAAACAATTGACTCTCATAGGCATGTGAAGTATATACTGCAGTCTTTTTGCAAAGAGCTAACAACTTACAAAAGATTCACGGTTATTTCTTTTCGCACGGTGGAAGACCACACACGACGATTGCTCCTGTGACAGCATTACGGAGAATTTTTCAAAATAAGAACTATCATTGATAAATGCAGGCCGCGTTCATCAGAAGAAGAGCATTTCTGGATCAACTTCTCTATCACGCACAGTCTGAAATAGCCATTTCCGGTACGAGCTTCTAGAAACTGTGTCTGGATACATCAGTCGACGCATTACCGTTGCTTTGTTTCACTTTTGTGCTTCTGTAAGCAGACGGTATTGGGACGCCAGTCAGAACTTCTAAGTGCTGCAGTGATTTTCCGGGAATGCACCTAGCTCGTCTTGTTTGGTTCAGACCGATGATCCACCTGTCGAAGTCCCAGTAACAGGTCGAGGCACAGGCGGAGATCTGAGTCTGCCTACGGAAGTACTGATACCAGCACAACGTCAAACACTGCGCTTACGCCTTACGCAAAAGCGTGTGGTTCTAGAAGTGGATATAGCACAGTGGATCACTTGCAGATCGTGAAGGATGCCATACAACTAAACTGTAAGATAAACCTGTAATGAAAGTCCTTAAGAAACAAGGTACCGATCTGTGATACTACATTGAATGATACAGATCAGTTCTACATCTTCTGTTACAGTCCAAGATAAAGGAAATTCAGAATTTAAAGAGAAGTCGGGTAAGGGGATTTCATTTTACTGACAATATTCTCAGTAGCGTTGCCCTAAATGTACCTCAGGTACAAAACAGACAGTAGTCTGTGTTCACATGATAGACGACAGCTAACGTCAGAATCGCCACCATTCCGAAAATAGCTTCAGATAACTCGACGATAGGAAGGGAACAGCACATTTGTGTCCGTTGGGCTCCAAGTTTACGTTCCAAGTCGCTGCGGCTGCCTCTGTTCCGACATGACTATCTTCTTTACAAGGTCGCGCCTGTAGCTAACGACCTTTCCGTCCCCGCTGCGTAGCACGTAGACCTACCATTGAAATAATCTTTTCTCCGCAAACATCCGTCATGTTCGGTCCACTTTCATTACTTTCATTTTCTTTTCTAAAAATCGACAGCTTATTGCAGAAAATTCTTTGACTAATGTCGTCTTCTCTTAAGCAGTGGAGGATAGAGATTCCTGCAAATTGTTATTATCATAGCTCTTTAACTGCAGCTACAGTATTCTACGAGATCGACTTCAATTCCAGTATCGTAAATAATAGAAAAATACATCAAGTGGTGTGGATAAACTGATTGTGAATCTTAGGTGCAGACTGAACACGTTTCCGAGAACAGACTGCTAAGATAAACATTTCACAATCTACATCTACATATATACTCCGCTAGCCACCAAGCGGTGTGTGGCGGAGGCCACAATTCGCGCCAAAGTCACATTTCCCCCCGTCTGTTCCAATCGCGGATCGCGCGAGGGAAAAACGACTGTCTGAACGCCTCAGTACGAGCTCTAATTTCCCTTATCTTTGAATGGTGACCATTGCTCGATTTGAAAGTTGGTGGTAATAATATATGCTGTACATCCTCGGCGAAGATCGGATTTCGGAATTTAGTGAGCAGCTCCTTCCGCTTAGCGCGCCGTCTATCTGCAAGTGTGTCCCACTTCAAACTTCCTAAGAGATTTGTAACGCTCTCGCGATGGCTAAATGTACCAGTCACGAATATTGCCGCTCTTCTTTGAACCTTCTCAATCTCTTGAATCAGGCCCAACTGGTTAGGGCCCCATACGGACGAACAATACTCTAAGAGTGGGCGAACTAACGTATTGAAAGAAATTTCCTTTGTTGAAGGACTGCATCGCTTCAGGATTCTACCAATACACCGCAATCTAGAGTTCGCCTTACCCGTTACTTGTGTAATCTGATCATTCCATTTGAGACAATTTCGAATAGTCACCCCCAGATACTTGACGGATGTTACCGCTTCCAAAGACTGGGCATTTATTTTGTACTCCTACATTAATGGAGATTTTAGCCTTGTTGTACGCAGTAGGTTGCACTTACTAGTATTGAGAGATAACTGCCAATCATTACACCATGCATTTATTTTCTGCACATCCTCATTGATTTGTTCACAACTTTCGTGTAATACTACTTTCCTGCAGACTACAGCATCATAGGCAAACAGTCTAAAGTAGAACTAAGGTCAGCCGATACTGTATAAAAGCTCCTTACTCACGTGCTTCGCCAGTCATTTCACATTGCCCAGAGCTGGTTTTGTGAGTACGAGAATGAGTTACCCTATCTTTCCTGGCTATTAGTCACCATATCTCAATATTATTGAGCCTTTGTGGACTTCTTTGGAGAAAAGGGCGTATGATCGCTCTCTATCTGACTGGATTTGGCACTATTTTGCAGAAGGGATGGTATAAGATTCTCATGAAATCCATGAAGGACCTGCATTTATCTTTTTCGAGACGACTGGAAGCTGTTGTGAATGCCTAAAGGTTTAGTACACCGTATTAGGCACGGTAATGTGTTGCGTTTTTGTTGTTTCGATATATTTGTCCACCTTCTGTGATTAGGGTTTTCGAAACTCCATCGTCGATTGTTCTGCTAGTGCAATAATCGTATTTCGCGTGTACATCACACATCTGATTGTAATACAGCGTCACCTGATGTGTGACAGTGCAGAAAAGTATAAAGCACCTGCACCGCAATAGCAACCGTAAATGTTGCCGAAGTAAGGCCTTAAAAGTAAAAATAGTTTGTTGCGACCAGAAACATGGCACTGTGTGCTTGCGTGACGTCGATAACTTACCATAACTCATAGGTGTTTGAATATTTCTCGGATTTTTGCTGATATAGTTCTCAGCGTAGAAGATATATTCCTTTAATGTCCTCACGTTAGATAACAAAACTGATTCGGTAGTAGGTTTCGTACGCCAGATTTTTCATAGCTTGTTGTACAGACATCCAGGGTGCCAATGAAAAACTGCTTCATCAGTGACATAAATTCGAAACTAAGGAGCTTTAGCAAATCTGATAGCGAGTTGGTTTGAGTGTAGTACTATGTCGTGTAGGAAATGAGAGCGTTTCGCGAAAATCCATAATAGTTCAAATAACAATATTGATGGTTCAAATTTGTTAACTATATGAATGAATGTTAACAAAACAGCAGGAAGTAAACCGGTTGTCTTTTAATGTATTGTCTGTAGTATGATTATTGTAGACGTAGAATAGTTTATTTGGACAGTTAAAAGAAATGATTGGACCTAAAACTTCACCTGACTTATGTAAGGTACGAAGAACTAAAATAAATAAATAAATAAAATAAAAAATAATTGACCACTGTTCTAATGTCTTCATTTGGGACATCTCGGTTATCAACAAATAAGTTTTTGCCGACGTAAATATCTTTGACACGAATGATCATGTTTCAAAAAAGGAAAACTAGGTTTCTTTCGAATCAGTTGGGAAAAACATTGTGTATGTACCGTCATATAGTCTAGGATTCACTTGAAAATGCAAAGCATTACACGCTAATATTATTGACATTGTATCTGTTAGTCCACTTCTCAGAATCTGACAGCGTCGCTAGACGACGTGTTGATCCCTCAGTGCTCTCTGCTGCCTGGACCGCTCAGACATAACGGGACTCTTCAGTGGGAAGCCTGCGACGCGACGACCGTACCTTAACGACCCCCAGACCAGGGGTCGTTGGCCCAGGGGGAAATCCAGAATGGGGAAGCGCTGTTTGCCTGCACCTTCTAGAATTAGCAGAATCCCTAAAGGTTTTCCGGCCTCAGACATGGTTAGCTACCTGGAACGATGGGACTCCTTTTGTGGCCTTCGTGACGGCCAGAATGGGTCCTAGAACACCGGTCAGCCTAAAACCCACTCACGCTCTTGACAGATGCTATCTAAGAACATTCCAGGTGGATTCGGTGTTTGTAGGCCTTAGCAGAGTGCCGATCCGACCCCTATTAAAAATATATTTGCAGTACAATTAAGAAATTCTTGACGGTACTTTGTTCAGCGTAAAAAGTCAACTACCGAGTGAGGTAATTTCGTATGTATTCCAAAGACCTGTAAGACTGTTGTTATTGTTGACGTAAGTGATATTATCGGGATCAGACATTTCACATATGACTCAGTTGCCTACACTACGTGATCAAAAGTATCCGAACATCCCCAAAATACATACGCTTTTCATATTAGGTGCAATTTTCTGCCACCTACTGCCAAGTCCTCCGTTCCGATGCGATAGTGAAGTGAAAACGTGAAGGGACACGTAAAGCAAAAAGCGTTGACTGGCAGAGACCGCCGACAGTTGAAGAGGGTCATAATGTGTAATAGGCAGACATTTATCCAGAGCTTCATACAGGAATTCCAAACTGCATCATAATCCACTGCAAGTACTATGACATTTACGTGGGAGGTGAGAAAACTTGGATTTCTTGGTCGAGAGGCTGATCACAAGCCACACATCAAGCCGGTAAATACCAAACGACGCCGGCCGGTGTGGCCGTGCGGTTAAAGGCGCTTCAGTCTGGAACCGCGTGACCGCTACGGTCGCAGGTTCGAATCCTGCCTCGGGCATGGATGTGTGTGATGTCCTTAGGTTAGTTAGGTTTAATTAGTTCTAAGTTCTAGGCGACTGATGACCTCAGAAGTTAAGTCGCATAGTGCTCAGAGCCATTTGAACCATTTGAACCAAACGACGCCTCGCTTGGTGTAAGGAGCTTAAAGATTGGACGATTCAGAAGTGGAAAAACGTTGTGTGGAGTGACGAATCACGGTACACAATGTGACGATTCGATGGCAGGGTGTGAGTATGGCGAATGCCCGGTGAACGTCATTTGCTAGCCTGTGTAGTACCAACAATAAAATTCGGACGCAGTGGTGTTGTGGTGTGGTCGTGTTTTTTCTGTAGGGGGCTTGCACCCCTTGTTGTTTTGCGTGGCACTATCACAGCACAAGCCGGCACTGATGTTTTAAGCACCTTCTTGCTTCCCAGTGTGGAAGAGGAATTCGGGGATGTCGATTGCATATTTCAACACGATCGAGCACCTGTTCATAATGCACGGGCTGTTGCGAAGTGGTTACACGACAACATCCCTGTAATGGGCTGGCCTACACCAGAGTTCTGACCTGAATCCTATAGAACACGTTTGAGGGTGTTTTAGAACTTCGACTTTGTGCCAGGCCTCACCGACCGACATCGACACTCTCCTCAGTGCAGCACTCCGTGAATAAGGGGCTGCCATTCTCCATGAAACCTTCCAGCACCCGACTGAACGTATGCCTGTGAGAGTGGAAGCTGTCATCAAGGATAAGGGTGGGCCAACACCATATTGAATTCCAGCATTACCTATGGAGGGCGCCACGAACTTGTAAGTCATTTTCAGCCAGGTGTCCGCATACTTGTGATCATATAGTGTATAAGGAAGAATTAACCTACAAAAAAGTTGTATTATTCAGTCAAATATTAACAAAATAGCCAAATATTGCAAACATTGCCAGTAAGTTCGAAATTTAGAGAATTATGAAGTTGTGCGTTACACGAAACGTAAAAATGTGATAGACCATTATCAAGTTAAAGCAGCGGTTAGATACATAAACGTGTAGGTATATGAAGTGGGAGACACATCGGTTCTTTTCTAAATGAAAGAAAGCAGAGGTATCTGTTTTTATTAAGCCTCTAAAGAACTATAATTTTCGTAGAATACTGATTGCTCATGGAACACTTGTGCGGCTTTTGCTGATTTTCAAGTGTGTGATTTTCATGAATTTCTGGGAGAATAAAATACAGTGCAGCAAGAGCAGGCGTTTTTTAATTACAAAGCAAATACTACGTTGTATCTTTTATTTTGAATAATTCTTCGATGGGTTCGATGAAACCATCGTCCTTGGTAAGCCCATTGATTTTTTTTATCACTGTACGGTAACTCACAGCATCATCAGCACATGTCAGATCGACTGAAATTACCTCTGTAATATTAAGTGTTTTAAACGCATCCTCTGTATATAAGGTTAAATTAAAAATTGTGATGAACAATTCTATCCTTGTGAATCTTCAGGTTTTGGCGGCGCGAAGACTGTTCCATTAAGTTTTGCGTGTGCAGCCGCAAGAGTTCTCCTTCTTCTTTTAAGATTTCGGATGTATAACATTCGGCCATCTTCAGAGTGAGCCGCAAGACTGCCGTTCCAGTGCTCGCTTCGTCCCTTTATACTCGTGTACCGCGCAACTGCGCATGCGGCCACAGATGTAAAACCGCCAGAGGAGGAGGAGGAGATTAGTGTTTAACGTCCCGTCGACAATGAGGTCATTAGAGACGGAGCGCAAGCTCGGATGAGGGAAGGATGGGGAAGGAAGTCGGCCGTGCCCTTTCAAAGGAACCATCCCGGCATTTGCCTGAAGCGATTTAGGGAAATCACGGAAAACCTAAATCAGGATGGCCGGAGACGGGGTTGAACCGTCGTCCTCCCGAATGCGAGTCCAGTGTGCTAACCACTGCGCCACCTCGCTCGGTGCAAAAGCGCCAGAGACTGGTCGGCGGCAGAGAAGTGCACAATGCGCAAGTTACATCTATGACTCCGCAGTCGATCTGTGTTGGCATGTCGATATATCATTGTGAGCTACACTGTGACGACGTCTTTGTGAGTTTATTACACCAAGTGCCGGATTCCATGGCATATCAAGGTTGAAACCACTATCTCTATTAATTAAACTCGTCGTCAAGCGAATCTCAGTTGCCTCCTTCACTATCGAGTCCTAAAAAGATGATTTAATTGCCAAAATTTCGACGTTGTGATGCAACATACTGTGACCAGTGTCAATACAAATACAGTGCTCTGCCACCGCCGACTTGTTATGTTGTAAAAGTTGTGTGTTCCTCCGGTGTTCTGTACATCTTTCTTGGACAGTACGAGTTGCTTGTCCAATGTAAGAAAGGCCACATTCACATGGAATTTTGTAAACTCCAGATTTTCGGAGTAGTAAATCATCTTTGACGGAACCCACGAGTGCAGCTGTCTTGGGTGGAGGACGAAAAATCACTTTCACTTTGTGTCTGCTGAGAATCCGTCCTCCATCCGTACTCATATGGACTTATGGACAGCTCTGCAGGATTCATGGTATCCATTCCCTCCAGCACTACTTCAGACATTAGTCGAGTCCATGCCACATCGTGTTGTGGCACTTCTGCGTGCTCGCGAGGGTCCTACACTACACCATATTAGGCAGGTTCAAATGGCTCTGAACACTATGGGACTTAACATCTGAGGTCATCAGTCCCATAGACTTAGAATTACTTAAGCCTAACTAACCTAAGGACATCACACACATCCATGCCCGAGGCAGGATTCGAACCTGCGACCGTAGCAGCAGCGCTGTTCCGGACTGAAGCGCCTAGAACCGCTCGGCCACAACGGCCGGCGTATTAGGCAGGTGTACTAGTTTCTTTGGCTCTGTAGTGTAGTTAGACCAATGTCAAATATTCGTATATTTTTACGCATCTTAACAGACTTTTGTGATACTTAAATCGAGAACGTCGGGGGTGCACATTGTCAGCAAAGCTGCAACTGTAAGCGAAAACTGCGCCTTGTTTGAAAGAATAATGAAGAGTACTTGAAATTAATCTGGTGTGACCCTGATCGAAACTCTTACCAGAAGCCAGCTTTGCTTTGCTATAATTGCGATGATAGCGGAAACCACTTGTGATCTGTCCCAGTTCCCACACTGAGTTGCTGTGAAACAGAAATATTATTATTTGAATTGGGCAGAGGTCGTAACGTCTTTTCTTTAACAACTTCTGATCAAGGAGACCACAGGCCGCTTTTCTACTGTGAGATTATAATCAGATTTTGCTGATCTGTGAGTTATCAATATTTGTATGATAGTGGGATCATAAATGTTGCGCAGACAATACCGGAAGTGAGATTCATGCTCTCTTTTTACAACAATAAATACTAATTGGGAACAGTAGTAAAATAACTTATGAGTCTTTATTTTATTTGGATTTTAAAATGTTGCCATAGCTAGACGAGCGACGTAGGTCATTATTCACTTACGAGTAAAGTACACACTCAGCAGAAAACCTGTGCTATATCTAATGGCAATAGACAAATAAATATTATTCATCTCGGTTTCAACGAGAAAATGAAACGTTTAAAATAAACAACTTTTATCTCATTTCAAAAAGATAATGTAAGTATTTTACTTAAACCATAGTACTGAAGCTGTTCTGTAAGCACTGAGCAGCAAGCATGAATATTTTAAGTCATTCACTACTGCTTGCAACCTTTTAAAGTATCGAAAGTAATCAACATTTACAAATTTACATATATTATAGTCGGTGTAAGAAGATCCCTGACAGTTGCAGAGGACTGGGGCGACTACTTGTGCACCATCATCATCCAACCACGTAATGAGATTTTGTAAGCATCTCTATGGCAACGCCCCGGTTGCCGGAGCTACTATACGGAAGGCCATTGTTCCTGTATTGCAGCTGAAAGATGACAACAGCGCTGCCAGTTGTTAGAAATCATATTATATCGACTTGACTATAAATGCACTGACTTCGGCAGTTTTACGTGCGGTTTCGTAAGTGAGTTGATAATCTTAAGTAAGATGAAATAACATCCATGGAGCCTTTTCTGGGGTCAGTTCTAGTGTACGACTTCACCCGTCGGATTTGTACAATAACGTCATATCTAAGGCAAAGACGCTACGAGAGGCAACCTTTGAAACATGGAGATAATAAAGGAGGGGGGGGCGGGGGGCAAACGGTCTCACGCTGTCGTTGTTTTGAAGCCATAGTGATCAGGGCCTACAGCCAACTTAAATAGCCCTAAATATTAGCAGACTACTATTTACGTTTGCTTCCTGTTCATTATTTCTGTAGTGTGTAAGCAACAACTGTTTTAAATACTAAAAATTACAGTGCTTACATGAATAACGTAGTATCAGGAAGACAATTTTGAAGTTTTTTTTTGTTTTTGAATGCATCTTTGCGCTAGCAATACGACACATGTGGCGTCGTTAAGGTAAGTTGGTTTTTGGTGATAAATTTCGAATGATCAAGAAGACGAGGAAATGAGGAGGAAAGCATATTTTCGTAATTCACTTGATTTTGCTGGTGATATATTTGTATCGATAGAAAATGAAGCTGGAACTCTGAAACCAATGTTTGTTTGCTTTCTGATACTGCCTCTTTTTCGTTAGATTTTCGACTTTCAACTCATATGCACAACACTTCTAATGTTCATGTATGCAAAAGACTTCCCTTCGTATCTTTGCTGGATCATAAACGCGTGCAATGAGGAAAGAAGCAAGGCATGGTTTCGTACCTTGTGTTTGTCAACAAAGTGAAAGATTCAAAATGGCTCAGATGGCTCTGACCGCTATGGGACTTAACATCTGAGGTCATCAGTCCCCTAGAACTTAGAACTACTTAAACCTAAGTAACCTAAGGACATCACACACATCCATGCCCGAAGCAGGATTCGAAACTGCGACCGTAGTAGTCGCACGGTTCCGGGCTGAAGCGCCTCGAACCGCTCGGCCACGTCGGCCGGCAAAGTGAAAGATTGCTGAAATGTTAAAGAAACAAAACTACATAGAGATATACCTTTGTGCAGAATATTCTCGTTTTATTAGATTATCAGTGCATTTGATTTTCCGTAGTTTAAGCATCATTTCACTTTGAAATCTTACGTATAAGGCGTTGTTCAATGTGTGACCAATAATAACAATTTACAGAGTAAAAAAAAAGATGGAGTTTGTTAAACAAAAAAATGGCTCTGAGCACTATGGGACTCAACTGCTGAGATCATTAGTCCCCTAGAACTTAGAACTAGTTAAACCTAACTAACCTAAGGACATCACAAACATCCATGCCCGAGGCAGGATTCGAACCTGCGACCGTAGCGGTCTTGCGGTTCCAGACTGCAGCGCCTTTAACCGCACGGCCACTTCGGCCGGCGTTTGTTAAACAAGTTCCAGCATTGTGCAATACTATAAAGGTGATTAAGAGAATAGTTTCAAACGCCTAGACCCGTAAAATGGATATTTTGCTTTAACATGTATATGAGCCATTTTTTTTAGTAACATATACGCTTACCTTTCCAACAATAGCTAAACTGTATTTGTTTCTTTTTCGGGAATATTTCTCGCCAAAACATATTGCAGGAATAACAAAACATATAACAATTGGAATGTAGTCTACTTTGATCATTTGCTTTATTTTACATTTGAATTTCATTTTGAGGTTTTCTAAGTACATACTCTGATCAGCCAGAATATTATGAGCGCCGACCTACGATCGATATAAACCCGTCCAGGCGATAGAAGCATTAACTGGCGAGAAATGACTGCTAGTCAGACACAAGCACCGTACATTTATTATGAGTGAGCGTGCTGTCCGTGTGTAGAATGGGGAAGACGCGCGACCTATATGAGTTTGTTCGAAGGCGGAGTGTGATGACCCGGAGGCTCGGCAAGAGGTTTTCGAATACTGCACGACTTGGGTGTTCGAGGAGTGCTGTGGTGAGTGTCCTCAACACGTGGCGAAACCAACGTGAAGAAGCCATGTCGAGACGTCGTGGGGTAGGACGGTCACCCCTCATTACCGATGTCGGAAGTTGTAAGCTGGGCAGACTGCTAAAACATGACAAGCAGAGAACTGTTGGGGAACTAATAGCAGGCTTTAATTCTGGGCAGATTAAAACTATGTGTCAACACACAGTGCACCAAACACTCCCAATGATGGGGCTCCGCAGCTGGTGACCCATGCATTTGACATTTTTTAACATAACAACATCGGCAACTACGAATGAAATGGGCACGTGACCATTGGCACTGGACGTAGGCGCAGTGGCAGTGCATTGACTGGTCTGATGAATCCAGATAACTTCTTCATCTTGCCGGTGGAAGGGCGATAAATAAATGTAAATGTCGTGTGATTAGGGCCTCCCGTCGGGTACACCGTTCGCCGGGTGCAAGTCTCGATTTGACGCCACTTCAGCGGCTTGCCCGTCGATGGGGATGAAATGATGATGATAAGGACAACACAACACCCAGTCCTTGAGCGAAGAATATCTCCGACCCAGCCGGGAATCGAACCCGGGCCCTGCGGATTAACATTCTGTCGTGCTGACCACTCAGCTACCGGGGGCGGACGGGAGGGCGCTAATCAGTCACCTTCCAGGGGACAGGTCCTTGACACTTGTACTACGGGACGGAGAAAAGCTGGCGGCGGCTCCGTTATGCTGTGGGGAACATTCACGTGGGCATCCATGAGTCCGGTTGAGCTGGTGAAAGGTACTGTGATGGCCAAGGAGTATCGTATACCGTTGCAGAGCACATGCAGTTCTTCATGATGATCTTGTTTCCCGAGGGCAGTGGCATTTTTCAACAAGATAATGCGCCATGTCACAAGGGATGTGACTGAACGCTCCATCAAAGCTCATTGCCCCCTTCCCCGAATTTATGGTAATTAGGTGACTTGTGTGTGAAGATGTGGTGCAACTCTCTCCAGCGATCTACCAAGGTGTCATTGCTTCCATGCCTAGACGCAATGCCGCTATTATCCGTGTCATAGGTTGACACACCGGCTATTATCTAGGTTGTCATAATGTTCTGGCTGATCAGTATCAGTACATGCCGTACTTTGTCAAATACCAATAGTTAACTACTTCGTTTTTTGCTCCATATACCATTTGCTCGATTTAATCATAATGATATGGAACTCTTCCTTTATATGAACATCAGTTCTTTTTGTAAGTATGCCTTAATGCTGATCATTTTCTAGTTTTTTTTTGTTTTTCAATTAAAGACAGAAACATGTTAGCCAGTAATTCCTGCGCATCCACATTTACACATTACAATACCAGATAGCCTTCTGCGGAATATTAGAAGTTGTCAAAGAGAATCATTTTCAGTTTAGTTTTAAATTTTAATCTGCTGTCAGGCATTTTATTTCACTGTGTAAGGGATCAAATCTATTGGTTGCAGCATTGTGAACGCCTGTTGGCGCTACAGACAACCTTAATGTGACGTAAAAAAATGATTTTTTTCTTCTGACATTGTAATTGCGTACTTCACTGTTCCTGTTGAAGTGCAGTGGGTTATTTACAACAAACTTCATGAGGGGATTAACTATACGGTGAAGCTGATAGATTTCTAAACACCCGCCGAGCAGCAGGCACGCACGACGAGAAGAGTTCACTTAAATTTTCTTTCAAAGCCTTCTTCAGAACGGAACCAGAGCAAACATACACACAAAACTCTCGCACACATGGGCGCTTCCGCGTTTTTCAGCCAGAATTGTTTTAAAGAGGGAGGAAATGTGGACAATGTATCGGTGTGAGAAATTTAGGCCATCAGTGCGGCCACGTAGCCGTGTGTTGTGCGGGGACGAGAGCGTCGTTATAGGGTGGCTCGCATTTAGGAGCGAGTGCGGTTTGGAAGGCACTGAAAAACACAGGAAAGAATAAAAGTAACCCGCGCAGCCACAATTCATGTATGCAAAAGAAAATATTGCTTGCACGGTCCCACTTACGATTGAAATGTGACTCCTTCTCAGTTTTAGATTACGATCGGATCGATTAGTGCATCCGTGGACGACGCAAGTTGGCATTTTTGATGAAACAACTACGTCTCTACACAATCAATGCACCAGACGCTATTTAGAATGCGACCACAAAAGTGAACAGATATCCCGAAAGGTCGAAGCTGAGCATGGGCACGTCAGAGTGACATCGCTGGAGAGTATCACCGCAGGGAGCCATGGAGGTACAATGCGTTGAACCTAATGTTTTGGGCTACGTATGACGGCTTCAAGTCTGTAGTGACAAATCCCTTCTCTTTTTACCTCCATGCTTTAAAAGCAACTGATCATATTCGTCAAAAAAAAAAAAAAAACCACGAATGTAGCATACGATAAAATTATAATCACAGGTCACGCGACAAGTTACTCAGCAACGAATTATAGCGAAAAGAATTGAAGGTAATGAAAATAAATAAGAACACAAAAAGAGAAATATACATGCCTGAAATAAATTATTATTGTAATTTGTGCGAGAAAGAAAAGCACATAGAATCTTTAAATCTATCACGACATAGCGTCGTAATATTATAAAATAGCGGTAATTAAGAGTAATAATTATTGAATTTAAAGGAACTACCATGAGAAAGTGGGAGTCTTTGGGTGCGGAGAAACTAAAATGAAACACAACGACGGAGAATGAAATAAATAATAACATAAATGAAACATAACGAAAAGAGTGGCATGAAATCTCGAAAAACCAACACAGAAATTCTAAAAGAACAACCAGTACACAACTAACGACAGTTAACAAAAAATAACAAATATTGGAATCAGCAACTAGAGTTAAGCTGTATAGGTCAGTTCAAGTTACCGATTCCAGCCATTTCATGGTTCATTATTTACATAATTTTTCCAGCAGGTTTGTGCACTGAAATTAAAAGGCTTTCAGCATTTGTAACTACTGCGATAAAGGAATAAATACTGGAACCGATAACTATAATTGACCTATGTAACTATCGGTTCCAACCATTCCACGATTCGTTATTTATACCGTATTTGCAGTATGTGTGTTCACTATAGTGTTGTAGAATTTCTACATTTGGTATTACTCTCTTCACCACTACGAAAAAGAAAAAAAAGAAACTTGGAATCGGTACATACTATACTTCTTACTTTTTCGCAGTAGTTCAGAGATCAATAACAACTCTAGAAATCCTACGCAGACAGAGTTTCACATATGTTCAAAATTATGAACCATCAAATTGTTGGAATCGGTAACTATAATTGTGCTCCTTTATAGGTCAATTGTACTTACCGATTCCAATGACTCCCTGGTTCATTATTTAGATAGTTTTACCGGCAGATGTGTACAGTGTAATTTAATGCGATTTCTGCACTTGTAATTTCTCTATAAACTACAGCGAAAAAGTGACTAATAATGGAATCTGTAAGTAGGATTAACATATAGGACAATTCTAGTTATCAATTCCAGTATTTGTTACTTTTTGTGAATTTTCGATACTGGCTTTTTTTAGCATTTCTGTGCGGTTTTTCTACATATCATGGTACTGCTTCATATACGTTGTTTATTTATTTCATTTTCCATTGTTTTGTTACATTTTATTTTCTCCCCGCCCAAAACCCCCTCTTTCCCGCTGTAGTCCAGTTGGATTCAACAATTATTATCATAAATTAACGCTGTGTTGTATTATTATCAGTTCATCACTCACTATACTGTAGAGGAATTTAAAGGTTTTTTGCGCTTTTTTTACTCTCATAAATTACTACAGTTATTTATTTCACACACACACACATATTCATACATTTATCTTTTGTTTTGTTATTATTTATTCTCGTTATCTTCAGTTTGTTTCGACATAATTCGTCACTAAATAAATAATCGCGTGAATTGTGAATGTAATTTTATCGTATGCTAAGTTCGGTTGTTTAAGAATGTCATCCGCTACTTTCAGAGATTGCCTCTATGTAGCGTCCTTGCCTCGGGTATGACGTC
Organism: Schistocerca serialis cubense; assembly: GCF_023864345.2. NCBI lineage: Eukaryota > Metazoa > Arthropoda > Insecta > Orthoptera > Acrididae > Schistocerca > Schistocerca serialis. The sequence goes on from NC_064638.1 coordinate 852,276,183, forward strand.
ATTGCTCAAAGCTGACGAGTGGCACTGGACACTAGAATTTATACCGTTTCTGCCACGGTGCTCTCGACGTCTATTGCAGTTTTTTCAATAGCGAAGAGCAAAAAATATATTTACTTGAACTTACAGTAAACCAAAAAAGAATTATATTAAAAGCTATAGTTGTGAAATTTTTCCAACTAACGTAATTGTGCGAACAACTTCAGGACATAACTATTAAAACTGATACTAATTACGGTTCTGAGCGTTCAATATGCCCATAAAACGAAAGGGTCCAAAACTATTATAAGAAAGAAATAGATAACAGACGTTGATCTTGTACATTCGTGAGTTCACCTACGATGTAAATGAATTAATTTCAGTCAACGATGACCATTTTCGCTGGCTGTACTATTTTGTTTTAATATACAAATTATTTTAATTTTTTCATATGCCTGACTTGTCACCAGATTCACAAGTTGCGACAATTTCGCCGTAAGATACTCCAGCATCCACGGAATTATTTTACTTATTATAAACCCAGACATTGACCGTTATTAATTTCAGTCGACCATGACTGTCTTTACACATCTAAACACAGTTTTTATTTTTATTTTTTTTATTTACAAAGCCTTTTGACCATCTTCGACCTCTACATTATTTTTTTTAAATTTACAAAATCTTTTGACTTTGACATACGTCTTACATTACACTAGATTCACTACTTGCGACATAGTCACAACAAGGTAGTCCAGCGGTCCATTTAATCGATAAACATTTGTCGTCTGTGACCGGATTTAAGTTAATAAACGAGTAAAATATATCTCCTGGATCACTGGAATACCTCACTGTGACTATGTTACAACTTGGAAATATTTTATATTACTTACAACAGTGTTCAACGAAGTCTTCGCTAAGACATTGTCTGACAAAAATATTTAATTTTCTCTGTCTGGTGTCCATAGCACCAGCATCTTATCTCTGGAAACTAGTGCTCAGAGAAACAGATGAACGATAAGTCATTTATACTGATGGATATGTGAGTGTTGTGCAATCGCAACCGCACAGGATAAAAATAAAGGAGACGAAACTCACACAATTCGGAAGGAAATATGTTTGGAGTTGATGAGGGTTCGGTAGAAATAGTTAAAGCCGGAGAAAAATTAGTACAAAATGAACTTCCATATTCGCAAACGCAACTAAGAACTATATCGACAACCATAAACGATGTTTATAATGTTCAATAGTTACTATAGTCCATTGATCCTTCATTCATCAGATCATTGATGAAAACATATGTTGTGGTGCAAAGCGTGTACTAATTCTGTAGCTTATTTCTCCGTTCCCAGCACCCGTAATAATGTTATTTAATGCAGCATTTTAACATCAGTTTAATGAAAAAGGAAAAACACCCTTAGATTAACATAGTAGGTAATTGCAGCTTTAGAGTTAAACATTTTTTTGAAAAGTCTTTTCTTCAATATTTAACAGTTGCAAGCCGCGACGTAGTGAAAACGCTTATATAAATGTGCGTTTGGAATTTATTTGTTTCTTTAGCTTGCAATCGCACTTCTATGTTGTCGCAAAGGACGAGTGCAGATTAAGTGCAACAGTAGACTAAACAAATTTTTTCTCTTTGTTTTGTTCCTTTTCGATCGATATGGTCGGGAATATGTAATTTCTTGTATATTTGTTTTTGTATCATTTATTTACAAACGCAATCACAATTTTATGAAAACTACTTTATTTACTACAAAGCTTGGTAATGCAATGAGTCTTTATTGCAACGAAACATGTCTTTCCTTCTTTAAAAGTATCGTCAGTGTTCACTAGAACAATTATGACATAGGTTGCAGTTTGATTAATAAAGACCATATGTGTTCTCCCATCATACGAAGTCACTGGGATCGGGGAAAACATTCATCGAATAACAAGACGAAATAATTGAGAAATGTCACTAACTGCATTTGAGAAAAACTATCAAACCAGGCATTTCCGGAAAAAGGACATTGTGTCCAAGGAGAAACATGACCGATGTTTTCTAAACATACTTTTTTCCTTTAAGAGGAAATTACTGTAACACGTTTTTAATAGTGACTAGTTGCAACCAAAAATTCTCTATCTTCAGAAACGACAAATCTGAAGCTAGAGTTATAGTTTCTGAAGACGGCCAATGTTCGGTCGAAACAAGTCACGATTAGAAGTGTTTTTGAAGATGGCGAATGACGGCTGGAAGTTGTCACGACTTAAATCATCGTACACTAATTTGCTCTAGAATTTCAAGTCAGTCACATTACATATATCGCATTTCCAACCAAATTCGGCAAAAACGAGAATCATCCTTTCTCAACACTAGTGACAGGTTGTACAATACGATAACAACTGCTCCTCCCAATGAACTTCAGTGCTTTACCAGGACCAAAAATAATCTTAAAAAACCGCTGTTAATTGTTACAGAATACATTAGTAATTTCCCTAAATGCTATGCACGACATTTCAAAGTGAAACTGAGGTGGACTGTTCTTGACCAACTCCTGTAACGTGCCCTCAAATAAACTTGACGTTTTCATAGATATTTTATCTTTGGTTGTACGAAGCATCTGAATGAGATATAATTTGAGTGCCTTTTAAACATTATCCTTGTATCAGGTATACAGTTGGAGGTGTTAATACTCTTCCCATTCAAAGGCGCTGGTGCGCAAAATTTGAAGCAGGCAACCCGTCGCACAGTGCTGCGCCACGGGTGTCTCCGCTCTCCAGACAGGGGAATAGGAACAGTTTCACCTAAGTACGCGGGATCCAGCGTCAGCATGAGAGAGAAAACAAGTGAGCCTTGGAACCCCTCACTTTCATAGAGCTCAATTTGTTCTGCGTCTTTCCGTATAAGTTCAAAACGTATTGTCGAACATTTTGATACGCAAACAGAATTTATAGTTTTGTGTTTCAGTACGTGAATCTGGGACACCAGCCGATTAGTACTTCAAGCATAGTGCGAGATATCTAGTAAGCAAGCCGTTTTTACCACTATACACAAAGAAAATTAACAGTAAATTTCTGTTCCTAGTATGTAGAAATTGTTGAAAGCTTAACATACTTTTGTACACTGCTGAATTCATTTCTGTTAATATTAAAGAGAAAGGAAAGAATAGAAGCGTCTTAGAACACACCTCAAAGGATTCTGAGATATGGTAACTGTTGTCAGTTTGCATCGAAATTTACAGGTCATAATTTGTGAAGCATTCTAGTCCTAAAGCTACAAGTTCTAAGAGTGACCGTGTCATATTGGCTCTTCCATAACAGTAAGCTAAACATTATTATACATTTTGTTTAACAAACACAAGCTACATGAGTGTAATTTAATCGTATAAGACGATGGGCACTTACCTGATTCAGTCATAAGCTACTAAACGTGGTCGTTGTTTGCATGTATGTTAACATACGACGACGGGAGAGCATTCGCGAAATTTATGACAAGAGAAGCTATAGTTAATAGTATATAAAAAGAAGAGCATCTTCAAACACACAAATCTGAAAACTCCGTTCTTAAATCAGGCGGTTCCTATGTACCGGAGATAATTTCAGCAACGGAACAGATATCGCAAACTTTAGGAAATGGTAAAAAGAAATTGTATGAATTATCGTGGAACAAAAACGTGTAGACGATCAGTTCACACTATGAAGGAAGCAAGAGAAAAAAACGCACGTATTCATAGTGTTACTGCAAGATTCAAGAGAAAATTTACACTGTCACGTTAAGAATAAAATTCGATGGATTCATCAAATAAGTAGACACTGGCTGCGAAGACGAGAGAGAAGCATGCCATTAACATTATTTGTTTTGATATTGTGTTATAAAATGTCGTTACCTATCGCTACAAGAAAATTAACTGTTATCCAGTGTCATCACCTATCGTTACAGGAAAATTAACTGTCACAATACAGGAGTTGGGCAAAAGAATGAAAATGCTTGCTGAGTCTTGTCTGACGCTTTCGCCGTCGTATTTGTCCACGAAAGGCACATGTGCAATGTCCTCAATACATTGCAAGCGTCAGTCTTGATCGGAACTGTGTTCTATGTATTTGTGAGTTCATTCGGTCGGAGCTCAGTGAATTCTAACTAGGGAAAATTGTGCTCGTAAGGCGGATGCTTCTGCGACCAAGGTGTATGGTCAAGAGGTACCGTATAGGAGATTCATACCGCGTACAGGGAAAACGGAAAAACATCATCTGCTATGTTACAACCTGAGCGACAGTCTGTGCCGAGCGATCGTGTCAGACGGTCATTGAAGGTGATTGTGACGAAAAATAAGAGGACGGCAGCTGCAAAAGCCCCTGCAGAACTGTGTGTGGCACTTGAGAGGCCTGGAGAATCAAAACAACGCGAAGGGAGCTCATTTAGCTGGGAATGGCAGGGAGAGCTTGAATACCAAAACTACGCATCAGGGATGCTAATGTTCGAGCAAGGAAAACTTGGCACCGATGACATAAAACCTGGACTATAGAGTAATGGAAGAAAGTCATTTGGTCGGGCGAATCATATTTTACGCTGTTTACAATTTCTGATCTCATGTCCAAAGATTGGAATATATCGAGGGTTCTGTAACGATGTGGGCAGCTATAGAGTGTTATTCCACGGGAGCCACGGTTACCCTGCAAGGGCGCATTACTGCCTTGGATTATGTGGATATGTTGGCTGATCAAATCCATCCCGCGGTACAGTGCTTGTTCCCCAATAGCGCTGTTGTGTTCCAAGGGGACAGGGTTCCTGTTCACACGGCTCGCATCGTCCTGAACTAGTTTTGTGAGCGCGAGGATCAAGTGTCGCAATGCCCTCTGACCACCAGTCAACAGATCTCAAAATTATTCAGCGTTTGAGGTCTACTTTGAAGAGAAGGGTGCGTGGCCACTGTTCATCTCCATCATCGTTACCTGAAGTTACCACTATTTTGCAGGAATAATGGTACAAGATTTCCTTGAAAACCATACGAGACCTGTATTTATCTATTCCGAGACGATTGGAAGCTATTTTGAATGCCAAAGGGGTTTCCTACACCGTATTAGGCATGGTAATGTGTTGCGATTTTGGTGTCCCCCTGTGTTTCGTACTTACGTTGTGCAACACAGCACTTCTCAAAGTCTGTGATGAACATTTGTCGCCTAACCTCGGTATTGAAAATACGAATACGTTCCCGAAGATAAAGGGTCGACTTCTTCAAACGCGTCGTGCTTAATTGAAATGCATTGGAACATGTAAGAAGTGTGAAATGTTCGTCTTCAAGCCTATCTGAACATACTAAAAATGGAAGTCAACAGACAAACGAAACACAACGTGTTGTATAGAATATGGCGATTGCCGACTTCGGGAGAAGTAAGTGGATGGAACCATTACACTGTCACCAACATATAACTCGCGTCCGAATTATGAGAATAAGGTAAGAGACTTTAGGGTCCGTACAGAGGCATACTGACAGTTAGTTTTTCCTCGCTCAATACGCGAATGGAATAGTAAAGGAAATCGACAATACTGGTTCCTCCACCAAGCACTGTATTGTGGCTTGTAGAGTAGTGGGTGTGTGTATGGGGTGGCTTAGGTGGAAATAGGGCCTGGGAAAAAAGTTGTGCCCGCAGCTGGGATGGTGGAGAAAGCGTGTCCCCTTGGCTAGGTCAAGACTGCGTTGCCGAACTTAAACGGAAAACGGCGTAACGCAGATGAGTGTTTTGAAAGCTACGAAAAAGAAAAGACTAGATTGCCGGCGTTAAAGCCAGTAGTTGAGGCAGCACGTGTTATTTATTTATTTATTTATTTCGCCCAACGAGACAATGCATTTTCAGACACTCTCTTACATCTAACAAAACATTCTTATTGAGGCAACATTATAATATTATTTATTTTTCCAGTTTTGATAATTCAATAATAACGATAATAATAATAACGACAGCAATAATTATAATATATGGTAATGAATTAACGGAATTTAAGAAATGTCGTCCTTCATTAACACAGCGTAAAGTTATTTTCTCACTGCATTGTTACTGAATGTGTGTAACATAAATGTACGGTTGCAGCACAGAAGATATTAATGTGGAGAGGGCGTTGAGTGGTCAGAGGAAGAACGGGAGATAGTAGGATAGAATTAGCAGATGAGATGGAAGGGAGAAGGCTGAAACAGATGAGAAAAGCGTGCATAGTTTATAATTCTACAGAGATTCTAGTTCACTATTTGACACAAGAGAAACGGCTGGAATATGCCAAGAGGGAAGCTACACGGCTGATAACAGGTAAAGCTTTAATCTGCTCTCGAATGCAGAGTCATTTAGGATAAGACGCAGATCACAGGCGAGTTTATTTCAGTGTCCTATGGGTGAAATGGAGAAAAGAATTGAGAAAGATTCAAGATGTAGCTAAGACGCTAGATGGAACCGAGCTGATGTTGCAGTTATGGAATGATTATAGATATTTCGTATGTGAAGAGAGATACGGAGGACGCCACTGACCAAGAGGCGGATGAAGAAAACACAGCTTGTAAAAATTTTGCAATGCCAGTCGCATCCACCCAAAGCCAGCATAGGAAGAAATGTGATCACTGTGTGACGATAATGATGACATAGCAAAAGCAGTTAGTTTTATTTGTTATTTAGTTTTTAATAGTCGCAGGTTTAAATCAAGAACTACTCTTGTTTTCCGTCTGTCGGTCGTTGTTTTCGTTGCCTCAAACTATCTGGTTCAAATGGTTCAAATGGCTCTGAGCACTATGGGACTTAACTTCTGAGGTCATCAGTCCCATAGAACCTAGAACTACTTAAACCTAACCAACCTAAGGATATCACACACATTCATACCCGAGGCAGGATTCGAACCTGCGACCGTAGCAGTCGCGCGGTTCCGGACTGAAGGGTCTAGAACCACTCGGCCACCGCGGCAGGCAACTATCTGGTTTGGGGCCATGTCGTTCATATGGAGATATGTTAAAGAATACAAATAAATGGCAATTGGTTTCTAATTCTGTGTTTACAGTTTTGAAGAATTAAAAAGAGTAATATCTTTTTATGCTGTTTAACATATCGAAAGGTGGGCTACACTGCAAGAAGCAGGTCAGTTTGAGATAATAAAAACAACCGTCGACAGATGAAAAAAAAGTATAATTTGGAAATACGGATAGCGAATAACTCCCTGCCGATAAGTACAGGGTGGTGCAAATTATGTATTAGAAAATTTTTGTCTGCTACGACGTAGAAAGTTGTGATGTATTCTTTTTATGATATTTATGCCATAGCAAACATCATGAAAGTTAATTGCAGAAAGTTTTCAGAGTGGTTTCCTTCTGCAGCAATGAGTGTGTAGTCTTCAGTGATTATTTTCTAAAGAACATCATTTTAGACTGCACAAACCTCTCTGGAAATGTCAGTACGGAGATCCTGATGTGTTGCAGGACCATCTTTGAGGACTCTGCCCTTCAGGTAACCTCATAACAAGTAATCACACGGGTTGAGGTCGTGATTACATGGGCGCCATTCCTCACCATGTCCAAGGTGACGATCCGATGCCTGAATGTCGCTTGACGCAAATGGAAGACGTCTGCAGTACGGTGTGGACATGACCCATCCTGCGGGAACCGGTAGTTTCAGAGAATTCGGTGGGATTGTGCAGCCGCTATGAATTCATGTTGCAGGACTCGTCTATATTTGTCTTCTGTGGGAAGTTCCTTCACTGATTGCTCAATATACACATTTAAATGCATCGGGGAGAGGCTCTAACCCTGTCTCACTGCCTTCCCAACCACTGCTTCCCTTTCATGGCCCCCGACTCTTATAACTGCCATTTGGTTTCTGTACAAATTGTAAATAGCTTTTCGCTCCCTGTATTTCACCCCTGCCATTAGCCTTACGAATGCCCTCAACGGTCTAACGCCATACTACGAAGCCAACTGCCTACGCCCGAACGCAGCAAAAACATTATCCTGCCTATTCCATCTTCGAAACCGAGACGCCAAACATATCCTAAACATCACGTGGAACAACCAACGGATCGCGTTCAGCAGCACTTCTTGTTATTTAGGCGTCACCCTTGATCGCACACTTACTTACAGACATCATGTAGACAAGGTCAGGGGCAAACTATCAACAAGAAACAACCTCCTGAGTAAGTTCACCTCCACAAAATGGGGTGCCGACCCACATACTTTACGCACGTCGGCACTTGCACTCTGCTACTCGGTTGCTGAATACGCTGCCCCAGTTTGGGAAAGATCAGCGCATGCGAATCGAGTGGATCCTCTGCTGAACGATGCCTGTCGCGTAATCACGGGATGCCTAAGACCCACCCCGGTTAGCCGACTTTATTTGCTTAGTGGCATAGCTCCAGCCAACGTCAAACGAGCTATAGCAAGCGAAGCAGAGCGCCTCAAGCAGCTGCACGACCAGCACGATCCTCTCTTCGGACAAAACCCTCCACACACACGTCTAAAATCAAGAAGGATTTTCCTCACCTCAGTTGAACCGCTCGAAACCTCAAAACAAAAGGCCAGATAGTCAAAATGGCAAGCAACACTGCCTACGGGAGACCAGGCACCTCTAATCTCACCCAACGAACAATTGGCCTCTGGAAATGAACTAAAATGGCCATTATGGAGAACCCTCAACCGCCTACGAACTGGGGTGGGCAGATGCAACGTAAACATGTGTAAATGAGGATACCGAGACGGGACGGACACGTGCCAGTGCGGACAGACGCAAACAATGGATCACCTCCTGGAATGCAGCAACATGGGGGAAGTGAGCAGGAAAGAAGATCTGGCAAACGCTACGGCAGTGGCAGTTAAATGCGCTGAATCTTGGCGGGACGTGATATGATATATATATACTATGTTTGTCTTTATATTGTAATGTGACTCCCCATTTTGGGTTTGTTTTATTTATACATATGTGTATTGTATTTGTATTTGTGTGTATATGTAGTATGTGGGTTGTCTATGGCTTGGACACGATTAAATAAATAAACCCCTGCCACCTACAGAATTTGAAAGAGAGTATTCCAGTCAACATTGTCAAAAGTTTATGCTGTGCTATAAAATTACATATAAAATAGTGGTGCATAAAAAGAAGAGTAAATAAACATAAATATGATGCGAGTGAGAGTTGAATGGTGCGAGAGACGAAGTGAGGTGGTCCGGCGGGAGGCGGAACGTGAAAGGCGCGTACGAGGGGGATGTCGCCGTGGGTGGCGGCGCGTCGCACGCACCGAGCCGGCGCGGCTCCCTAGGCGCTGGGCCCGAGGACCCGGGGAGGCGGTGCCACCCCCACCCCGGGCGTCGCGGCCGGTGGTGGGGGGCAGGCCACTCCCACGGCGCGGCGGCGCGTTATAAAGGCGGGCGCGCGGCCGCGTCCCGTTGTCTGTCCTCCGCTGCCACGTCTAGACATGCTGCTGCTGCAGTCGTGGGCGCTGCGCTCGCTCAAGGCGCTCGACGGCGCGCCGCTGGTGTTCGTGTGCGTGGCGCTGCTGGCCGCGGCCCTGCTGCGCCGCCTGTCGCTGATGCGGCGCCTGCCGCCCGGGCCCTGGGGGCTGCCGCTCGTCGGCTACCTGCCCTTCCTGCAGCCCGACGCGCACCTCCACTTCGGCAAGCTGGCGCGCCGCTACGGCCCCATGTTCAGCACGCGCTGCGGCAACCAGCTGCTCGTCGTGCTCTCCGACCACCGCATCATCCGTGAGGCCTTCCGCCGCGAGGAGTTCACCGCCAGGCCGCACAACGAGTTCAGCAACATCCTCGGCGGATACGGTAAGTGTGGCCTCCGGCCCTCACAGTATCATCTCGTTACATACGCGTCACTTCGCTTGTAAATTAATTTTGTTTTTAAGCGCGCAGGCTATCACTAAATTTTCGCTCATCTGTATATATTTATTTATTTCGATCGATTTCGTGGCGTTTTGTGGCTTATTCAGAAACTTCAGCATAGTTACCGAAATAATGTAAGAAGAAGTCATAATTGAAAAGTGTCATATTACCGCCATGACCTGCTGGGAAAATTATTTATACTACGAGTTTGTCATCTGACCGTCATCAAGTTCATAAATGTATGTGATATGAATCAATTAACGCAGATTACAGTTTTAAGATGAATGTGTACAATCGATGGCACTGTTTTTATAGACTGACGACGTATTTCACATTTGCCAGCTTCTGAAGGCGATAATGTGACATTTTTCAAATATATAAGAGCTGTGGGGCACCAAGTTCTGAAAACATACGAAGTGATGAGATTTCGAAATCGACTGAAAGTAAAAAAAACAAGCAGAAAATTAGTTTGGTAATAGCCAGTACGATTCGAAACAAAGTAGCAATATTACGTTCTCTACATCTCCACTAACCTCGTTCGTGAAGTCGTTTCCTAACTTTAAGTGGTCAAAAGCGCATAGCGCGATGTTTTATTTGCTGCGCGATGACCTTCTGTATTTCCTAACGTTGCAATTTGTGCCCCTGAGCCCCTTCACAAAAAGTGCACCTTCAATATTTCTGTAGTTCAACTGGTTACTATACTACCGGCACCTTTGCCTCTTGTGCCAGTCTAGAATTTCTTAGAGTAAAAACTTAACGTTTTCTTACGCAGATGGATGGCAACGTAGTGTGAGACGCACAGGCACTGCTACCGCATTATTTACACCAAACTTTAATCGAGGTGGTGACTTCAAGTCCCACCTCGGACATGGCTGTCAGTTTTAAACGTACCGTGTGCGTCCCGTGTGTGCGTTAGAAGGTGATGAACTTCATATGAAATGTACGTGAAATTTAAGGAAGTCGGGTAAAGTGCAGTGCATGATGAGCGTATACCTGAAGGTGTCACGAACGAGCAGTGATTTTATTTCCTTATGGTCGAGTGGCTGAAGACTAATTTCAATGAAGAAATGATACGAAGTGCATTTTAAGACGAGTGGTCAGTAAGATTTACTCCACACTGACATTTTCGTTACTAAATACCTTCGTAGCATGCGCCAGTTTCTTGCGTTTAGTAAATTTTATTTATATGTGACAGCTGATGTGCGACATTTTCTGACTTTCAATATTCAGTATTAAGAATAAAATAACCCTTCTCTAGTATCTCGATTAATTTAAATAACAAAAGGAATTGATTCAAAGTGTCCTAGTGTTCGGTCTCGATCCATTAAAAATGAAATTGTTCTTCACCGCCACGCTAAGAAATAGCCACTCTCATGCGACACTGCTGTTGGTGTTTTGATTTCATTTTGTCACTGGAAAGAACGCGAAAATGTGGCGCCCGCAATCGGGAGGAGAGCGCGTGACGACAGAGGAGTGCTCACCAGCAGAGGTGGCAGGCAGGCAGGCAGGCAGATCCCGAATGTGTGTCGCTGCCTCCCCGCCTGTTCACCTTCCCGCCGTGAATCACTTGGCGATTAAATTTAGACCGGATTGTCGGTCAAGATCACGGGTGCATCGCCCGCTCCGATGCCCACGTGCCGCCTGCATTAACTGCCAGTGTTTCACTCGCTCGGCTAAAAAGTTGTACAGACCAATGTCGGCTAATACCAGCTGCCGGGTACCGTAAACAACAGTACCGTTTCTTCATTTGCTTCTTGTCTTACGTTTCGCCTTGGTTGTACTGACAGGCAGTGATAGGGAAAGTCTACATTCAATTCTTTTCCTTTTAATAATTTTATATTTGGTTTCGTGTTTTTGTACACTGTGTGTTGGTTTGTTCCTTGTCAAATATGTACTGGAAACATCACTACCCCTGTGATTGTTACCTTCTTATTACCACGATTTATAGCCTGTTGTATGCTTACTTCTCATTCAGCTGACATGTTTATTTATTTTTTTAAATTTTTTTTTACGTACGGGACTTTACGTACGTTTACGCATGTTAGTGCTGGAATAGAGTCTTTTTGCTGTGGATCATAGAGCGATTCTTTCGGATGTATAGGGGGTAACGTACGTGCGCGGCTAGAGCAGGCAGTCGGTAAGCGTGTCGTGTGAGCAGCTCTGTCTGTCGGCGGCGGTGGCGACCTTCGTCGTTCACACGCGCAGACAGCCCTGATGCAAGCGAGGCGCCGCAAACAGCCCGCGCGCTGCCCGCGCCGCGAGGTGAGGCGCGGCGCAGCGCAGCGCTGGACCGCTGCCACGGCGCTGCTGGCGCTTGTGAAACTTTGCGGAGACGGGGCAGTGCGCCTCTTCCGTCCGCACTCGGCCACTGGCCCCGCTGCTACTTGTTTGGCCCGCCGGGTGAATTCCTGTTCTTCGTACATATTGGTGATTTCTGTCCACACCATCGGAAATATAACTTGACAGATTTCTCTACGGTAGATGCAGCGTGACCAAAACAAAAGAGGCTCGACAAATACTTTATGCACCTTATGCTACGCAACCCTAGCCTGAGGGGATGATATAAGCTGGTTGCCTATCGTAGGGTGACTGAAATATTTCTCCGGCCTTTGGCCACCCTGTATTACACGACTCGCGTATTTTCATATGTCGAATGCCCTAATCTACGATACTATAAATGTTTCCAGATCTACTGGAGTGTAGTATATCTGAAACGCAGTCTTGACATTTTAAACCGATTTATATATTCTTCTAAGTAATCAATTGGTATTCGTAATAAGTGATCCACGTGATGACTAGAAAACACTTGTAAAGGTTACAGAATGTTGCAGTTGTGGTGTAAATAGAAAACTAACTATAGAAAACCAACAGTTAGTTTTGACTGACAATCTGGAAGGATACCGCGGGGAGAGAACTTGAAAATGCTTATGAACAAACAAAGACTTCCAGCAAAGAAAACAACGGCTGATTGCTTTTGTGAGAACGACTATCCCATTTTGAGAAAAGATAACCAAACTGAATTTGATGACGTCCTAAGAGTGGCCAGGGGGTGGCCTCCTTAGCTGAGAGATCATCGTATCTGACTGCCGTCCAGCGGTCCTGGGTTCGATTGCCAGCCGGGTCGGAGATTTTCTCCGCTCAGGGACTGACACGTAGGTTGCCCAATACGGGTCCGCTGAAAGGCCTTGCAACTTGGTAGCTGAACTTCCCCGGGGGGTTGGGGGGGGCGTGGGGGGGGGGGGGGGGAGGGGTGCGACACTATTGGTCATCAGTACCATCCGATCTTTCCATTCATTTTATTTCATTAGTTACATGGTGTCTTTCACAGTTGAAAAGAAATGTAGCTTTAGGTCAGTTGCGTTTACATTGATTGGTTCGTTTCTGTTCAGGCGTTGGGTTTTATTTACCGAAACACAAGAACGTGTAAGCAAATGGATATCATTTGTGTATTTCCTAGCCGTGCTGACTCGTTCTGGAGGATGGTCTACGCTGCAGATCCACGCAAACGTGTTCTAAGTAAATACGTATCCACGAGCTGCTACCTGTTTTGTTGACATTTCTGGTCAAAATCAGTTTGTCCGCGGGGTGGCAGCTCGCTCTGTGTGCGGCCAGCTGCAGGCGCGAACTGCCGGACGGAGCTGGAGGCTGGAGGCCTTGGCGAACGCCGGTCCACCGCCTCCAAACACAAAACACGTTTACATTTCCAAGGACGGCTTAAAAATAGCTCCTACAGGAATTCGCGGGTTCACGCACGCTCTGTTTACCGGTGATTTATTCGGCCATCCACTACGCGGAAAGCGGGGCTTTGTTCTCTCTCTCTTTATCTTTTGCATCCTCCGAGATTCTAGCGTTGAACAGTGTTACGAAGATCGATAGAGAAACAAAAAAGTAACGATGGTAACGGAGCACGATTTAAGGAGTCAGGAGGAGAACAGCGAAACTACTCCGCAGCCAATGTTGAGCCTCTGTTATCTATGCCGAGTCTGACCTCATTAGGAAATTAAATTTATCTTTGTTATTTGCACTTTGACAGCCATGTGGTGGACGAACATGCGTCCCTGAAATTTTTACATCGTGGTTTGTCACAATTTATTCCTTCGTTCCAAGATTTTTAGCTGCCGATATTGCGATTATTTTTTCTGCGCTATCGGCGCCATCCTCAGTTCGGCTCGCGCCTTGTGGCCTGTAATTTACTTTCTTGCGTCAGAAACGAAAGGCGGAGTTACGGCAGTGTCTGTTGCGGCACCCGAGTAATTTTCCACGGGTCTGAAAGCAACGTCTGGACACGGTGCAGTCGCATAGGTAGTGGACCCGGAGTCGAGGGGAGCTAGGTTCCTATCCTCTCAGCACTGAAGTTTTCCGTGGCCTCATTGTATCAGTACAGCGGAATGCTACGACTTTCTTCGTTGCTCACTTCCAGGGCGAGGTCGCTCTTGGTCTCCTGTGACATCGGCGTCGGCGAGACTAAAACTCTTACCTTCCATTCGCACAGGTCGAGCTGGTTTGCAGTTTGAGGCTACGTGGGCTCTTCAAGAAGCCTAGCGCTGACTTACTTCAGAAACCCCCCGTTGCCGGCGCACACGTGTGCAGCGCCTACGTGCTGCTGCGGGCGCTCCGCCGCCGGGCGCGCACCCTTTTCTGAGAACCGTAACTCGGTCGCAATGCCGCTCTCGCCCCGCCTCGGTTTCTCTGCAGAAACTTAATCACCGGTTGTACGCTAAGCGAGACTCGCAACAAAAAATATTCCGCCCAGCGCAATGTGTATCTCAATGCACCAAAGGCGGCGGCATAAATGTAGGAGAAACGTGTATTTATACGGGCAGCCGGAAACTGGGGCAGTTTCCATCACCTGAGAAGCCTACGTAACATGGAACTCTTATATAAAAGGTGAAAAGAGAAGGGTCGAGAAGAATTGCACCACACGGATGCGCCTCAGACATTTCAACTGCCTCTGTCGTAAATACCCCCGAAATAAACGCCCAATTGGGATACATAACTCCCCTACCCCTTTTTATCTACATATATAGTGCTCCAACAGACTTAAAAATCAGAATGAGATTTTTACTCCGCAGCGGAGTGTGCGCTGATATGAAACTTCTTGGCAGATTAAAGCTGTGTGCCGGACCGAGACTCGAACTCGGGACCTTTGCCTTTCGCGGGCAAGTGCTCTACCAACTAAGCTACCCAAGCACGACTCACGCCCCGTCCTCACAGCTTTACTTGTGCCAGGTCGGAGACGAGGTACTGGCGGAAGTAAAGCTGTGAGTACTGGGCGTGAGTCGTGCTTGGGTAGCTTAGTTGTTACAGCACTTGCCCGCGAAAGGCAAAGGTCCTGAGTTCGAGTCTCGGTCCGGCACACAGTTTTAATCTGCCAGGAAGTCAGATTTAAAAATACTCAACCAGACAGCTGAATAGTGCATCCAAAAAGCACTCGAACAGCTCATCTATTCAAAATGGCTCTGAGCACTATGGGACTTAACTTCTGAGGTCATCAGTCCCCTAGAACTACTTAAACCTAACTAACCTAAGGACATCACACACACCAATGCCCGAGGCAGGATTCGAACCTGCGACCTTAGTGGTCACGCGGTTCCAGACTGTAGCACCTAGAACCGCTCGGCCTCCCCGGCCGGGACCCCTGTCTCTTTTAGTTGACCACCCTGTTTGCTGCATTAACTTTCGGGGAAGGAATGAAAGATTCTGAAAAATGGAACAGACTATTGCACATATCGGGTTGCAGCGTTTCCTTTGCAGCGGTGCATTTCTGGAAGTATCGGCCACTTCTCGCTGAGAATCGGTACAATTGAATTTCGGAAGCACCAGCGGGACGAGGTGACGTGTCCCTGAAAAGTGGGTCTGCGTCCGACCATTCTGTTTTAGAATTAGGTGGGTGTCGTTAATCATTTAAGATGAAGGCCGGGATTGTTCCTTCATCGAAACCACGACTGATTACTTCATTATTGGCCAGTCGGACCTGGTGCTCGATCGTAAACAGTTCGTTGTTGACGAAGCGGCAGTCTCTGATCCACGTCACTTCCCCTCTACCTCCCTGTTCCCCGTTGCTTCCTTCTTCCGTCGCTTTGCTGTTTCAATAGCGTACGATGCGCTGTTGTATCAGTCAATAAATACTTGTAATTTCTGAGAATACGGTGCGTTCAAGACTTTGCTGTAGCACAGCTTTATCTACAAAACGATCAGAAACTTCTGTTACAACATGTAATTGCTTGTAGATAAAATATCTCATTTCAGAGAAGTTAGCATACAACTGAATTCCAGCGAGTGGAGGTACCTCTACTGATCCAGATCTTAGAGGGGAGAAAAGTCAAGGGGAGTTAATACTGCAACCAGAAAAGTTAAATAATTACAGTTTAAGAATGAACTTGCATATTCTGATTATGGTTCTGCATCAGCTGAAGAATATTTCAGATGAAATGAAAATTTGTGTTGGACCTAGACTCGAATTCGGATTTCCAGCTTGTCGCGAGCGCGTAATCGGTGTTCGAGTCACGGTTAGGCACACATTTTCATTTGTTCGTAAATATTCTTCAGCTGACGCGGAACCATAATCGCAATATGCGAGTTCATTCTTAACTGGCTTCGGTTGTTGATCGACAACCCAATGTTATTACTACTATTATTGAATCTCATGGCGGCAACAGCAATGCCCCAGTGGTAACACCGGTTCCCGTCACATCAACGAAGTTATGCGCTGTCGGACTTGGCTAACACTTGGATGAGTGACCGTCCAGATCTTTCGAGCGCTGCAGGCAAACGGGGTGCTCTCAGAGCTTGTAAGGCCAATTGAGGAGCTACTTGACTGAGAAGTACCGGTTCCGGACACGAAAAATGGGGTGTGCTGACCATATGATCCCCTCCACATCCACATGCTGTGACGCCTATCGTCTGAGGGAGACACGGCGGTCGGTCGGTACTGACGGAAAGAGCTCTCATTCCAGCACAAGCAACAGTAGCTACTCAGTATCCAGTACGAGCCCTACAAATTTGTAACATCTGTTTCGAATCATTGTGCACTCGTATTGCCATTTAGGAAGCCAGCCGATTCTGAGATGTGCGTTTCCACCCTGCAGGTATCATCAACACGGACGGCAAACTGTGGAAGGACCAGCGGCGCTTCCTGCACGAGCGGCTTCGCCAATTCGGCATGAAGTACATCGGAGCCGGCAAGGAGCACATGGAGAGTCGCATCATGGTAAGGCCGCGCCGCGCTGCGCATTGCTACACTCCCCGCTATCGCTACTGACCGAGAGTCCTTTTTTCGGGGACGTATTTAGCCGCCGGACACGCCTCCACCAGTCACGTGTTACCGAATGCTCGCCCCGCACCGTCTCGTGCGATAACCTATCTCGCATGACGTCCGTTTCAGCTCTGCCGTAACTCGTAGCTCACGCGGTCTGTTGTTTTGTGACATATCTCGGGCGGGGAACTACGCTTAACACGCGAACTTCTTAGGCCTGAAGTGTCGTCATTTGCGGGATGCTTTTTAATATCTGCACCGATGAGGAAAATAGTAGGCAGTGCCACAATGTTTCTATTTAAGGGGGTTAGTGGGATTACTTTTTAAAAATATTTTGTCTTATCTGTCTGGGAAAGGTATACCGGCTTCCACTTCGTTGTGAAAAGTTATATTAGGAGGTTCTTGAATAGTGAGGAGGAGGAGGAGGTTAGTGTTTAACGTCCCGTCGACAACGAGGTCATTAGAGACGGAGCGCAAGCTCGGGTTAGGGAATGACGGGGAAGGAAATTGGCCGTGCCCTTTCAAAGGAACCATCCCGGCATTTGCCTGAAACGATTTAGGGAAATCACGGAAAACCTAAATTAGGATTGCTGGGGACGGGATTGAACCGTCGTCCTCCCGAATGCGAGTCCAGTGTCTTGAATAGTGATGGGGAGGTTATCATTTGTACCAGTCTTTTGGAAGTTTCCGGTAAGTCCGAAGAAACCACAGTCCTGATATTTTTCCCTCACTCCGGTATAAATACGACATGTAAACACCATTCAACAAAGTAAGTACTTTTTGTAGCACGGACTTTAAGTTTAATGTCATAGCTATACTAGCGAGGAATAAAATCAGAATTTTATACAGTAACGCCAATTTATCGTCAGCTAGGAAGAAAATACACTTTTACTTACGTAGTGTTAACTCGTGTCATCTCAAACGATTATCATGTAACAAGTTGTTGGAGTCTTATAAATAATGTATGTGTGCAGACTGAGGCGAGGAATGAAAATTTTTTGCAAGGCAGAGATTCGAACCTCGGTATCTTGCTCACTAGGCAGATGCTCTGACCACTACGCCACCCTGGTACAGTGGCTTTGAGCGATAGCATGGACTACCCTCGTACACCTCTGTCCTCAGTCCAAATTCCCACTAGGGGGAATCCCAAGTGGGCTGAAGCGTGACTGGGGATTTGCATTGAGGAGGCAGGCGTGGGAGGGTAGCAGGTGCAGTTGTGCATAGCCGCAGGCAGGGGGATGCATTAGGAGATCCGGGTTCGAATCATGGCCTTGGTATCAATTTCCGTTCGTCGCTTCAGTCATATAAATAATGGATGTTTGACGTGTGAAGAGGACTCTGGGACCATATAATTTCATTTGTTTCTTCTATATAATCCTTTATTAGACAAGATCGCAAAAATTATTTATAATCAACTAAACTGCTAGCCATCTCGAGATCAAATAAGACAAACTTTGCTGTATGGTACATAAAGACTGCCACATCTCCTAATAAAATAGGTGCTTGTTCGGTAGGTAACTGGTTTCGTGTTAATACCCATTTTCGAACCAACCAACCCGAAACCGATCACTTACTGAATAAACACCTATTTTATTCACAGCTCTGTCTGTATTTTTGGGTCACAATTCAATAAGAGTTACTGTCCCTAACATCCAGAATGCTGGAAGCAAGCTTGTATTTCATCGATGCCACTGTGTCTCCTACAGACCTGATGATTAGACATTGCAATGTTTGTCTTATTTTATCTGAAGATGGTTAGCCGTTTTAGCTGAAACTAGCTACCAGTGATTATAAATAACTTTTGTGATCTTGACTATATTGTTATTAATAAGAATCCAGTAACTTGTAACACTGATAGTTCGCTTGCCTCCAATCACACTGTGTCGAGGAAACAGCAGTTTGTCATGTAGACAGGGTGACAGTTATAAAGATCTTTTCAAAGCTTTAGCTATTCACATTTGGTCATTTACTCTGCGCTGAAGCAGCACTTGGGTCGAAGCCTTATTGTGTTGTCGTTTCGCAGAAAGAGGTGGAGTCGGTGCTCCGGACGCTGTCCGACCTGAAGGGCGCGCCCACCGACCTCAACCCGGTGCTGGCCACATCGGTGTCGAACGTGATCTGCGAGCTCATCATGAGCGTGCGCTTCCAGCACGGCGACTCGCGCTTCCAGCGCTTCATGGACCTGGTCGAGGAGGGCTTCCGGCTGTTCGGCGAGATGGCGTGGATCAACTTCGTGCCGGCGCTCAAGTGGCTGCCGATGCCCGGCCTGTGGGCGGCCAAGCGCAAGCTGGACCTCAACCGGCGCGAGATGGCCAACTTCTTCCAGCAGACGGTCGACAGCCACCGCGAGACGTTCGACCGGTCCAACATCAGGGACCTGGTCGACACCTACCTGCTCGAGATAGAGCACGCCAAGGAGGAGGAGCGCGACAAGTTGCTCTTCGAAGGCAAGGATCATGGTGAGTTCACGTCCGGATTTTCTGCCTCCTCGCTTTGCGCAATACCATTAGATCAGATTCCGGAACTAGAGAGGCTACTCTTATGTAATAGCGTGTAATGCTGCAACAGGTACAAACGATCGAGTTTTGATTGGGAACAGGGCAATAGATTTAGAAAACGAAAAGATCACTTGGCACAGTAGTTCGTGTAAGTCATTTACCGGAGAGCCATTTCAACTGCCCCTGCGTATGTGGGCAGTTGTAGAAGATATAGTATACCCATATATCGTTTAGAGAAGCAACAACACTTATGAACGACTTTTACAGAACAGCTTTAATAGATAGGTGTCCCAGTTGGAGACTTTCGACAGAGTATGATTAGTTTGGTCCTGCTTCATCATCTTAGACCTCTGTAATTGGTCAGCAATCTCCCATGTCTGTATTGGAACTACACGCCAGAATATTTGTCATGATGTGTAGTTACGGCGCAGACCGACGAGTTGGTGACGCAACTACGTAGATCCGGAGACAATCCAGGGCTACTAAAACTATACATACTGTATAAAAAATTGTGCAACTGTAAAATAGACTATATATAAATACCAGTACAGTTACTGAGTTCCCTTGCAACGAATACGTTGGCTATAACTATTTTCACCTAACTAAACGCACATCAAGATGATTCCATCATGATGTTACAAACTTTCAGGGATGGCGGAGAAGGGTAAATGTAGATCTGAGGTCCCTGGTCCGGGAACGACTGAGTCGAAATTTGTAAGGGGAAATTGTTCTGATATTAGGAATACATGTACGGTGCAGTTGCCGCTAAGATTGTAGACTAGGAAAGCTTCAGAGGTGGTTGTCTGGACCAAAACAAGAAAATATGTCTAGTAAGTATGGGCTTTCAAATGTATACCTTAGGAGCTATGAGCACTTGTTGATCTTCGATACTGCTCTAAACGTATGCATTTTGAAGCCCGTATGTAGTAGACATTTTTTGCTTGTTTTGATACAGGCTACTACTTTGATGATCTTAACAACAGTACCATTACATGTATTCCACTATCAAGAGGTATCGGAACGATTTTGGCTTATAATTGTGGACTCGGTCGTTTACGGACCAGGGTCCGTCACCTCAAAGTGATACGCTGGCGCTTCTTCAACAAGCCTGAAATTTTGTAAGATAATATCGGATTCACGCTATATAATTAGTGAAAGGAAGGTTCTGCCTTCCAAATTCAAGTCTTGTTTACGTATGGCTGTAACTGCTTGGTAGTATTCTGCAAAGAGTTGGGATAGGCTACCAGTCGGCGTTATGGTTAACTGTAAATTAATCCCCGTGATAATGTAGATGGTAATTTGCTACAGTGAACATGTGGCAATGAAAAGATCTGCAGCTTAGTTTGTATTGTTTTAGAAGTGGTAGTGCTGTAAGATCATTCTGGAGTTGATTTCATGTAGTCTGCAACTTCAATCGTATGCCAAGTTTAGTGCTCAGTGTCGTCAGATGGTCTATATCTCTTATCAGCACTATTCAAATAATGTATGTGTCGAGTTGAGCATAAGCTGCTTGTTCGTACTGTGTTGTAATTTGGAACTAATACAGATAAACTGTGAAATAAAAGTTTCCAGTCTCGTTATCGGTCACATCTTGCTGATTCTAGAGCACGAGAATTTGTTGCAGATGATGGATTTGCTTCGTATGGCCTGTAACCAACACATAGGTTTCGTCTTTAATGCAGCATATAATGAACTGGAGGTAAAAGACTTCCTCTGACATGTCAGTGCGTTTATTATTGATTGGGCGTATCACTGACCATATTTTACTTACACAGATTAGGTGTCGTACAAAATGCGAAGTTATGTATGAGCGTTGCAAGTAACGATCTCGATGTTCCGTTACGCGTATTTCTAGGCATATATATTCCTTCAAAGGCTAGGGAATAAGTACAATACTTGGTATAGTATAATACCAATTGTAGCTGTTTGGCGACGCCTAGCTTGGAGGTGCGCGTGCGTGACTGAGGCGGCGTGCTTGTGTTCGCAGACCGCCAGATGCAGCAGATAATCGGCGACCTGTTCTCGGCGGGCATGGAGACAATCAAGACGACGCTGCAGTGGGCGGTGGTGTTCATGCTGCACCAGCCCGAGGTGGCGCGTGGCGTGCAGGAGGAGCTGGACCAGGTGGTGGGTCGGCGCCGCCTGCCGCGCCTCGAGGACCTGCCCTACCTCCCCTACACAGAGTCCACGCTGCTCGAGGTGCTGCGCCGCTCCAGCATCGTCCCGCTCGGCACCACGCACGCCGCCACAAGGTGAGCCGCAGGGCCCGCTCTGCACCTAGCTCGGTACTATCGGCTTTGGTCTCATCAGAGGAATCACTTGCCGTAGTTTACGATATCAGCTTCGAATTAGAAACGCTGTCCCCTCGAGTTAAGTAACCTGAGCCCCAGCGCCATCACGCCTACTTGAGATTCCGTCGTTTAGATTCAAACTCACGTAAGCTAAAGGCGACGGATTTGTTTAGTCACTGCAGGTGTTCGGCGTCGTTTGCTGGTCTGGTGTGTGTGACATAATGGTTCAAATGGCTCTGAGCACTACGGGACAACATCTGATGTCATCAGTCCCCTAGAACTTAGAAACACTTAAACCTAAGGACATCACACACATCCATGCCCGAGGCAGGCTTCGAACCTGCGACCGTAGCGGTCACGCGGCTCCATACTGAAGCGCCGAGAACCGCTCGGCCGTGTGACATAAGTTCCATAACGCGGAACAGTTTTTACAGATAAACTTCAGAATTAAATGAAAGGCATGGCTGCAGGCAGCAGCTGTAATGTACTCTTCGTATAGGAAAAGGAGGAAAAAAACAGACATATACGTTCCAATAGTAAAAGGTTTGCTGAAAACGCTTTAACCTAGGTTCCGCCGTCTTGAAAAATGTCTTCTTCAGAAGGATCAATAATTAGCACTGGTTACACGATGTTCCGGAGGGACGTTAAATATGTAGCCATAGGGCATAAATGGAGGCCTAGACTCATCTCCGAAATAAGAAAACAGTGCTGTCGGTCTTTAGAAAGTGAATGGATGTGAATTTGATCTTCATTTATGCCTTATAGTTACATATTTAACGTACTTACGCAACGTCATGCAACCACTGTTTATTATTTATCCTTATGAACAAGACTCGAAACCTACGTTAAGGGGTTTTCAATATACTTTGCACTTTGCCACAGATTCAGCTGTTTTTTCACCTTTTCCTACGCGAATTGTATGGAATGTTCTCTAAATACGTTTCTTTTCGTCTGTTTTCTAATGTCTTACAAAACCGAAAACGCTTTTATTTTCATCCATGATCACATTTATTTGCCGGCCGTTGTGGCCGAGCGGTTCTAGGCGCTACAGTCTGGAACTGCGCGACCGCTACGGTCGCAGGTTGGAATCCTGCCTCGGGCATGGATGTTTATGATGTTCTTAGGTTAGTTAGGTTTAAGTAGTTCTGTTCTAGGGGACTGATGACCTCAGATGTTAAGTCCCATAGTGCTCAGAGCCATTTTCAGCCACATTTATTTTATAGATAATCGGTTTTGAAATTTCAAAAAAATGGTCCAAATGGCTCTGAGCACTATGGGACTTAATATCTATGGTCATCAGTCCCCTAGAACTTAGAACTACTTAAATCTAAGTAACCTAAGGACATCACAGAACACCCAGTCATCACGAGGCAGAGAAAATCCCTGACCCCGCCGGGAATCAAACCCGGGCGCGGGAAGCGAGAACGCTACCGCACGACCACGAACTGCGGACTTGAAATTTCAGACAACACTCTTGTGCAGTACATTGACCTGAAGAAGACTGTTTAAAACGGCCGAAACGAGTCTATTAAAACAAAGATACAGCAACTATTGTCGTTTAATAATTTTGTCATAATGTGGGGCCACAGTCATAATATACTTCTTTAAAGTCAGTACCGCCATTAGACTGTTTTTTATTTGCAGTGTTACATTTACACGATCATGATAATGATAATGGCACTTTGAAGCCGAAATCACGATCGTGTAAATGTAACACTGCAAATAAGAAAAGCCTAATGGTGGTACTGACTTTAAAGAAACTATGGTCGTCTCCATAAGATGAAAGTGCCGTACATCATAAAAAATTTCTGCAAATTTATCATACCTTACCATTCCGGCTTTTTATGACAAAATTTGTCTGCAGCGAATCGTTTGCCTACTTTTCTTTGCGTCGTTAACAGTGATTGCACTTTTTTCTGTCGTAAATACTAGTTTTGTAGCAAATGACTTCAGTGGTCCTATTTGGTCAAAAGTACTCTACATCCACGGCCATGTTGCCAAGATGAATTCACTGCCAAATCACATTTCTCTGCTGCTGTGGCCGAACGGTTGTAGGCGCTTCAGTCCGGAACCGCGCTGCTGCTAAGCTCGCAGGTTCGAATCCTGGCTCGGGCATGGATGTGTGTAATGTTCTCTAGTTAGTTAGGTTTAAGTAGTTCTAAGTTCTAGGGGACTGATGACCTCAGATGTTAAGTCCCATAGTGCTTAGAGCCATTTGAACCAATCTGCTGCAGCTGAAGTCCCACCATACCAGTGTGGTTTTTGTCTCAGTAGCCTGACCCTGTTTTAACGCTGCCCCTCCTTCTTTCGCAGAGACGTGTACCTGAACGGCTTCATGATCCCCAAAGACGCTCACGTGGTGCCGTTGCTGCACGCCGTGCACATGGATCCCACGCTCTGGGAAGACCCCGAGAAGTTCGAGCCGACGCGCTTCCTCAATGCCGAGGGCAAAGTCACCAAGCCCGAGTTCTTCCTGCCGTTCGGAGTCGGTGAGTTGTCACTTCTCGCTGCACCAGCAGTGTATCGATCCATTTCGAACCGGGTGCTGCTAGCCGGCGTCCGCGTTTGGTGAGACTGTTGTGAGAGCGCGCGCTTGACGCGGTGTCCGCAGGGAGGCGCATGTGCCTGGGCGACGTGCTGGCGCGCATGGAGCTGTTCCTCTTCTTCTCGTCGCTGCTGCACGTCTTCGACCTGCGCTTGCCAGAGGGGCAGCCGCTGCCCAGCCTGAAGGGCAACACGGGCGCCACCGTCACGCCGGACTCCTACCAGGTCAGTAGCTCATCCCCCACTCTTGTTTTCCAGTTACGAGCCACGGTTCCTCATCGTAAATGTTAGGCTAACAACTCTGATGAGGATATGTTTTAAAAAATATATATATCTTTTTCATTCTGGTGAATGGTTCCTAACCCTGAGCCAACCTCTTCGTCTCAGAATAGGACTTCCAACCTACGTCCTCAATTGTCTATTGTATTTATTCCAATCTCTGTCTTCCTCTACAGTTCGCTCTGGTACCATGAGAGTTATTCTCACACGTCTTCTCATTATGTCGCATCTTGGCAGTGATTTAGGTATGTCCGGTATTCTGCGGAGACTCTCTTCATTCATTAACATTTCAGTCCACCTAATTTTCAGCATTCTTCTGTAGCATCACGTTTCAGATACTCCGATTCTGCTGTGTTCCAATTTTCTCAGAGTTCGTCATACACTACTATACAGCGAAGTGCTCCAGATGCACTTTCTCACTATTTCTTCCACAAACTGATGCCAGGAAACTTCTTTTGGCCAGGAATGCCCTTTTTTCTGTGCTGGTCTGCTTTTTATGTCATCCTTGCTTCGACCGTCACGAGTTATTTTACTTCGGACATAGCAGAATTCCTTAACTTCGTCCACTTCGTGATCACCAATTTAATGTAAAGTTACTCACTATTCTCATTTTTTTTCGTCTTTTATCGTTTTATTCCCTCTATTCGTTAGACCATTCCACTGAACGGATCCTGCAGTTCTTCTCCTGCAGTTCTTCTTCGCTGTGACTGAGGATATCAATGCCATCAACAAGTATTGTTGATATCCTTTCGCCCCGAATCTTAATCCTACTCTTGAACCTTTCTCTTATTTCCATTTGTTTCTTCGATGTACTGATTGAACAGCAGCAGCGAAAGATTGCATTCCTGTCTTACGCCCTTTTTAATCCGAGCCCTTTGTTCTTGGTTTTACGATATGTACATCAACCAATAATCTCCCGACACTACACAATATTCGTTCCAAGTACCAATAGTAAATTGTAGAACCTGTTATTTCTACACAGTTACACAAAGGAAGTGTTGAGGGTGGGGGGCGGTCTCGGCCTTGGGAAGAAATTGTCATCAGTAGTATGTTTAGATGAGGACTGTCGATTTGTAAGATTGGGTAAATACGTAAATGGCAGTAAGTTGCTATGAAAATGAAGGGAAAAGGAAGTGCTTCAGTTATTTCGATCTTTGTGAAATGTTCGGCCGCGTGATTAATAAGCTGCATTCGCTTCGTTAAAAGACGCCGCAGCATGTCAAGTCTTGACCAGTTCAGTTTTTTATAACTTTTAAAGTACTGAGATTTATTTCACGATCTCCCTATAATGAAGTTTTGTGTATTTTTGCCTGTTGCACGTTTACTCTTCTGCTTCGGTAGATAACAAGAAAAGAGAAAATTTGCGTATGGCGCTGTTGTTTTGGTAACTGGATACTGATGTAATTCTCCGCGATCAGACCCAAGATTTCTAGGCGATGTTGCTCACCGGTGCATCACTGTCTTTCAAAGATGTCAGTAGGTGTCACTTTTGAAACGGTATGTGGTTAGCAGTTCACTCTCCCGACAATTAATGTCTGCTTTCGCTTCCAAAACCAGTTCTTGTTCTTCGAGTAGTTCTTCAGTTATCCTTATCTCTTAACAGATATTCATAATGTGATATTATGACGATTTTTTACTGACTACGAATTTTTATAGCTCGAAAGTAATACGAGAATGAACACTATCCTGTTTGTCATCTGCAGGAATACGTTTTCGAGTGTGAACACCCATCCGGCCCTGTGCTGTCATTCCCGCATTCGGGTCATGGTCCTTGCGTGGTTTCTCTAACTCACCCAAGCCGGTTGTCCGGTGACGCTCTAGACTCAACGTTTCCAATATTCAGTGTTTGTCAGGAGAGAATTACGGAGCGTTCAATAGCAATCAAATATTTGTACCTAATAGAAACGGGCAACGCAATTAAAACAAACTGTATTAGAATTTAGGGGTGAGGAAATTTCAATTCCGCTTCCGAAAATCCTATTTTAAATTTTTCCTGTACATCATTTTAGGCCTTCATCATGACTAAGATTTTTTTTATCTTTTCCGTATTCAATATGGTATTGGTTTCAAGCAGAGGGGTACAAGGATAGGCCTAAAACAAGTTAACACCTTACCTACAGGTTATTTCTAGTCATCAGATGGCGAAAATAGAATAGGCCTTCATAGTCTTTTTTTCTTTTCTTTGTGCGGTCATCAGTCTGCTGTTTGCTGCGACCCATCACGACCTCCTCTGTGTCAACTTCTTCATGTCAATGTAGCACTTGCACCAAAGGTCTTGCATTATTTGTTGAGTATATGGCAACCTGTATCTTCCCCTACAGTTTTTACACTCATCAGTTTCCCCACTTCCATGGAAGTTACACCCTGATGTCTTAACAGGTGTCTTATAAACCTTTCCCCTCATTTTTGTCAGTATTTTCTGTATGATGCTTTTATCGCCTATTCTGCGGAAAGACTCCTTTTCAGTTTACCTAATTTGAAGAAACTTCAGTAGCACCATATCTCGAACACTTCGATTCCCTTCCTTTCTTTCTCACAGTCCATTTACGACTGCTGAATTCCCTGATATGTAAGTTAGAACCAATGGGTATACTTTAATTACCTTGATCTACCAGTACTGCAGTAAATATTGCAATATTACACTGAACATCGTGCGAGTACGTACCATTGCACAAATCGGCTGCAACTGTAAGTTGGTCTATACATTTGTACCTCATATGACTGTAGGAAATATATTCGCAGTTGTGTTTATGAACCACCATCGGCTGTGTATTGGAATGACGACGATGAAAATTTGTGCCGGGTCGGGATGAGAGGAGGCAGCGACTGTTAGAAATGAAAATTGTGTAGCAGCCACAAGTCGCATGTAACTTTTTCTCTATTTTTACATTTCTCACTCGACCGACACGAACATCTTCAGAATTATGTAACATACTGCCACACGTTACAAATATCGGACTGTATATATAAGTATACCGTTGTGGCGCCTCTACAAGTTTATTTCACTTTTAATATGTTTTAGCAACACCCAGCGTTCATAAACATGACATAACCATTATTAATTCCTTCTTATTCCTTAATTTCATTCTTTCATTTCACTCAATATTAACACGGATTTCCCACTTTTTGCGAGCTGTTGCCTTAACGGCTTCGGCTGTCCGTGCACGAATCATGGTCAGACCCAAACCTTCATAAAACGTCGTCCATGTGTCACAACTTGCACTCGCACGTTTCGTATATTCCCGTCGCCAAAGGATGTATTGATTGAGAGTCAAGGGCCTGGTATTGGAGAAGAAATCGAAATAGCAGTGCCTGTTCTACTAAGAAGTGCGATGTAACTTTCCTTCGGATATGCGTGCATTGCACTGTACGTCTTTAACAACACAGTCACTGCCATTTCTTTTCAGATGACAACCCCTAGAATTCTAGACTCAAGTTCGGAATTGTGTTCACTCTGTTTGATAATGAATGAACCAAAATGTGACTTAGTGGCCTTTCGCCTGCCTAAACTAACGGTCCTGTGCGTTGTGTTACAGGTGTGCCTTGTGGAGAGGCCCATGGAGGAGGCGCTGGACTTCCTCTCCGCCGAGGACAGCGCGTGAGGCGGCCGCAAGTTCCTAGCGCACGGCGCTGCTGCTGTTGCCACGATCCTGCCACGGCTGCTACTCGCAGCCTCCTCTGCTTCGAGAGCGTCCTCGCGTTGCGGCAGACGCTCTGGCTGTGCTGGTGTAGAACTGTGCCCGTGTGTGTTCTCTGTGTCACCGAGCAGCGGGACTCCACGCGCGACTGCTGCGCCGTTTTCGTAACTAGTCATCTCCGAGACACCCACTGCCGGGCCGCCGCGCCACGGCGGCTGCTGCTCCTGACTCGCGTCCACAGTGTGCACCCATTTCGCCACTCACTTGTCTGTGCGAACAGCTCTGAAGGAAACAGCCACTGATCTCTTTGCCCAGTGACCTCTCCTCTGCTTACGTTACCCGAATTCTGAGCGTTTGACAGCCGAGGGTGCAGTCAGTGATCCCGCGATCATTGCTCTTTGTCGCCCAGGCCTCAAAGACTTCATACCAGTTCAAAGTACAAATTTCGTCAAGTAGAGGGGATGTCATTGTATTAAGTCAATTCTAGTACAAGCTTAAGTGTTCAGAGGATGTTAAAAATCCTTAACAGTATTTCGTCTGTAGATGGTTACCAGCCCGAATTGTAACCCCCAACCGTTTTGTGTTAATGATTCTCCGTCTAATGTTGCCTTTCGTAAGTTATAGTTTTAATTCTGATCTCTACTTGTAATTTGTGTCTCACATCTGGAAGATATTCGCCAGGCACTGCTGTGGTATCCCTGCTTAATGGCTCTTCCGTTAAATGGACACATACAACCAATTCACACTTTTTCAAATCAAAGACCAATGTTGATCCATAACAATTGTAATGAAGTCTCGGTGCTTTTGTAACATAACACTGACTGTTCGCTTACACGTGTAACAGTACGATGACCATTTTGTCTTCCAAGAAGAGCAGAAATAACAATTCCAGACATTCTGAGGCAAACTACAGAACAAGTCATATTATTCAATATTTAATTTTGATACTGGAATTTAGATGTAAGTCGCAAGTACAAAGTGCTTTTAATTCTTAAGCAGTAACCATGTTATTGACATATCTGCGCTCCATATCACAGGCTGGAATTAAACTGTCCAGAGAGTTCCATTCACTACGTCATACACTTCACATCATTTCATTACAGTCAATACCATTTTCTCATATCTGTACTTATTTGTGTGTGACTTGTGGAAACCGTACCGCGCAGTATTTTACCGACTATGTCGATAGCCTTCAATGTTTGAATGTGTGCATGTGTGTATTTATGAGAGTTTATTGAGAACATACATGTCTACTGTACATAATACTACAAAATAGTGTAAGAGGCGTATGTTAACGTCTATAGAATATTTTTGTACGTGAAAGTGTAGCTCTTAGAGAGCATTTTCCTCTTTTTATAAGGAAAAGCAGAAAATAGTTTCATAAAGAAATAAAACAACATTTTATCTTTACTTGTGTCTTCGTACTTATTTCCAGTATTCCCATTCATTCCAACTCCTACAGTATTATTAAATTAGTATAACAATGGTCGTTAATCTTGAGTGAAATCAACGAGTGAAATTAAGGAATAAAAAGGAATTAATAATGGTTATGTCATGTGTCCGAACGCTGGGTGTTGCTAAAACATATTAAAAGTGAAATTAAACTTGTAGAGCCGCCACAACTGCATATTTATTATATATACAGTCCGACATTTGTAACGCGTGGCAGTATGTTGCATAATTCTGAAGATGTTCGTGTCGGTCGAGTGAGAAATGTAAAAATAAAGAAAAAGTTACGTGCGGCTTGTGGCTGCTACACAATTTTCATTTCTACCAGTCGCTGCCTCCTCTCATTTTATACGAAAAGTGTATCAAAAATTATGAATGCTATGTTTCTGAAGAAGGTTTATTGCGACAGCAAAGTTTTCATAGTAGGAATATCGTTCGCGATTAGATCGCAAGCCGAATAAAGCAAACATATATTACTTGTCAGACTGGATGTGGTACTGACGATAGCTGTCTTCTTTCGTAAGTGCAGAAACTAAATAGCAAACAATGGCGGTGAATTACACGAGGCGCTATTTTCCTCACTAACAGAAGGTACTTTATCAGCAAATTTTACGAATAAAATTTTCTTTTTTAACATAAGTCGTGTGACTCCGATAAAGATCACAAACTTTTCACTAATATCGACCAGCGTTAAAGAGCTGATTGACATATACATTATGGCATCATTTACATACGTTTGGCAATTTTCAAATACTGCACAATGTTGTGCTTATCATTTACAATAAGGAAAATTAATGTAGACTGATAAATGAGAAAATTGTGTCGACTTCACGGGAAAAGTAAGAATTTGGTAAAAAGTTCCCCCCAGAGTTTATCTTACCACAGAACCACTGAAGCAGGACCGAACATGCGACACTGTTTACACGGTCATCGGTCAAAGCTGATAGCTGTCTGACGGCAATTTTCAGGCAAGTTTCCATGTGTTTACGTCTGCGGTGTCTCGGCCACGTCGCCCTGGGTCGGAGTCTTAGAAGCGCTTACATCACGCCTAGGGACCTCTGCTCGTGTTTACAATCAATATAGATTAAGTAGCGTGAGATGTGGCGCTCTATCAAAGGAGGGAGACCGCCCTGTGCATTATCCTCTCACAAAATAAAAGGAAAGGAAAATTACATGAAACATCCAGGTCTCCTCATTCATCATGATATTTCACTCCGGGACAGTGTATGTAAACGTATCGTCGTCTTTACTCCGAGATCGCAGAAGTTGATTAACCTGCATTTGTGAAATTACAAAGACTTGGACCAACTACTAAAATTGGCAACAGAAACGATTCATTCCTTTAGTGAATACGATGTGGATATTGTGGCTCTGGCCATGGAATTAATGGCTAATAAGAAGAACTTTAAATAGAGATTTCTCTGCTGCTAGATGGCAGGAATATGTTCACTACTGTCTTTGCCATTCGAGCAATGACTAAGGCATTTTTTGTAAAAGTATTCCTCACACGCTGTCTGACAGTGCTTTAAGTTCTTGTATAACAGCGAGTACGAAATTAGGACGGGGATACACTCGTGTATGGAAATTCGCGCACGAGTACACTCGCGGCGCCACTGCTCTCGGCAAAGGGTGACGTAACAGTGTGCGAAGCATTAAGCCGTTGACACAGTTAGTTATGCGCGAGCGGAATTCAGCCTCGTTTTATTTACTTTGCCACAAACGGGGTCGATGTCTTCGGGCAGACTCTTGTGTGCCAACGACTTCCCCTTCAAGCGTCGTGCGCCCGCCGTGCCCCACTTGCCAAGTGCAAGGACCGGCCGCTGATTTAGGGGATACCTCGCTCCCTCAATGAATCTGGTACGGCCGAGAGTTGCACTTGACCCCAATGAGAGACCGTACAGCGCGTACGGGCCGGCGGTGGAGTACGCGATGGGCGGTACGGGTACGTGTGTTTTGTTTCGGCGGCGGCTCGCAGAATTCGGCGCCTGCGTGTCGCGCGGTGTGGCGCGGCGCGGCGCAGTGAAAGTTGCGATGCGGTCTCGCGAAGGCCGACGTCGCCGGTTTTGGCAAACCGCCGCCCGCTGGCCGGCCGCCAGCGCATTTACAACTGTCAAGTCGTCGTTTGTTTGCTGCTAGCATAGGCGTTCCTCCGCGTCCTCAAGCGTTCTCTTTTTATTTCATTTTTTTTTCGCTTTCAACATTTAACTTGTAGGTGGAGTTCAGCACTTGACTGGAGAGCAAAGAAAGGAGAAGAGGGGGGAAGAAAAAAAAGAGAGGAAACGAGGATGATAAAAAATAAAGAACTCACCGTAGTGCGATCGAGGGAAGGTTATTCTGCAAGTGGATTTTATTTATTCTGGTCTGCTTCCAAATGCGCGGACACCCAGGGCTGTTGGCGATGCAGTGCAAGTCCCCTGCTGCAGCCAAGGTCGGGGTAAGGAGCCGCAGAGAGGTCGCTGCTTTTCCTAGGAATGCACAGACACGTGCGCGCGGATTACGACAGGTCCGGTGGCGGCAGTGCCAACTCATCCACGGTAAGCGGCCAGCGCCTCTGGTCAGAGGCACATGCGAACAGGCGCAGGCTCGGCACGTGACTTCGAAACTTTCAGCCAACAAATGCTTGAGAAGGGGGCAACATGCAGCTTAGGTCAAATATCGTTTTATTGGACGATCATTCCACTAAGCCGATACTAAATTCCGTGTCTGTGCCTTTAACCCAGGAGTGCACATACCTGGAATCTCGACATCAATATATGCAGCTGGCCTCACAGACTCTTACAGTTTCCGTCGCTTTATATACTGGGTGATCAAAAAGTCAGTACAAACCTGAAAACTTAATAAACCACGGAATAATGTAGATAGAGAGGTAAAAATTGACACACATGCTTGGAATGACATGGGGTTTTATTAGAACCACCCCACATTGCAAGACACTTGAAAGATCTCTTGTCCGCGTCGTTTGGTGATGATCGTGTGCTCAGCCGCGACTTTCGTCATGCTTGGCCTCCCAGGTTACCAGACCTCAGTCCGTGCATTATTGGCTTTGGGGTTACCTCAAGTCGCAAGTGTATCGTGATCGACCGAAATCTCTAGGGGTGCTGAAAGACAACATCCGTCGCCAATGCCTCACCATAACTCCGGCCATGCTTTACAGTGCTGTTCACAACATTATTCATCGACTACGGCTATTGTTGAGGATTGATGGTGGACATATTGAGCAGTTCCTGTAAAGAACATCATCTTTGCTTTGTCTTACTTTTTTATGCTAGTTATTGCTATTCTGATCACATGAAGCGCTATCTGTCGGACATTTTTGAACTTTTGTATTTTTTTTTTTTTGTTCTAATAAAACCCTATGTCATTCCAAGCATGTGTGTCAATTTGTACCTCTCTACCTACATTATTCCGAGATTTATTCAGTTTCCAAATTTATAGTGACTTTTTGATCACCCGGTATATATAATGGAGGGAAGTGTTAGTAAATGACGTTTTACCTTTAACGATCACTTAAATATATCAATTTAAGGGGGGGTAGGACGTCAAATGGGCCGACTTGGAGCAGGAGAGGCATCACAGGACATTTTAATTTCCAGTGTCTACACTTTTACAAATAAATTCAAAAAACTTCGTCACCATCACCAGGAAGGACGCAGGATTCACACTCATTGCAGTGGAAATTCGAAAACATAACAAAATAATTTTTTTTTACGTGTGAAATTTCATCATTTTTACACTTACTAATGGCTGCATTTGTTGCTATAGGTACACTTTTCTTCTTAAGTTACAGTGATTCTTCGATGAATTTTGCACAGCATACATACCATACTTACAAGTGTATGAAAGTCTAGAATTTATTTAATTTCTGAAAAAACGAATGATCTGTTGTAGTTTAAATTTCATGTTTAGAAAAAAACACAAATTTTGTAGTTAATTATCTCAATTTTTACCACAGTTTTTAATAGATTTGGAAAAATCTAGAGTTTCATACACCTTTAAGTGTGGTTTGTATGCTGTGCAAAATTCATCGAATCATCTCTCTTATTTATGAAGAAAAGTGTACCTATAGCAACAAATGCTGCCAACAGTAAGTGAAAAAAATGATGAAATTTTACATGTAAAAAAATTACTTCGTTGCGTTTTCGAACTTCCACGGCTATGAGTGTGAATTCTGAATCCTTCCTGGTCATGCTGGCAAAGTTTTATGAATTTATTTGTAAAAGTATAGACAGTGGAAATTAAAACGTCCTGTGGTGCCTCTCCTGCTCCAAGTCGGCCCGTTTGACGCCCTACCCCCCTAAAAAAATAAATTTTGGCACACACTAACAGAATGTTCAAGGCAAATGTATTTCTTGCAGTTTTTACAAACATGTCTGTTTTTATTATATGTGTTTGCTCTAGCAGTCCACACACTCTCGTCGTGAGCTCCACTTTAGAGCTTTTCACACCACAAAGCTCTCCAGTTCTCTCAGTTAACTTTTTTGGGAAAGTTTTTGACATTACCCTCTGCTGAACATGGTGTAGCAGAAGTGCGAAAGAAAACTGTCTCAAGAATTCTCTTCTTTTCAGTTATTCCTTCTTATTTGTGTTGAAAATAATAGCGGCATCTTCTCTCTTCTCTTCTGCTTCGTACGTTCTGCCGTGAGGGAGTTACAATACTTACAAGAAATTAAAATGACGTACCAAGCAATAAAAGTCTGCATATATGCCAGCACGGGAGTAATCTAAGCGGAGTTAGCAATAAATTGACACCAGGGCACGCGGCTGGTTCATGATACCGTAGAACTTTTTGTTGAAAGCTAACCGGAAGTGATATTGTTAAAACACCAGATACACCATATCAAACGACCCGTATTAATGCCACTTAAAAATACTGACAAGATAGCTTCTTGAAAGCAACTGTCACACATTGTATTACTCTGAAAATATTCTCCATGGTCTCACAGACTACCTGTGTTTACTTATGGGTTGATGTGGAACGTTTTTAAATATTCAAGCTTGAAGCTGGCAATGCCCTCTTTGCCAGTTACCAAACACCACACCTACAAGGATGGAGGCTGAAGCTGTGAATGTGGCCGAAAGCAGTGTGTCAACAGTCCTGCCAAGAGCGAGAAACCTGGGCTTGACGCACACGGGTAGTAAAAGATTCCTAAGAGTATGAAGTTTTCACGTAACTGCTTTTGTCAGCAATACATAGAGCAGATAACTGTCTCCAGTATCTAAATATGGTGACTGCCATGAATCTTGGCGAAAAAGTAACTCATAGCAGCGGTTTGAAGGTACATAATAGCTCGATAGTTACCGCTTCGAACAGAGCGGGTCTCATAGACCGCGGCTGCATTCAATTTCGTTTCAAATGGCTACGTTTGCTACAGTTTTAGGCAGTTTCGTTCACGACGCAACCGAAGACCATGTATGCACTGTTGATTTATACGGCTGGCAGTGGACCATGCCGAAATCGAACTTCATGACACGGGGCAGCTAGTACGACAGTCACCGAGCTGCATGAAGCATCTAAGGAGACAAATTCGTTAGTAAACTGGTTGGGGCGTGGGTTCTCTTTTCGTCGTACAAGTTTTCCGAACGGGTTTATAATGTGTTTGATTGCCTATAAATTTTTACTTGTGGTTACTCCATCTGCCATTTCATTTTCTGATATAATCAAAAAATGGAATATAAATAATGGTTTGAAAACGATAAATTCCTATCACCGTAAAGATGCTACGTTGAGTCGCAGACACAAGCACAACGAAAAGACTCTTACACATTGAGCTTTCGGCCAAAGCCTTCTTCAGAAAGGAAAACACCAACACACTCATATAAGCAAGCATGCCTCATGCGCACATGACCGCTATCTCTGACCTCTCCGGCCAGAATGCAACATTCTTATATAATTTCAATATGCATTTATTCAGAAATAGCTCGCGGGAAAGAGCCATGTGTATACTTGACACTCTGCGTTCCGGTCCACTATCACAGACACAGTACCGAGTCTCAAAACACATTCTGTTAACGACTCCTTTTGCAAATGTGGCAATAGCACTGACAGATTTGTCGGACGTATAGGCCTATCACTCTTCAGTGTTCCAGTCCGCAACGTGGTTTTTTAAAAAATTGAAATCCAATGGTTTTCAACACTCAGTTATACTGTATATACGTATACACCGCAATCAGCGTAAGTGGATTTTAATTTAAAAAAAAAAAAAAAAAAAAACACTAGTTTTCAACATTCAGTTATACTGTATATACGTATTACTGAATGTTGTAAACTACAGTTAAAACATTTAGTTACACTATATAGTTCTCAACATTCAGTTATACAGTCACCGAGCTACATGAAGCAGCTAAGGAGACAAATTCGTTAGTAAACTTGTTGCGGCGTGGGTTCTTTCGTCGTAGAAGTTTTCCGAACGGTTTCATAATGTGTTCGACTGGTTACAAAGTTTTACTTGTGGTTACTCCACCTCTGAAATTATTTTTTGTCATAATCAAACAACTGAATGTTGAAACCTAGTTTGGCCTTGTTTTTGATTTCTTTTACATCATCTATTCAGGAATATAGACATATTTCGAGAAGCGCATCTCCCATTAAAAAATTAGATTAAGTAGCATCATTTCCATTACATCGTCTTCTCTGTGTTTGTATTATTACTTGATGTATAGAACTAGGTAGGGTTTCAGGTATGTTATTCAGGCAGCAATGTCATAATCTGATTTTGTTCGTCCCTAGACCTGTCGACAAATGCACTGTCAAGAAGAACTCAACCTTAACTTGACAGAATGAGCGTCGTAGACACGTAGAATGAACAGAAGCTGAAGACAGAAAGAGCTACAAGCGGTTATGTGTAACAATTTTTCGCAGATGGTGTCACAATGTAACTGCTTCAACAAAATGGCGCACTGGTTGGTGTAGACTGTCATGTTCGTGCTATTTTTTCAGTTGCTTCCCACGTTTCCAGGGAGTCATGACAGTCTAGAGTGCTTTGTTGAGCTTTTTTGCAGTTCGTTCAAGATATCGATAAGCAATTACAGTATGACTAATTGCCTGCAGCAGACTTCACATCTTCTGCACTCTTTCTGTAATCCTGAATGACTTTACTTTGTGTCCTGTCTGGATGGGAAGATGAAAATACTCAAATGCCAAAAGCCACTTTTAGGAAGTGGTAACATAAGTAGTTTTTAAGCATGGCATATAACTTACTGGAAATTACCCTTAACAAAACAGTATAAATGAGGCTGCGACACTGTTTGAATAGCAGTTCCAAATGAATTCCATTGTATCGGAAAAACAAATGTCGTTTGTATGAACTAAGTAACGAACTGCTTTCTGTCACGGTGATGGGCCTGTTAAACGTTAAATTAGAACTATATAAAATAATTAGGTAAAATTCCATACAAATTTGCTTCATTATTTATAGCCGTATATTAATTACATTAAACAGAAAGAAGAATGGCAACAGAAGAGTGACACAAAAGTAAAGACCATTTCATGCTTGCCTGCAAATATAGATAACTTGTATAAAGGACGTGCCTAAAGAAGTGTGAACACCTCCAGTATTTCGAAACCGGTGCTACAGGAAGCGCAGTGTTTCTGGAGCAAAAATGTACACTTTAAAGCTGGGCCCTGTGTTACACGAAGTGAACAAGGCTTTCTGAACATTGAGGTTCAACCTCTGTTATACAATATTTACGTGGGAATCGAAATGACGCAAACTGCTGCGAGTTCTTTCGTTCTTGTGCTCTCTTTTAAAGAGATATCAAACTGCATTGAAAACAGTTCATCTGCCAGGAAGACGATAACATTTTTGGATCGGTATCTTGGATAGTAAAATTTTAGGAGAGTTACCTATACAGCACAATAGCTGCAGTTTATTGAGTCAAGTTTGTGAAATGTTTAGGGTTACATGTTGTATGACAGACTCTATAAATGAATCCAACAATTTGGACTTTTTTGGTCCTGTTTTAGTTGTTTCACACACACACACACACACACACACACACACACACACACACATATATATATATATATATATATATATATATATATATATATATATATATATCGGGGCGGTTAGTAGACCCGCAACCGAGCGCCTCCCCAGGTGGCGGATAGGGGAATGCCTCCTAGATATAGGTGGTACCGAGGAAATGAAATACACGGGGCGGACCAAAACTACTAGTAGCGTCTGTTCCCACAGTGGGTGGCTACAAAAGTCGTCTGCTCCACATGCCAGTGGCGGCCTCAACCAACCTCCTGATCGGGAAAGTCAGGTTGTACTCGGCAGCATGCCATACATCCAACTACTAAACATCATGATAGTACAACGAGAAAAATCTCATTACCCCGGGCCTCAGTCAATAGACTGGGATTGTCGTGAGCATCGGATTCCGGGGGCTCACGGACATCATGAGAAGAATCGGAGCTTCTCAAACTCCCTCAAGACCAAACGCAAACACTACATCGGCACACTCAACGTGAACACACTGATGAAGACAGGAAAGATGAAACAACTGACAGACACTCTCGAAAAATTTCAAATCAAAATATGTGCACTGCAAGAAACACGATTCACAGACGAAGACCATTTCAACACGGAGAATTTCAGAATATACAAAGGAAAACCATCGAGACAACTGAAAAACCTAAGGCTTTTTGGCACAGGATTTGTAGTACACAGGTCCATCACGGACAGCATAATCGACTTTTCGTCACCAAACGAAAGAATCAGCACCATCACAGTGAAATCAGCCAATAAATCCTACACAATAATCAACGCACATGCACCGACTAATGACTACAACAGGAAAAACCCGGACGAAATTGATGACTTCTGGACGACAATGGAAAAAACTATCAGAAAAATTCCTGCACACAGAGTCAAAATAATACTGGGAGACTTCAACGCCAAACTCGGAAATGAAAAGATATACAGACATATGACAGGAAAACATACTCCACACAAGGACACCAACAAAAACGGAAAACATCTGATAGACTTTTGCAAAAGCCACGACCTCGCCATTATGTCAACAAAATTCAAGAAAACAACACGAAAACTTACCACATGGAAATTCCCCAGCGGAAAGCAAGAACTACAAATCGACCACGTAATAGTGCAGAAAGACTCACAAAAAGAAATTTTGAACGTAGACACCCGTAAAGGCTACTTCGACTCAGACCACCACCTACTACAGATCAGGATTCGTCTTTTGCCCAAGAAAAAGCTCCAGAAGAACAAAATTGTTAGACCAGATCCAGAATACGTTACTTTAAACCAAACACAAATATTACACAAAATTAAAATGGAGAAAACGACAGACTGGACACAACTTTCACGAAGAATCCGAGAGGCCATGAAACTAGCACAAGCACCACGAACACGGAAACACCGTTGGTGGAACCACACATGTGACCAAGCTATTGACCAACGAATCAGTGCATGGAAAAAAATTAGTAGCCATAAATCCCAAGAGAATTGGATGAACTTCTTGAAAACACAGAAGCAATCAAGCAAAATCATTCGCAGTGAAAAACGACAGTATGACAAACGGCGACTGACAGAGATCGAATCGGACTTCATGAAGAACAATACAAGAAACTTCTACAGAACGTTCAGAGAAAATATGACTGGATATCAACCACCCAACTTGTGCTTCAGAAGACCGGATGGAACCCTAGAAACCAATACCAAAAACAATTG
Source organism: Schistocerca serialis cubense (assembly GCF_023864345.2). NCBI lineage: Eukaryota > Metazoa > Arthropoda > Insecta > Orthoptera > Acrididae > Schistocerca > Schistocerca serialis. Next base: position 852,315,641 of record NC_064638.1, read on the forward strand.
TGACATTCTGGCAAAGTACTTTGAAAAACTGCTCAACACGGACCCCCCATGGAAGAAATGATGACAGAAACGAGCACATACAATCCAGATAGTGAACCTCCAACTCTAGAAGAAGTTAAAGAAATAATAAAATCACTCAAGAATCGTAGAGCACCAGGAGAAGATGGCATCATCGCGGAAATCTGGAAGTTGCAAGACCCAGAACTCACCAAAGACATCCACAGGATCTTGGAAGACATCTGGAAGACCACGAAAATTCCTGGCGACTGGAAAACTGCCCTGATACACCCACTACACAAAAAAAAAGTTGACAAGACTGACCCGAGCAACTACAGAGGAATATCCCTACTACCGGTCATATACAAGATCCTCTCTAAAGCTTTACTGAACAGACTAGAATGCCAAACCGACCACTTGATTGGGGAATACCAAGCAGGCTTCCGTAAAGGGCGGTCTTGTGCGGAACAAATTTGGAACCTGAAAATGATTTTACAACACAAACAGAACCTGATCATTACCTTTGTTGACTTCAAAAAGGCGTACGACTCTATCGACCGGAAAACTCTCTTCAAAATTCTAGCAGAATACAAAGTAGACAACAAAACACGGGCTATCATAGAGCAAACTTTAACCAACACGACCTCCAAAGTAAAGTTCTGTGGGGAACTATCAGAGCCCTTTGAAATTCGCACAGGTGTCCGACAAGGTGATGGCCTCTCACCTCTCCTTTTCAATCTGGTGTTAGATAAGATCATAAAAGAATGGGAAACATCACAATAGGGGATAACCTTAGGAAACCTACAGGTTAAATGCCTGGCTTTTGCAGACGATTTGGCGATTGCCACGAAAGGTATAAAGGAAACAAAAGACGCTATTGAAAAACTGCACGAAATCGCTACCAAAACTGGACTACAGATCTCTTACGAAAAGACACAGTTTATGAGCACAAAGAAACTCTCATCTCTGAACACAAAGTATGGCACGATTTACAAAACGGCAAACTTCAAATACCTCGGTGAAACACTACAAATCAGTGGACATAACAGAGACTCAAACGAAGAAAGAAAGACCAAACTGGACAAGGCATACAAAGTAGTGTGGAATCATTACAACAAGAAGTCTATGTCACAAAAAGCCAAATTACGCCATTACGACACGGTGGTGCTCCCCGAGGCACTATATGCAGCAGAGACCACACTAATCCTAGGGCATACGCGTATCAGACAATTAGAAAAAGTAGAACGGAAAATACTTAGGAAAATATTTGGCGCAACTAACAACAATGGAATATGGATCAAGAAACCTACAGAGGAACTGTACAAACATACGGAGACAATCACAGAAAAGATTAGAAAACGCAGTCTACAATTCTATGGACACCTATACAGAATGCCATCACACAGGCTGACCAAACAGATCTTTGACTGGGTAACCACTAGAAACAACAAAGGGGTGGCAGAGGTAGAAAACGACCTGAACCAGCTCAACATAACAGCAGACACAATAAACGACAGAATAAAGTTCAGAAACATCATTAAGAAAAGTAAACTACATGAGATACAATGCGACAAACGAACAGGCATAAAATGGACCGAAGAACGCAAGCAAGATCACAGCCAGAAGATGAAAGAAATATGGGCAACCAAAAAGGCAATCAAGATGAAGCCGAAGACACAAAGCCGACAAGAAGCATGGACAGAGGACCGGAAACAGAAACACAGCGAGCGAATGAGGGAAGTTTGGGCAGCAAGGAAGGCAGCAAAAGGAACTGGCCATGTAGTTTAGTCCAAATGCGCTCTTTAAGGGCAAAACACCAATAATATATATATATATATATATATATATATATATATATATATATATATATATATATATATATATGTGTATATTGTTTCATATTACCTCCTCTGAAAATATGGAAAGCAAAGAGCTTGCAGCAGAAGATGTAACACCTATTTTCGACCTATTTTGTATCTGTATCGATATTTCTGTGTCAGCTTGATAGTGTTTCTTATGTAGAGTGCTCTGTCATGGAAATTCTTTCACTATGTATACGTATTTCAGTTATGTGAATTTTTTTGAACAATTTTTAAACTGTGCTTGTGGATTTAAATGACTAGTGGAATGATTGCTATATAATGTACTGTAAATAACTTGGTCCTTAGTTAGGGAACGTAAGGTTGAATATGAAAGACGTGGGGAAGCCCCGCAGCTACGGAAGTAGCCTGGAGGAGTGGAAAAGGTGTGTCTGGGCTGAACAGTGCTGTGGTTAACACCTCGCTAGCAGTGGCGGGTCGTCGTCAGAGGAGCTTGAGAGCAGTATGTATTGGCCTCGTCCTGCATTTGGTGATACTATTACCATGGCAATGTTTTTGGCCAAGTAAAAATATAATTCCGACGCCAAGAAGGTCGTAATAGGGCGAGACCAACAGTACTGACATGCCTACATCGCCGCCATTTTAACAGTCTCTGCAAATTACGCCTCAGTGCCGCCAGTCTTCCGCTAAACTCTTTATATTTGGCCTTTTGCCAATGGACCAGGTATTTGTGAAATCTGTTAGATTTTAATAATAATGTGGTGTTGCCAATACTCTGTCTTACACCAGTGATCATCCCAAATCACAAACCCGGACAGGAATCCCATTCTAGTGAATATAATTCCGAGTGTTCTTATTCATTATGGAAAGACTTAATCGGCAGCTCTAAAAATAGTTGTGATTGCTTTCTAGTGTCTGGAGGTATAGTATTTAAAGTTATTTTTTATAGTTTGAGATATACTCCACTTCCAGTGCATTTTTAAATCAATTTGCGGTCATTTTCTTCAATAATTTGCCTTACTTGAAAAGCTGCCTGTAATTAATAATGTTGTTAGTTAAAAGACCAATAATGTTGATTTGAAGTGAAAAAAATTATTAATTGTAGCATTTATGACCTTTGATCAGAATTACAAGGCTTAATCAGTGTTCATTTCATGAGAAAGTGTTTGAATTTGAATTTAATGTTCTGTTGGCATTTGCAAAGCCAATTATATTTTGAATAGGATAAAGATTGCTTATCAAAATACATATGTTATTTAAAGAATAACAGTTTATTGTGCTTTACTTAATTAATAATTACTGATGAGAATACTTATCATTTCTCATACATACTTGTGTAGTTTTGTTAATGATCACGGTTCTTCAGCCCTCATGTACTAGGCTAGTTAGTTAATAAAGCAAAGCAAAGTCTCCTTCAGAGTCAGTGTAATTAGATTTGCATTCTGGTTAACTGCTTCAAACTGAGTTTAAGAAAGAAATATTTACTGTTTTAGCTATTCTACTCCAAGTTGGTTAATGCACAGGCATAGAGCCCCTGTACTATGCGATGATGTTGTAGAATATGGTAATTAATAGACCCCCTGATTTAAGTCAAAATCATTTCATGCCCTTCCCTGTTAGTATTGCTATTAGTTTCATGTGTGTTGGTGATTGGTTCTATAAACTGCTGCATCTAGTTCATTTGAGGTACATGTTGGCGTGAGGCATATGTTACTGCTTGCTATCTCACTGGGCATTTGTTTGTCTGACTACCAAGTTAGCGCTACATTTACCTGCAAGGTTAGGTTACTGTGTTGTAGTGTGCACAGATGTAAAGAAAGCGTTTAGTGTGTGTGTCAAGGAAGGTTAGGTTAGTCTTAGAATTGCCTTCTGCTTTATTATATTGCTTGATACGGGAATGCCTATTAAGCTGGTGACCGATATTAATACGTAAAATTAGAACTTGCTTTTGTGCTGACCCACCTGTATACTGTTGGTTATACTCTGCTGAAGTGTTTTGGAAACGAATCGCAGGTTGATTGCTCTGTACCCATTAGGTTATCTCACAGTCAGAAGTTTCTCAAAAATTCCCCGCAGAGGTTTAACGTTAGCATCGATTGCCTTTTAATATGGTCAAGGGTCACCGTTACAAAGAGATGTGTTTCAGCGTATCAAAGATCAACGAGTGCTCATAGATCTTAAAGAGATATATTTTAGAGCTCACGTTTACTAGACTTTTTTTTGGTTGAAGGCTTGTCGGTGGAATTATGGTCTCTACAGGGTGTCCCAGGAGGAATGGTCATTATTTAGGGATATGACAGGAACGGTCATTTGAAGCAAACAACTTTATATGGACATACGGCGTATTCCAAATGTTTTCCGTGATATAATACATTTAATGGACATTTGTTTTTTGGCTAATGGTGCGCAAGTGTGTGTCTTACACGTCTAGCGAAACTGCAGAGGCAGTCAGACCAGCAATACAACATGTTCTCCCCAGATTGAGCAAATGCATTGAAGTCGACTGTGGGATAATCGATCATTTATTGTGAACAATACAACAGCTATAATGTGAGGTGTACGATAATGGTTAGTGATGAATGTGTTAAAAACACGTTCTTGTTTGTCTCAGAAGCGAACATTCGATGGTACCACACTCGAACCGCCACCACACCCAGTGCGTGGGTGACGCGGGACAGCATTAAAATCTGCAATGGGAACCCCGTTTTTTATCGTAGATTACGATTCTACGGCAAAATAGCTGCAGTTTACACAGGTTTTGCGTGAAGAATTTTCTTCGTTTCACCATAGGTGGCGCTGTAATCGGAGGAACAGAAATGGGCACAGAGTTGTAATTTACGACACGCTACTCAATGGCCCTTGAATATCCAGTGTCACGTGGGACCCATCTCCATGCTGCGAGGATAGGACGGGCCAGTATTTCATAACTTCTAATTGGAAACCTCATTCGCAACGTTTTATCCCTCCGATATATCACGTAAGTTGGGTTGAAGAATGATCCATCTTTAACAGTGGATTTTAACGGTATTATATTCACGATGGCTTTAGAACTCAGAGATTGTTTTTTAGAACAGCCACAATACTGTTAAACCAGTGATTTATGTTTTTTTCCGAAGTTAGTCTCGGGCCTAGCCACATCATCAGACAAGTGTTGCCTTATATTATATTCTCTTTTTTAATTTTTGACCATGGTTGTGAAAAAACCAAAATCTGGGCTTTTCGTTTGTTCTGAAGGTAGTAGTATGTATATATCCTGAAACAGTGTAAAAGTTGTCATAAAAAATGAAATAAATTATACTCTTTTATATTATAGAATAAAAATAGAGAAATATGTTCAAGAATTACTCATAACTGTCTGACGATGTGGCTAGGCCCGAAACTAACTTCGGAAAAAGTAAACCACTGGTTTAACAGTATTGTGGATGTTCCAAAAAGCAGTCTCTGAGTTCTAAAGCTACCATGAAACACGTTCTTGTTTGTCTCCGAGGCGAACATTAAATGGTACCACACTCGAACCGCCACCCCACCCAGTGCGTGGGTGACGCGGGACAACTTTAATCCAATGTTAAAGATGGATCATTCTTCAACCCAATTTACATGCTAGACGTTACTATCTCAGTTTAACAGCTTTCACTATTATACGGCATAACCAGCAAATGCCGACTATAATGTTTTGAGGCGTCATTGGATGTATCATAGAGTGGGCTCTCTGAATAACAACTGCGGTAAGTATTGTCCGTACTTCAGGTATGGCACAAGGCAATATTTTAGCAGATCAAAGACGGACCACACTTGGCAAGGATCGTGAAAGCCATCTTGGAACACAGGTAGCAGGGATCGTGGAAGCCATCTTGGAAAACAGGTTAGCAGCACCAGTTTCCCAGACTGCACGCTCAGTTACGAAAACGCCTGGAATACCGTCAGTCAACAACACTCTCGTCAAAAGACAAAGTGTTCCAGCGGTCACTGTCGAAGATCTGAGCTCTGATACAATCCGTGTAGTGGTAGATTCCCTGGGAGGCTTGCAGGCCCTTTCTGATTCCATGGCACGACGCTGAGACTGGTCGGATTGCAGCACGTAAAACTTTAGCAGCGGCAAGTAGGCGCGTGGTCAGTAAAATATTGTGTGACCAAGACATTGATTTTATGATCTAGTTCAAAGTTTCTTCAGCCTTTTCAGGAGCACACAAGAGCGGCCGCGTAAAGTAGCGGCGTTAGCGCAACCGGCTAAGGCGGCAGCCTAGAAGTCTCCGGCCTACCGCATTCCGATCGGACCACTTTTTTCCTAATCTTCCTCCAAACATTTGCATCGCTACAACTAGCCATTTTATTCGGAAATGAACAAAGATAATGATCATAATTATTTTGATTCGACCGTGTCGAAGTATAACAGAGATATAGCGTTGAAACTATCAGTTATTTATCGATACATACACGTGCATATCGAAGTGAAATCATACAGGTCTATAAGTGCCATTTTTGCGGCAGGTACATGAATGTCTGGATAAATATATTCTCATTTCATCATCATTTTTTATTATACTTCGCCACGAATGTACTACAGTGATTAACACCGTTGTAATTGTTTCCTTCCGAAGAACACGAGTTGTCGTAGCCATACTTTTGATGGAAATAGAGAGAAGAAAAGTGAAGTGATTCGAATGCAGTACGTGTAGAGTTATAATCTCTCTCTTAGGCGGTCACACTAACGCCCAACACGTTCGACGAGAGATGCTCACGTATGGTATTCAACAGGCTTTGAACCTCTGTCTCTCGAAAACGTTTGGGAAGCACGTCGTACTAGAGCAGAACTCGTCACATTAAGCTATGTGCTACGACCGAGTGAGCGCCGAGCAAAATCGGTGACCCGTTGCGTGTATGTTTCCCTTGTTAGTGTTGCCACTTGCACAATCACGAATACAGCAGATATACAGGGCTTGGGCAAAAATTTGGAAACACCGTAAGAAATGTATGCTTGAACATAAGTGAAGAAGCAAGCCGAGACTTCCGGTTGCCCTGCTGTATCTGACCACGCACGGCGCCAGTTGAGTGTCCTCATTACGTTGCAAATACGTCATGGTCCGAGACGATTTGCAAGTGCATTACGTCGGAGCTACGAGAATTAGAAAGGGGGCAAATTGTTGGTGTTCGTATGGTGGGCGTTACGATTGTTCATATTTTTTAAAATATCGGGAATCAGAATATCGATTTTTAAAAGATGCCACTATCAGCCATCGATATATCGGAAAGAAGTATCCATATATCGATAGTAAAAGTAATGACTTACCAGCCTATAAAAAATACCGGCTGCATATTGTAAATATACTGCCAGTTTTAGAGCTGTTTATTTAAGTATTGATTTATTATTAGATATTCTGTACATCAACAAGTTAGCAACTTGCCTATCCTCCTTAGAGCAAGAATTGAAAGGAAAACGATGCACGTAGACGCTTGGCGATAACTACTTTGCTAACGAATATAACTACACATAAGTGGCACTATAAAAGATATCCGCTGGGCCCGTCGTTCGGTTGCGTCACATATCGGGTTTGTCCGGAACACTTCATGTCCTCTGTTTTTTCATTCCTGCCAACACCAGCGACCTAGCAGTTGTAATGTCAAAACAGCGTCCTGAAGTTAAACGTAGCAGTTTCTGTTGGTAGCGCCGAGCGCCGATTAAGTCAGCATTCCCATTCGCATGTGTCCGGCCACCGCAAAGACCAATCTTGTCATTTACATTTTGGTTCATCATATTCAGCATCTGTTTTTGAAGAATGCTGATGTGAAGAAATAGCACACTAGTTGCTTTAAAAATGGTTTTTTAATTCAACTGGTGTGCTATTTCTTCACACCGGTAATCCAGCTATTCCGTTCCTCAGTGCAATCGGACTTCTTCTTTGTGCCACCTATACTTGCTTCACACAGCCAAAGAGAAAGACTGGGCGTGATGAAAGCTCAAAAAGTAGTAAGACTTCTTCACACAGTAAAAGTGAAAAAGAACAATTTCGAACATTTACCGAAAACCGAGAAACAAATTTAATGTAAGATAATTATAAAAATCCAGACATGTCTGTGTGGTGGCCACCGGTATTCTGGTCAGCGTCTGTTGGCTCTGTGGGCTTGGCTGTGATTGAATCTTCTGAAACTCAAAACTCCAGTCGAAATTATGTGAGATCCTTCGTGATTTCACCACCAAAACCTCAACACAATCCAACAAACATAACAGAACAATGGGAAAGAATCCACTACTCTCGGCCCCAGTCAGTGAGACTGGTTAATAGACCTGATCATCTGATTCCAGGGGATCAGGCACGTCATGAACAGAAGAATCGGAGCTTCTCAAAAACCCTCAAGTCAAAGAGAATATTTTACATGGGAACACTCAACACAAACACACTACTGAAGCCAGGTAAATTGAAACAATTAACACACACCATGGATAAATTCAACATCAAAATTATGGCAATACAGGAAACACGATTCGCAGATGAGAACCACTTTGATTCGGAAAATTATTACAGAATATATAAGGGAAAACCAGCCATAACCATTCGAAGAAGTAATCTCAAACTCTTCGGAACAGGATTTGTAGTGAATAAATCGATACTGGACTCTGTAATAGATTTCACCTTAAAATCAGAAAAAATTTCAACACTCACGATACGATCTGGAAACAAAGCCTATTCACTAATTAATGCACATGCCCCTACAAATAACTATAACAAGAAGTACCCATAGATGATAGAGGAATTCTGGGAAGAGGGAATTCTGGGATAGAGGAGTTCTGGGAAGAAACTACCAGAAAATGCCCAGGAATCACGAAAAAGTATTACTAGGGGATTTCAATGCCCAGTTAGGCAAGGAAAGAAAATTCCAAGACAAGACAGGGAAACACACAGCCCAAAAGAGAACAAACAAAAATGGAGAGAACTTGATAAATTTCTGCAGGAATTTTGAGCTGAAAATCATGTCAACGCAATTCCAGAAACCACACAGAAAACTAGTAACTTGGAAATCTCCCAACAATGCTCTAGGAGAATCTTAGATAGACCACGCTAGAGAAAACTGATCATCAGCTTCTCCAAATCAAAGCAAAATTTATACCCAACAGACAAATCAAGGGACTCAACAGATCTTTCAGAACAGATCCAGAGTACCTGCGACGAAACAAGAAAGAAACAATAGAAGAAATTACAAAAATCAGCAACAACAACTGGACAGAACTGTCAGAAAGATGAGAGAACTTATAAAATTGGGGCAACTACCGAGAAAAAGCAAACATCGATGGTGGAGCATGACATGGGACAGAGCCATAGAGGACACAATACGAGCCTGCAAAAAATTTAACAGCCATAGAACACAAGACAAATGGGAAGAATTCAACAGGATCCAGTAAAACATTTCAAAAATAATCCACAGAGAAAATAGAGGTTACAAAAACAGCAGGTTGAAGGAGATAGAAGAGGACTTCACCAGAAACAAAACATACGGAATTTTTACAGAATATTCCTAGAAAATATGACAGATTATCAACCTCCAAGCTTATGTTTCAAAAGACAAGTTGGAACACTGGAGACAAATCTGAAGAAATACTGTGAAATATTAGCTCGATACTTTGACACATTACTTAACTGCGATGAACCAAAACAAAGATTACAGTTTACAAAACCAGAACCTAAACAGGACTCCGAACCCCCAAATAAAATCATTGAAAAATGACAGAGCACCAGAATAAGATGGACTGATTGCAGAAATGTGGAAATTAGACCATGAAAACATTACACCCAAAATACACAGAATAATCAAAAACATCTGGGAAACTGAAAAGGTGCCACAAGAATTGAAGTCAGCCATAATACACCCTCTCCACAAGAAACAGGACAAAACAGACCCTAATAACTATAGAGTAATTTTCTTAATACCTGTGACGTACAAAATTCTACTCAAAGCTCTGTCAAATCGCCTATAACCTCAGATAGTTCCACATATCGGAGAGTACCAAGCAGGGTGCAGGAAGGGAAGATCGTGCAGTGAACAGATCTGGTGTCTGAGAACAATACTAACAACGGGAAAGTCCAGAAACACCAAAACTATATTTGTTTATTCCAAGAAGGCCTACGATTTCATAGACAGAGAAACACTTATCAATACATTGGAAGAAATGAAGGTAGACAACAAGACCAGAATACTAATCAAGGGAACATTAACAAATGCAAAATTCAAAGTGAAGTTCATGGGATACGTCTCAGAACCGTTGGAAATCAAGACAGGAGTGAGACAGGGAGATGGCCTGTCACCCATTTTATTTAACGCAGTTTTAGATAAAATAATCAGGACATGTGGCAAAGAAGTCAATGGGGTAAAGATGGGGAGACACAAAAATAGAACCATCAACATAGAATGTCTGGCCTTTGCCGATGATATAGCCATTGTAACAAATAACAGAAAAGAAGCCAAAGAAGCCCTAGAGACCCTACATGAAATCGCAGCCAGAACAGGACTACAAATTTTGTATGAAAAAACCCAGTACATGGACACAAAATCCACAGACAGAAACCCATTTGTAAGAAAGTGTGAAAAGATAACACGAGTAGAAAGGTTCAAACACCTGGGAGAGATTATACAGAAAACAGAACTAAACTCGACAGCCAATGAAGAAAGAGTTGCAAAACTACAAAAAGCTTACAGACTTACATGGAACCATTACAATAAAGGAAGTACTTCCGTTAATGCCAAATTAAGACATTACAAAACAGTAGTCTTACCAGAAGCCTTGTGTACCTCAGAAACGACGGTAATCAAGAGTAGCTGAAAAACAAGGAAATGGAAAATCAAGAGAGGGAAATTCTGAGAAAGATTTATGGGCCAGTTTAGAGACAGGAGATCTTGATAAAAAGACAGACAAAAGACAGACAGAGCCAATTACAGACAGCATCAGAAACAGAAGGGCTACATTCTATGGGCAAATTTATAAGATGAACGAAAATAGGCTGATAAAGAAGATTTTTAATATAGTGATGAGTAATACGATGAAAACTAACTGGGCAAAGGAAACCATGGAAGACCTCAAGAAACTAAATATCTCCACAGAAGAAATAGCAAACAGAGAAAAATACAGAGAAAAAATTATCAAACAAAAATTCGAGGAAACACCAAAAGAGAAGAAACCAGGAAAGAAGTGGACAGAAGAGAAGAAGAAGAAACACAGTGAATATGTGAGAGGTTTTTGGGAAGAGAAGAGAAAGAGACAAAAAAGTGCCATGAAAATTATGTTTAACGCTCTCCTAAATGGAGAATTAACGATAATAATAACAGTAATATCGGCACTCGACGTCTCCATTTCGAAATCGATATATCGAATGTAGGAAATGGTCGGCATAAATCGTCATTTTCCGAGAGAAACATCGACACATCGATATATCAGTATTTTATCAACTCCTTTAATGGGCGCTTCCAACCAAGAGAGGCGAAGTGTTTGGTGTTCCATGAGGCACCGCATCGAAGATTTATACCACATACAGCGAAGCTGAGAAACATCATCCGGTAAGCCACAATGCAGACAAAAATGATTGTTGAGTGATCATTACAGACGGTCATTGAAGAGGATTATGACGAAAAATAAGAGGACGACATCTGCAAAAGCCATTACAGAACTGAATGTCGCATTTGGGACCCCTGAAACATCAAAACAACACGAAGGATGCTCCAAAAGCAGGGAATTCTAGAACGAGATGAAATTTCAGAACCATCGTCAGTTAGTGCCGAAGCCATAAGACCTGGATTATTGGTCGAGTGAGTCTTGTTTCACACTAACTTCTGGCCGAGTTAACTGTCCAAAGGTGAAACATATCGGGGATTCGGTGATTATTTGGGCAGCTACGAGTATATCGTGATATAACATGAACCCCATGGTTACTTTGCAAGGTCGTATTAGTGTCAAGAATTATGTAACCGTTTTAGCCGATGAGGTCCATCCTATGGTACGATGATTGCTCCCCAATAGTGTGTGCAGCCCTAAGGCATCGAATGGACGTTGACCAACGCAGTGCCGCGGAACGGAATCCTAAACGCGCTGACCCGCCCGCCAATGGAAAGAGAGGACAGCGCCACACCTCCTGGAAGACTGAATTCAGCGTCCACTGTTAATGCTGATTTAACCGGCCGCCTATCGCTGGTCGACCCAGTTCGGTCGCAGACTTCGAGAACATCAGTACTGAGTAATGGGAAGGAGCGCCTGGTCTCCGTCACGAATCCGCCCTGCGGACTTGTGTAGAGGTCCGGCCAGTCTGTGGATGGTTTTTAGGCGGTTTTCCATCTGCCTCGGCGAATGCGGGCTGGTTCCCCTTATTCCCCCTCAGCTACACTACGTCGGCGAATGCTGCGCAAACAAGTTCTCCACGTACGCGTACACCACAATTACTCTACAACGCAGACATAGGGGTTACACTCGTCTGGTGTGAGACGTTCCCTGGAGGGGTCCACGGGGGGCCGAACCGCACAATAACCCTGGGTTTGGTGTGGGGCGGCGGAGAGCTGAAGTGGACTGCGGTAGTCGTCGTGGGGTTGTGGACCACTGCGGCTGCGGCGAGGACGGAGACTCTCCGTCGTTTCTAGGTCCCCGGTTACCATACAACCATACAACTGAGTAATGCGAAGACGTCGCTTAGCCTGCGTTCTGCGAGTAGTAATAGCGAGTAATGTGATTGCGTGTAGGAGGCACAGGAAACGCGAGAATCAATTTAACAAATTTATTCTCGGCCATAATGGCTATGTTTGTGTACCGTGACCGTGCGGGATAATTATTTATTTGTAATTTCTGCTACCAGCCACTTTTTTATTTTTTGTTTTGTGTTTAATCTAACATAATACAACGCGTTTCGAACATGTTCCGTTCATCTTCAGGCGTTTATACACACATACAGGGAAATGTTACTTAAAAATAAACCGTTTTAAACTAGATTAATCTAGAACCCTTTGTCCATTGTTTGTTACTGTAGCGGCTGACGTGGCACTTGGAGGGAAGGAGGGGGCCAGTGGATGGCCAGAAATTGGTGATGTCTTCTGCTGGTTTTCTTCCTTGTGGTTGACTATGTACGATGTCACAGCCTCGTAACACACACCTGATGCAAACCTATCGGCATCCTATACAGGCTGTGATATCATACATAATCAACCACAAGGAAGAAAGCCAGCAGAAGACGTCACTGACGTCGATTTCTGGTGTCCTACTGCCCCCCTCCTCCTCCCGCCCCGCAAATGCCACACCAGCCGCAACAGTAACAAACAATGGACAAAGAGTTCTAGATTACTCTAGTTGAAGACGACAAACTGGTTTTTGGCTTCTGTCTCGGGTTCTTCTGTCAACGTTCATCTTATGATTTTACTGACGTTTCGCCAGCACGAGTGGCTGGCATTGTCAAAGCTTCACCCTCCATTGCCGGTGCTGAACTGGAGCCCTCGCGGTCGCAGACTATAAGTACCTGGCGTGCCAACGTCCGACGACTTCTCCGCAGTCATTTCCGGTGCGGTTCTCCTCTTGCTACCTGCGACGGTCGTTCGCTGCAGTACGGGAAGCCAGGATCCGTTTACCTTAAGGCTTTCCTCTTTCTTGCTGAAACTGTTCGCGTGTTTTTGTATTTCTACAGCTTCTCTGACCAAGCGCGTGTGACAGTGCTTCTCTACAGTCAGAACTTCCGTGTCGGCGAATTTTATTAGGTGGTCGGTCTCACTCAGTGCATAATCTGCCACAGCTGATTTCTCGACCTGCCCCAACCTGCAATGTCGCTTACGCTCTTTGATCCTGGTGTTAATTGATCGCCGGCCGGTGTGGCCGAGCGGTTCTAGGCGCTTCAGTCTAGAACCGCGCGACCGCTCCGGTCGCAGGTTCGAGTCCTGCTTCGGGCATGGATGTGTGTGATGTCCTTAGGTTAGTTAGGTTTAAGTAGTTCTAAGTTCTAGGGGACTGATGACATCAGATGTTAGGTCCCATAGTGCTCAGAGCCATTTGAATCATTTTTTTGTTAATTGATCGTCCAATCATTCCGACATAAACTTTTCCGCATGTGCATGGTATACGGTATATTCCCGACATTGCAAGTGGGTCCCTTTTCTCCTTTGCCAATCTAAGACAGTCTTTGGTCTTCCTTGTCAGTAAAATCATTAGATGAACGTCGGCCGAAGAACCCGAGACAGAAGCCAATACGCAGTTTGTCAACAAGTGGCCACGAAAGCCTTAACAGTTTTGTAGTTTAAGACGGTTTATATTTAAGTAACATTTCTCTGTATGTATGTATGTATGTACGTTTTCAAGCGTGAAGATGAACAGAAGATGTTCGAAACGCGTTGTATTATGTTAGAATAAACATAAAACAAAAAATAAAAAAACGTTACTGGTAGCAGGCATTACTAATACATAATAAAGTTAACATATATTTCTTTGCTTAATAGAACTAAAGAGTTCTATTAATCAGAAAGTATTTATTTATTTATTTATTTATTTTGGTCATCAGTCTACTGACTGGTTTGATGCGGCCCGCCACAAATTCCTTTCCTGTGCTAACCTCTTCATCTCAGAGTAGCACTTGCAACCTACGTCCTCAATTATTTGCTTGACGTATTCCAATCTCTCCCCCCATAAACCATGGACCTTGCCGTTGGTGGGGAGGCTTGCGTGCCTCAGCGATACAGATGGCCGTACCGTAGGTGCAACCACAACGGAGGGGTATCTGTTGAGAGGCCAGACAAACATGTGGTTCCTGAAGAGGGGCAGCAGCCTTTCCAGTAGTTGCAGGGGTAACAGTCTGGATGATGGACTGATCTGGCCTTGTAACATTAACCAAAACGGCCTTGCTGTGCTGGTACTGCGAACGGCTGAAAGCAAGGGGAAACTACAGCCGTAATTTTTACCGAGGACATGCAGCTTTACTGTATGGATAAATGATGATGGCGTCCTCTTGGGTAAAATATTCCGGAGGTAAAATAGTCCCCCATTCGGATCTCCGAGCGGGGACTACTCAAGAGGACGTCGTTATCAGGAGAAACAAAAGTGGCATTCTACGGATCGGGGCGTGGAATGTCAGATCCCTTAATCGGGCAGGTAGGTTAGAAAATTTAAAAAGGGAAATGGATAGGTTAAAGTTAGATACAGTGGGAATTAGTGAAGTTCGGTGGCAGGAGGAACAAGACTTTTGGTCAGGTGACTACAGGGTTATAAATACAAAATCAAATAAGGGTAATGCAGGAGTAGGTTTAATAATGAATAAAAAAAATAGGAGTGCGGGTTAGCTACTACAAACAGCATAGTGAACGCATTATTGTGGCCAAGATAGACACAAAGCTCATGCCTACTACAGTAGTACAAGTTTATATGCCAACTAGCTCTGCAGATGATGAAGAAATTCATGAAATGTATGACGAGATAAAAGAAATTAGTCAGGTAGTGAAGGGAGACGAAAATTTAATAGTCATGGGTGACTGGAATTCATCAGTAGGAAAAGGGAGAGAAGGAAACATAGTAGGTGAATATGGATTGGGGGGAAGAAATGAAAGAGGAAGCCGCCTTGTAGAATTTTGCACAGAGCATAACATAATCATAGTTAACACTTGGTTCAAGAATCATGAAAGAAGGTTGTATACCTGGAAGAATCCTGGAGATACTAAAAGGTATCAGATAGATTACATAATGGTAAGACAGAGATTTAGGAACCAGGTTTTAAATTGTAAGACATTTCCAGGGGCAGATGTGGATTCTGACCACAATCTATTGGTTATGAACTGCAGATTGAAACTGAAGAAACTGCAAAAAGGCGGGAATTTAAGGAGATGGGACTTGGATAAACTGAAAGAACCAGAGGTTGTAGAGAGTTTCAGGGAGAGCATAAGGGAACAATTGACAGGAATGGGGGAAAGAAATACAGTAGAAGGATAATGGGTAGCTATGAGGGATGAAATAGTGAAGGCAGCAGAGGATCAAGTAGGTAAAAAGATGAGGGCCAATAGAAATCCTTGGGTAACAGAAGAAATATTGAATTTAATTGATGAAAGGAGAAAATACAAAAATGCAGTAAATGAAGCAGGCAAAAAGGAATACAAACGTCTCAAAAATGAGATTGGCAGGATGTGCAAAATGGCTAAGCGGGGATGGCTAGAGTACAAATGTAAGGATGTAGAGGCTTCTCTCACTAGGAGTAAGATAGATACTGCCTATAGGAAAATTAAAGAGGCCTTTGGAGAGAAGAGAACCAGTTGTACGAATATCAAGAGCTCAGATGGCAACCCAGTTCTAAGCATAGAAAGGAAGGCAGGAAGGTGGAAGGAGTATATAGAGGGTTTATACAAGGGCGATGTACTTGAGGACAATATTATGGAAATGGAAGAGGATGTAGATGAAGATGAAATGGGAGATAAGATACTGCGTGAAGAGTTTGACAGAGCACTGAAAGACCTGAGTCGAAACAAGGCCCCGGGAGTAGACAACATTCCATTAGAACTACTGATGGCCTTGGGAGAGCCAGTCATGACAAAACTCTATCATCTGGTGAGCAAGATGTATGACACAGGCGAAATACCCACAGACTTCAAGAAGAATATAATAATTCCAATCCCAAAGAAAGCAGGTGTTGACAGATGTGAAAATTACCGAACTATCAGTTTAATAAGTCACAGCTGCAAAATACTAACGCGAATTCTTTACAGACGAATGGAAAAACTGGTAGAAGCGGACCTCGGGGAGGATCAGTTTGGATTCCGTAGAAATGTTGGAACACTTGAGGCAATACTAACCTTACGACTTATCTTAGAAGAAAGATAAAGAAAAGGCAAACCTACGTTTCTAGCATTTGTAGACTTATATAAAGCTTTTGACAACGTTAACTGGAATACTCTCTTTCAAATTCTGAAGGTGGCAGGGGTAAAATACAGGGAGCGAAAGGCTATTTACAATTTGTACAGAAACCAGGTGGCAGTTATAAGAGTCGAGGGGCATGAAAGGGAAGCAGTGGTTGGGAAAGGAGTGAGACAGGGTTGTAGCCTCTCGCCGATGCTATTCAATCTGTATGTTGAGCAAGCAGTAAAGGAAACAAAAGAAAAATTTCGTAGTAGGTATTAAAATTCATGGAGAAGAAGTAAAAACTTTGAGGTTTGCCGATGACATTGTAATTCTGTCAGAGACAGCAAAGGACTTGGAAGAGCAGTTGAACGGAATGGACAGTGTCTTGAAAGGAGGATATAAGATGAACATCAACAAAAGCAAAACGAGGATAATGGAATGTAGTCAAATTAAATCGGGTGATGCTGAGGGGATTAGATTAAGAAATGAGACACTTAAAGTAGTAAAGGAGTTTTGCTATTTAGGGAGTAAAATAACTGATGATGGTCGAAGTTGAGAGGATATAAAATGTAGACTGGCAATGGCAAGGAAATCGTTTCTGAAGAAGCGAAATTTGTTAACATCGAGTATAGATTTAAGTGTCAGGAAATCGTTTCTGAAAGTATTTGTATGGAGTGTAGCCATGTATGGAAGTGAAACATGGACGATAACCAGTTTGGACAAGAAGAGAATAGAAGCTTTCGAAATGTGGTGCTACAGAAGAATGCTGAAGATAAGGTGGGTAGATCACGTAACTAATGAGGAGGTATTGAATAGGATTGGGGAGAAGTTTGTGGCACAACTTGACTAGAAGAAGGGATCGGTTGGTAGGACATGTTTTGAGGCATCAAGGGATCACAAATTTAGCATTGGAGGGCAGCGTGGAGGGTAAAAATCGTATAGGGAGACCAAGAGATCAATACACTAAGCAGATTCAGATGGATGTAGGTTGCAGTAAGTACTGGGAGATGAAGAAGCTTGCACAGGATAGAGTAGCATGGAGAGCTGCATCAAACCAGTCTCAGGACTGAAGACCACAACAACATTCCAATCTCTGTCTTCCTCTACAGGTTTTGCCCTCTACAGCTCCCTCTAGTACCATGGAAATCATTCCCTCATGTCTTAGCAGATGTCCTATCATCCTGTCCCTTCTCCTTATCAGTGTTTTCCACATATTCCTTTCCTCTGCGATTCTGCGTAGAACCTCCTCATACCTTACCTTATCAGTCCACCTAATTTTCAACATTCGTCTATAGCACCACATCTCAAATGCTTCGATTCTCTTCTGTTCCGGTTTTCGCACAGTCCATGTTTCACCACCATACAATGCTGTACTCCAGACGTACATCCTCAGAAATTTCTTCCTCAAATTAAGGCCGGTATTTGATATTAGTAGACTTCTCTTGGTCGGAAATGCCTTTTTTTGCCATAGCGAGTCTGCTTTTGATGTCCTCCTTGCTCCGTCCGTCATTGGTTATTTTACTGCCTAGGTAGCAGAATTCCTTAACTTCATTGACTTCGTGACCATCAATCCTGATGTTAAGTTTCTCGCTGTTCTCATTACTACTACTTCTCATTACCTTCGTCTTTCTCCGATTTACTCTCAAACCATACTGTGTACTCATTAGACTGTTCATTCCGTTCAGCAGATCATTTAATTATTCTTCACTTTCACACAGGATAGCAATGTCATCAGCGAATCGTATCATTGATATCCTTTCACCTTGTATTTTAATTCCACTCCTGAACCTTTTTTTTATATCCATCATTGCTTCCTCGATGTACAGATTGAAGAGTAGGGGCGAAAGGCTACAGCCTTGTCTTGCACCCTTCTTAATACGAGCACTTCGTTCTTGATCGTCCACTCTTATTGTTCATTCTTGGTTGTTGTACATATTGTATATGACCCGTCTCTCCCTATAGCTTACCCCTACTTTTTTTCAGAATCGCGAACAGCTTGCACCATTTTATATTGTCGAACGCTTTTTCCAGGTCGACAAATCCTGATTTTTCTTTAGCCTTGCTTCCATTATTAGCCGTAACGTCAAAAATGCCTCTCTCGTCCCTTTACTTTTCCTAAAGCCAAACTGATCGCCACCTAGCGCATTCTCAATTTTCTTTTCCATTCTTCTGTATATTATTCTTGTAAGCAGCTTCGATGCATGAGCTGCTAAACTGATTGTGCGATAATTCTCGCACTTGTCAGCTCTTGCCGTCTTCGGAATTGTGTGGATGATGCTTTTCCGAAAGTCAGATGGTATATCGCCAGACTCATATATTCTACACACCAACGTGAATAGTCGTTTTGTTGCCACTTCCCCCAATGATTTTAGAAATTCTGATGGAATGTTATCTATCCCTTCTGCCTTATTTGACCGTAAGTCCTCCAAAGCTCTTTTAAATTCCGATTCTAATACTGGATCCCTTATCTCTTCTTAATCGACTCCTGTTTCTTCTTCTATCACATCAGACAAATCTTCACCCTCATAGAAGCTTTCAATGCATTCTTTTCACATATCTGCTCTCTCCTCTGCATTTAACAGTGGAATTCCCGTTGCACTCTTAATGTTACCACCGTTGCTTTTAATGTCACCAAAGGTTGTTTTGACTTTCCTGTATGCTGAGTCCGTCCTTCCGACAATCATACCCTTTTCGATGTCTTCACATTTTTCTTGCAGCCATTTCGTCTTAGCTTCCCTGCACTTCCTACTTATTTCATTCCTCAGCGACTTGTATTTCTGAATTCCTGATTTTCCCGGAACATGTTTGTACATCCTCCTTTCATCAATCAGCTGAAGTATTTCTTCTGTTACCCATGGTTTCTTCGCAGCTACCTTCTTTGTACCTATGTTTTCCTTCCCAACTTCTGTGATGACCCTTTTTAGAGATGTCCTTTCTTCTTCAACTGTACTGCCTACTGCGCTATTCCTTATTGCTGTATCTATAGCGTTAGAGAACTTCAAACGTATCTCGTCATTCCTTAGTACTTCCGTATCCCACTTCTTCGCGTATTGGTTCTTCCTGACTAATGTCTTGAACTTCAGCCTACTCTTCATCACTACTGTATTGTGATCTGAGTCTATACCTGCTCCTGGGTACGCCTTACAATCCAGTATCTGATTTCTGAATCTCTGTCTGACCATGATGTAATCTAATTGAAATCTTCCCGTATCTCCCGGGCTTTTCCAAGTATACCTCCTCCTCTTGTGATTCTTGAACAGCGTATTCGCTATTACCAGCTGAAACTTGTTACAGAACTCAATTAGTCTTTCTCCTCTTTCATTCCTTGTCCCAAGCCCATATTCTCCTGTAACCTCTTTTTCTACTCCTTCCCCTACTACTGCATTCCAGTCGCCCATGACTATTAGATTTTCGTCCCCCTTCACATACTGCATTACCCTTTCAATATCCTCATACACTTTCTCTATCTGTTCATCTTCAGCTTGCGACGTCGTCATGTATACCTGAACTATCGTTATCGGTGTTGGTCTGCTATCGATTCTGATTAGAACAACCCGGTCACTGAACTGTTCACAGTAACACACCCTCTGCCCTACCTTCCTATTCATAACGAATCCTACACCTGTTACACCATTTTCTGCTGCTGTTGCTATTACCCGATACTCATCTGACCAGAAATCCTTGCCTTCCTTTCACTTCACTTCACTGACCCCTACTATATCTAGATTGAGCCTTTGCATTTCCCTTTTCAGATTTTCTAGTTTCCCTATCACGTTCAAGCTTCTGACATTCCACGCCCCGACTCGTAGAACGTTATCCTTTCGTAGATTATTCAATCTTTTTCTCATGGTAACCTCCCCCTTGGCAGTCCCCTCCCGGAGATCCGAATGGGGAACTATTCCGGAATCTTTTGCCAATGGAGAGATCATCATGACACTTCTTCAATTACAGGCCACATGTCCTGTGGATACACGTTACGTGTCTTTAATGCAGTGGTTTCCATTGCCTTCTGCGTCCTCATGTCGTTGATCATTGCTGATTCTTCCGCCTTTAGGGGCAATTTCCCACACCTAGGACAAGAGAGTGCCCTGAACCTCTATCCGCTCCTCCGCCCTCTTTGACAAGGCCGTTGGCAGAATGAGGCTGACTTCTAAAGCCGGAAGTCTGCGGGCGCCAATGATGATTATTTATCAAAATTTAGGCAGTGGCTGGGATCGAACCCGGGACCGAAGACGTTTTGATTATGAATCAAAGACGCTAACCCTAGACCACGGGTACGTGAAAGTGTTTATTACAGATGATGTTTGATTCCCGTCACCGGCCATCGCAACTTCTCTCCTTCCTTGTTTGTGTCGGTGCTGACTCCCACAGCAGTCGTCGCAACATAGTGATGCTGTGAAACTTTCTGGCAGATTAAAACTGTGTGCTCGACCGAGACTCGAACTCGGGACCTTTGCCTTTCGCGGGCAAGTGCTCTACCAACTGAGCTACCGAAGCACGACTCACGCCCGGTACTCACAGATTTACTTCTGCCAGTACCTCGTCTCCTACCTTCCAAACTTTACAGAAGCTCTTCTGCAGAAGAGCTTCTGTAAAGTTTGGAAGGTAGGAGACGAGGTACTGGCAGAAGTAAATCTGTGAGTACCGGGCGTGAGTCGTGCTTCGGTAGCTCAGTTGGTCAGTCGGCTCTCAGCCGTGCTAGCGTGCGGAGTTGCTCCGCGCGCCGTCCGACGCTCCGCTCTCGGCGGTGTTTACTTCCGCGTCGCGGTGTTTGTGTATATCGAGTGCAGTACTAACGTACACCCTGGCGCACTCGTACCTCCGTGCAACGATCAAAGTAACGTTTCAGGCCGAACATCCACGACCCAGAGCTTTCGAAGTCGAACAGTTCATACGTGAGGATCTACGTTTGAACCCCCAGGACGTAATCGGCATACATTTTTCCATCACCGGAAGTGTTGTCTACATCAAGATGTCGACGCAGGAAATTTGCTATGACATAATTCACCGTCATGCCACCGGACTGAAATTTAAACACTCTGATGGACATATGGGTGCTGTGACGGTCGCCCATGCTGGATTCGGTCTCCGGACATTGGGGGTGTTTGAGCTCCCGTTCGAGGTGCCTCAGGATGTGGTCATTGCCGCTTTCCAACCATATGGCACCGTCTTGGGTTACGTCGCGGAGAAGTGGCAAACATTTACCACCTACCCCGTACTAAATGGCGTCCGGCAAATAAAAATTGAGCTGTCGAAACATGTCCCATCGTACCTGCTAATTGGCGGTGTGAGGCCCATCGTCATGTATGATGGACAGCCACGAACGTGCGCAGGATGTGGCCAGGAGGGACATGTACGTTCCGAATGCTTACACCGCCGTTTAATACAGACGCTGTTACGTGAAGAGACCCAGGCTTCGACGGTCACGTCCTTACCCATCACCTACGCCAAGGTTGCACAGGACCCCGTCGTACCAATCTCGATTACGCCAGCAGCATCTTCAACGCCACCCGCCGCCGCACAACGCGCCGAGGACACAAGCACGGCGTCGCCTCCAGTGCTCGCTTCAGGACCGTCCGGTTTGCAGACCGAAACCGATATTCCTGTTGGAACCATGGACGTCGGTGTCGTGCCGACGTCTGCCTTTGTCCAGACGGGTTCGGCGTCAGACGACGGGCGACCACATTCTGATTCAGAAGGCCACATCAGAAAACAGCGGTCGCCTCGCAAACACAGGAAACGACGACGAACGCCTTCCGATGACGCCCTTTTTCAGACGGCCCCACGAGATGTCGACCTGATGTCTGACGGTGATCTCCCACATTGCGTCCAGTCACGCGATGTGGCAGCAACAGGCGCCCCTCCTGTGACGCCTACTCTCCCAGCCAGGGACGTGTCCTCGCCGTTGTCAACGAATGATGACGGCGG
Organism: Schistocerca serialis cubense; assembly: GCF_023864345.2. Taxonomy (NCBI): domain Eukaryota; kingdom Metazoa; phylum Arthropoda; class Insecta; order Orthoptera; family Acrididae; genus Schistocerca; species Schistocerca serialis. The sequence goes on from NC_064638.1 coordinate 852,338,213, forward strand.
TCCCCCTGCCACTCATGTTGCGGAATCCACAACACCCGTTCCGGAAGTACGTGACCGTCACATGTCCACGTCGTCAGCTTCCTGGGCCGATGATGTTGAAGAATAAGTGGAACAGACTGCCAGCGTGTCTGCACAGGAGTCCACCTCGGCGACACTGGGGCTGGCGCCCCGCCAGTAATTATCACCACGGAGGGACCACCAGCGGGTCTCCACCTGCCGGCTACTTCTACCGCACGTTCTGCAAATACTGAGGATGGCCGTACACAGCAATATCGTATCGCCACGATGAATCTTACCACCATTCGTGCCCCACATAAACTGGCCATGTTCAGAGACACTATTTACTCTGCGGATGTGGATATAGCACTCTTACAAGAGGTGTTTGTGGCTGACTTCCTAGTTCCCACCGGATACAGCGCCCATGTTTCCCCCGCATCCGATACCGGTAGCGGCGTCGCCATCCTGCTACGCGACGGACTCCCTGCAGAGGACGTCATCTACCTCCCCACTGTGCGAGGTATGGCCCTCACACTGTTCGGCGTGCGTATTATTAATATCTACGCTCCGTCCGGCACTGGCCGCCGTCATGACCGACAAACTTTTTTTGCCGAAAGCGTCACACCCCTCTTCACCGGTCCGCAGGACGATTTGGTACTCGGTGGGGATTTTAACTCGACACAAGGGCCCGCGGACCAACTCCCGCGACATTCCCCTTGTGCATCTCTCTCAGTGGTCATCGACCGTCTCCGACTTGTTGACACATGGAAGAAGCTCCACGGAATTCAACCGGGCTATACATTCTACACCTCTCACTCGTCAAGCCGCATAGATCGCATCTACGTTACCCGCTCCCTTGCTGATGGCACACGTCATGCGGAAGTCTGGCCCTTGGCCTTTTCAGACCATGATGCGTACCTCTGTGACGTCACTCTCGCCCGACAGCAAGTGTGGTATAGTCGTGGTCTGTGGAAACTCAATGTCGCTCACCTGACCTCCTCAGACTGTCGCCGTATGGTCGAAGAAGCGTGGGCACGCTGCCACCATCGTCGAGAAGCCTATGACTCCACCTTATCATGGTGGCTCTCCTGTGCCAAGCCGACCCTCAGGAAAACTCTGATGAGTTTTGGGAAGGAATTAAAGGCGTGGCAAACTAATACCCTGCACTTCTACTACACCATTCTACGTGACTGTACGACGATGCCTTTCTCGCCAGCCCGGCAGTCGATGGTCCATCGCACGAAGGCGCAGATCTCTTTGATCATGCGGCGTAACTTGGAAGGCACTGTAGTCCGTTCTCGAGCTTCTAATCGAATCCCTCAAGAACGTCCGTCGATGTACCACCTCCTTCAGGAAAGACAACGACGACGACGAGCTCTGATCCAAGTCCTCACTGATGTGGAAGGGCGCCGGTACGACACCCAACAAAGCATCGGTCGTGCTCTCCATGCTCATTTTGCCGGGCTATACGCAGCCGTATCGCATTCTGCAGCACTGATCACAGAAGTCGCTCAGCTTACTACGAGCACTCTTCCAGAGGATGCAGTGCATGACCTCCAAGACGACGTAACCACAGATGAAGTGGTAGACGCTATCAAGGCGGGTTCCGATAACAGATCTCCTGGACCTGACGGTATACCCATTGAATTTTATAAAAGTTTTCACTATTTGTTGGCTTCCACGTGGACGGCAATCGCACAAGAACTGATGTCACCGATGACAGTGGTCCCGAGCGCCTTTCTAGAAGGAATTATTATCCCCGTACATAAACCGCGCGGGTTATCGAGGGTCCAAGACTATCGACCAATTACTTTGCTGAACAGCGACATGAAAATATTCACACGGCTACTGGCATCGCGTTACGTCACATCCTGCGACCAGACTTCCCTAGGAGGCGACAACAACATCCGTACGGCCCTTTGCCGTTACAGAGACATGATAGCATTAGCGCATCATCAGCTTCTCCCTGGCGCCTTGGCTTCACTGGACTTTAGCCAGGCTTTCGACCGTGTAGACCACTTCTATTTACGGACAGTTCTTCAGCATATGGGTTTTCCTGGCGGTATTGTCACAGTGGTTATGCGCCTGTTGAGTAGTGCAACCTCTAAAATCATGTACAATGGTCGTCTTACACGGTCCCTGGTCATCGCACGATCTGTACGACAAGGATGCCCTCTTTCCACGCTTTTGTATGCTTTCGCCTTGGAACCCCTGCTCCAGGGCATGCGCCAACGTTTGGAAGGCATGGCTGTTCAAGGCCACCGTTTTTGTTGTACAGCCTATGCAGACGACATAGTACTATATCTGCGCAGTGAAGATGAAGTACGAGCAGCACTGACATGGGTGGCGACTTACGGCGAAGCGTCTGGGAGCTGCCTCAACGTGTCAAAATCCAAGGTCCTGCTCATTGGTGAGGGCTTGCCGGAGAGATGCGCTGCCCCCCTTAGTGTCGCCGCCACCATACGGTGTCTTGGACTTGATTTCACAGCAGACCTGCGCCGCTCAGCGACTATCAATGGTAGCCGCTTGCTACAGACAATCAGAGCAAATCTCGCAGATCACCGGCTACGAGCTCTCGACGTTATCCAACGCGCGCAATACGTGAACATGTATCATGCTTCCCGTATACCACACGTGGCCCAAGTACTACCAGTCCCAAATCTCCTGGCGCGACGACTGTTGATGGCTTTCGGCTCCTTCGTCAGCTCGGGGATGTTATTCAAGGTGCAGTATGAATCCCTTGCACTGCCACGAGATCGTGGCGGGGTGGGACTCGTCCACGTGCCGACTCGTGTCAAGGCACTATACGTCAGCTCCCAACTCAAAGTTTGGCATTGTTGCCCGCAGAGCCTTACTAGCCTCCTGCTTCACAACTTTGCACCTGCCTCCTTGTCCGCCCCAGTACTGGTATCGACCATTCCAACCCCCTTTTATTACATCCAACGATTTTTCCTGGAGTTCAGTTATATCTACCGGTCCTTACCACTTACACGTTTGTACCTCACGAAAACAGTCTCCGAACTGTTACAACAGTGCCGCCCGTCCAACCCCATCGAACGTAAGTATCCACAGTACGTGTGGCGACACATATGGAAGGCGATCCATGCGCGTTTTCTCGAATCAGACGTTCAATCAGCGTGGTACATCACCGTGAATGGCAAACAAGTTAACCGAGATCGTCTGCACCGCATCTATCTCGCCGATTCATCCCTCTGCTCCCACTGTGGAGTGGATGACACGGATGTCCACCGGTTCCACTGTGGCACAGCGCTAGACGTCTAGACACTTGCGCGGCGAATTTTGGCGTTTCTTACTCGCCAGACACCGGCTCAGATCGACGTCCACATGCTTTTGTACCCCGATAAGACTTTCTACCCCTCCGCCAAAACTAACTCTGTGAAATGGATCTGTGGCCACACGATCCGCTATCTTTTTACTTCTGGTGACAAGTCTACGCTAGGATATTGGACTTATCTCAACGAACCACACTGCGTCCTGATACGCAACCCACGCTATAAACAATATTTTTCCAATTTCTTACGGAGCACTTCCGATGACCCACCTAGTAGCTGGAACGTCCAAGCCCTGAGAAGCTGAAAACTGTATAAAACGAACCGAACTGAATAGATGTGCTACCCAGAACCCACGCCTACGCCATGAGAAGACACGTTTGGACGAGCTGGCATGCTGTAGGCGAATACACTTCAGGAGCTCCTGTAAGAACTGGACTTTAACTACAAGTCGCACGACGACTTAAAAAGCTTTTCCTTATTTATTCCTCATAATTTGTTCTTACAGGAAAAAGAAATTTGATTTTGGCTTTGAGAAACTTTTTTTGTTTCAAAACGATTGCTTCTTCGCCAACAAGACGAAGGAGACTCCTTTTTGTTTACTGGAAGGAGAAACCAGTATAATTGGAGTCTTTGTTTTCCTCACAATTTGTTCTTAAAGGAAAAAAAAAGTGGTAATCGTCGTGCGTCCTAAACTTATCGTCACATGTTCGCGTCCAACTGCATCCTGTTATTTTTTTTTTTTTTTACCACATTTCGGTCTAAAGTTATGAGAAAAAAAAAAGTTGGTAGAGCACTTGCCCGGGAAAAGCAAAGGTCCCGAGTTCGAGTCTCGGTCGGGCACACAGTTTTAATCTGCCAGGAAGTTTCATATCAGCGCACACTCCGCTGCAGAGTGAAAATCTCATTCATAGTGATGCTGTGTTGCAAGACGACAGCACAGCTCGCATCTTTCTGGAGCCACTACTTTTGTGAGTATGAGAATGAATCGTCGCATCTCCCCTGCTCACCAAAGTCACCAGATCCCAATATTATTTTTCGACGTTGTAACGGCCGCATGGGGTCCATGATCCTGTATAAGGTGTAAGACGGGTATCGTCATTGAGCAGAAAGAACTATACGAACATATGAAGAGTAGAGTTGAAGAATATTTTAACTTGATGGAATACAGCAGAAAACGACATTTTATGTAGCTTTATTTATTCCAAGTCGCTTTTCGATTTTACACTCAGATTTAATTAGCTTAACACTTTTACGTATTTATCAGAACTATTTTTTCGTCGACTGCATTTTGAGCGTTGCCGCTGCTCTGTGCAGAATAAATTTCTTTTAGTTGTCATGGTTATCGATTTGCACATTTTCGTTTAATCGATAGTCAGGTGCACTTACTTTTATTTTGTAACTCCTTGCTTTTCATTCATATGAGGTATGCACAACCTTTTATCTTACTTGATGCACTGATGCAGCGCAGCATAATGCGTACGTCCGACATGTGTATTTTTTACTTTGGGTATTACACCTACAGCCAAGTTACAATTTTCATATACATTCAGATATTAGTACCGAGATCAGTTGTGTTTAATGACTTAATAGTGCAGACTTAAAATTTTTGTACATGTCTCTCAATCATTAAAAATGTGAACTGCATCAAATTCATCGATTGATATACATACATCGTGTGTACGTTATGACTGTCGCTATTTTATTTTATAGGTAGCCTTTTTTGAATGTACAAAAATTATTATATTGGCAAGTAATATAAACTGTTATTCGTCTAGTGGAGAACTGACTGGCTAGGGTACTTTAAATTTTGTGACTTCACATTGATCTATGTAGCACAAGGAAGTACAATTTAGAGAATGAAGTACTAATTAACGGTAAATATACAACTCGATAAATGTGATTACTTAAGGAATTAATATTTTACAAGGGATAGTTGTTCAAAATACAGCCAATAAAAACATAGTACTGATGAATATGTAATGTATTACGACAACCAAAGATGAGTGAAAGCCAAAACGCGTCTCTGTCTAGCTCATCACGTATCGTCGTGCTCACTGCTGAGCGGCGTGACACTATGAACCAAGCGTCTCCATCCCAGAGCCTTCTGAAGAGGTAGACTAGAGAACTTCTTCATCTGATTTGTCCACCTGCTCGCTGCACTTCCCCTGGTCACGTGCGCTCTATCCATGCTACATTTCTGTAGATTTTGTTCATCTCTTCTCACAGTATGGCCACAAAGCTACAGAATTTTTAATGGACACGAGGAGAAGGGCGCCTGAATATGCTGAGTTGCCCAACAATGGACATATATCTTCTTCTTTCGGTCCATTTTATGCGCCAGCACCAAAGCTCAATTAATCAATACGCTGCTTGTCTCTGGCCTTAAGCATCCATGTTTCGTAGCCATAAAAGAAGACAGAAAACAAGTGTGTTCCAACAAGCCGGGTCCTTGTGGCGGTTGTTATCGCTCTGTTACGCCAGATGCCAGATCTCAGCTAACTTCTTCATATTCTACATTATCCGGAGCTTGGAGCCGCCCAGTCGGATCTCTGTGGGAGGGGGGATTGGGGGGGGGGGGCAGGAACACTACAGTGGTGTAGGTAAAGCTCTATAAAAAGTGGCTGGTTACTGTATTTCTTCAAGTAATTCGACGTAAAGCCACGGTGCCATCCGCCATGATCACGGAAAAATTTATATTTTTATTTTAACTATTTAGAAACTTTAATTCCTGAAACAGTTGCGTTTTGTAGTAAGGATTTATGATGTTGGAGCCGTTTTGAAACAGGGATAGGCTATACTTGTGGCAACAGCTAGGGAAATGAAGAAACATTCTCCAGACAGTAATGAATGCCAAGCGAACGTGTTAACTTTTCGTGAGCAAATGTGTCGCCAGAGTAACTAACACGGTATATACGGGGTAGAATGAAGATAAGAGGCGCACTCAATACGCAGATGGGCGGGCCAATGTGGAAGGAAGTCGCTGCCTTGGGCGGGCGGCGCAGCCGTTGGCGTCGCGCCTGCGCAGAGCGGTTCGTGCCACGGCGTGGTGTATCCGACTACCCCGCCCTCCATGGCCCCCTGCCGTCGCACGAACGCCATTGCACCCACTCGCCTCGCCCCTCGAACTAACCCACTGTGCTTACACAAGCAACAAATTCATCATTTAGATTTGCAGCTCCTTGTGTTTACAGTGTTCGCACATCCAACAAGCAACAAAGTGTTTGACATAGGGATCGGCTCAAATTCAAGAAACACAAAAGCGCTCATATTCCATCAGCACAGAGTGTGGAGATACATATTCTCCTGCCGCTGTCATTTCTCTACGTCTATCCATCAGCATTACGCAGAAGGCACCCTGACCAAAATGGCGTAGCGGTGAAGCCACTGGATTCGCTCTCTGGATGAGTGATGAATGAATCAGCGTGTGGCCAATCTGATACGGGTTTCCCCGAATTACTTCAGGTGACTGTTGTAGATCTTACATCACTAGTGTCACGACCTAGTCTCTTCCTCGCCCTTCTCCATCTGAGCTAGAGCTCCAAAGATTCCAGCGTTGGCGAGTAATTGAACTTTCACCTTATTTTTCACCACTCTTCGAGAGAGTAACTGAAATCTTTTCACTGGTTACGCATGAAATGTCGGTCTCACCTCAGATGTCAACGCTGCGAATATACTTGCCGCCAGAATGGGTTTGCGTAACGTATAGTCTCAAATTTCATATAAGTTATTTCACTAAGATGATTCTACCTTTCCCTACACAGTTCCGAAATTATTCAACCTTACTATCTATAATCAATAAAATTCTTCAGGGAAGGTGACCGTGACAAATAAGGAATTCTCCAACGTTTGGGTCACTGTAGCAAATTGCCTTTCTCAGGGCATTGTGCTGACTTCTCAGTGAGAAAAATGTTCTTGTATACTAGTGGAAGAAGCCGTTATCGTAATCTGATAGCGTATTGAGGATAAAGAGGAGGGGGCGTTAGGCGTCCTTTGTTGTCGGGAGACCAGGGCGGCCGTACGTGCGAGGGGTACCATCAGCCTCCGTAGCTGCGCGGCATGGCACCAAACTGCTAATCATAGGTGCCCAAGTTCGATTCGCGGCCAGGTCAGAGAGTTTCTCCGTTCGGGGACTGGGTGTTGTCCTGTTCGTATAGTCGTAACTGATATTCCACTCTTAAGACGACTTTGTGGGCACGTACTCAAAGCCAAGAAAATGAAGAATAAAGTAACAGGGACTGGCTTGCCTCAGTCGGCACCCTGCTTCGTCACAACTGCTGCCTGCTTCTCATTCACGTGTTTTCACCTACGGCAAGAAATAAAGCCAACACTCATAAAGGACGTGATTCCTCCTCCTTTTTTTGTTTTTTTTTTTTACTGTCATTTGATCCTCCTCACCCCATACGGGCGAGGGTTGCTGTCAGCAGCCCAAATTTCGTTTTTCACCCAAGAGCTTTTTTTAAAAAATACGTGTGAGTCGGGAGGAAAGTTACATGCTTTCAGGAGGTGATAGTACTTCTGAACCAAAAACTTCACGTGGTCATATGTCCAATTCCGAATGGTTTCCGAGCTAGAACACATTTAATGTAGATTGTTATTTATTTTCTGTGTTATTCAAGCATTGTCACTGTTTACATCGTACCACAGTAGTGTAGAGGAAGTTGAGATGAACAGTCTGATATCGGGAAATTACCTTAAACTGGCCTACAAAAGCTACATAAGCTACAGCGCATGAGCGTCACGCGAGATTTTCAATATTCTCGCGCTCTTTCCGCGCAAACCGTTAGTCCCAGGCAGAAAAATTAACGGTAGCTTTTTGTCTGAATTCAGTGTAGTTTAATTCTGTAATACAATACGCTTGCACTGGAGGATGTGGTTTTCAACTTAGTCAAGAAAAACGTACTAAATTGATATTAAATTTTTTCTGTCTACTAAAGTATTCGGAATAGTTTGAAGATTTTTGTTGAAAATTGCTAATACTGACACCCCTGAAAGTGTGTATCTTCCTGCCTTACTCACCTTGTATAACAAAGATGATATAAAAATCAAAGTTGGGCAGCTAATAAACAAAAATATGTACAGAAACACATCACAGAATGGTGAAATTATTCTAAGAGAAAGCACTGAAGCACTGCATTTTAACTCAAAATCTGATGGATGTGAAGTGGGAGAGAAGTATCTCGGGAGAAGAGAACATGTTCCATAGGGTGGAAAGGTTGTGGCTAAAAAAGGTATGCGTCTTTTAGGTAAGGAAACTATGGAAATGAATGTAGGTGTTGGGGTGGATAGTAGAAAACCAAAATATGGGAAGGACAGATGGTTAGGAGTGTGTGGGTAGGATAGTGGTAACAAGAGGAAAGGGAAGAGGAGGGAAAGACAGGGAAAGGGAGAGAGGAGCCGAGTGGGATAGGTTGAAAAGAATTACAGTTGGGGTGAGGGATAAATACTGGAGCGGATCTTACTGTCTGCGAGAAGAGTTGGCTGAAGTTGCGTAGGATAGGATATGGAGCGTGTGTAGATGTAGGAACGGTGAGGGGTGTGTTTGTAAAGGTACGGCTGTGTATCGCGCTTGGTGTTCAAGAGGAGAGACAGTGGAGATATCGGAATCTGGTTTGAACATACCGTAGGAGATGCGGAGTTGATTGATATGTGTAAGGGGGTGAGAGGGAATATCATGAGATGGTAGACGATCCACGTGGGGGCAGGCAAACGGATGTGGAAAGCGAGACGGAATGCATGGCGTTCGAGAATTTAAAGGAACTTAAGAACTTTGGTGGAGCGGTGTAGTCTGCAAATTCAGCCTGTTTGAGTCTATTGTGGGCTTTCTGATGGATGGTTAGTAGGTGAGGTTTCTGTTTTAGTTACCGGTAGAGGGTTAGTCCAAGATGTTTTAATATATTAGTTACAGGAAAGGTCGTAAATGGGGAGCTAAAAGTCATGGAGACGGAAGATGTGGGG